>NW_028186790.1:4689755-4812168 GCF_003343005.1 Rhea americana | reverse complement strand
CGCTCCCCAGCGACCCTCCGCAGCCGCGCCTTCCTCCTCCTCCGCCTCCTCCTCCTCCTCCTCCGCCGCCTCCCCCTTCTCCTCCCCGCCGCGGAGGGACGGGGCTCTCCGCAACGGCACCCTGGTGCCGCACCACTACATGGTGGCCCTCTACCAGCGCCTGGCCGGCCGCCGCGGCGCCGGCCGCCGCGCCGACACGGTGACGGGCTTCGCGGAGCGGGCGCGCAGCGGTGAGTGCGGACCGCGCCGTGCGCAGCGCCGGGCACCGCCCGCCGCCCGCGGCCGCGGCGGCCAGGGGAGCCGGGGTGCGCTGCCCCGCCGGGCATGCGTCGGGGCGCCGGCGTCGGGGCTGCGCATGGAGATGGACGGGCTTGTGCGTGGAGGTGGGCACGGAGATGGGCATGGGGCTGTGCATGGGCATGGGCAAGGGGCTGTGCACGGGCATGGGCATGAGCATGGGGCTGTGAATGAGTCTGGGCAAGGGGCTGTGCATGGAGATAGACGCGGGGCTGTTGTTTGGTGTGGATGGGGTTGTGCATGGACGTGAGTGAGGGTATAGACGTGGGCATGAGCGTGGGGCTGGGCATGGACATGGGGCTGGGCAAGGGGCTGGGCAGGGGTTTGGAGAGAGGGGCAGTGATGGGGATGAGAGTGAGGTCGGGGCTGTTCACGAGGATGGGGCTGAGGCTGGGATGGTGCGCGGGGGTCGGGAGGGCGATGGGGCTGTGCATGGAGTTGGAGCCGGGCTTGGGGCAGGGGCTGCCCGTGAGCATGAGGCTGAGCGTGAGCACGGGCTTGGGGCAGGCGCTGGGAAGGGGGCTGCCCGCGGAGCCGGCCTTGGGGACGGGGACAGAGGTCGGGGCAGGGCTGCGAGGTGCAGCCTGCCCGGCAGGACGGGACGGGACGGGACGGGAAGGCTGCGGGCCGCGCTGGGAGGCGCGGATCGCCGTGGCGGCCGCGAGGGACCGCGGCAAGCGCTGCGAGCGCCTTCGCCGCCCGGCGAGCGGCCGCGGGGAAGGGCGGCCCGGCCCGGCCCGGCCCGGCGCGGCCCGGCCCGGCGCAGCGGGGCGCGGGCGCGCCTGGCTCCGCCGCGGCAGCAGAGCGGCTCCGCGGCTGCATCTTTCCCCCCGCCCCCCATATCCGCGGATCTAATTAATAAATATATATACACATATATGTACGTAACGATAAAATGCACACACAACATCGATCTGCGCGTTGCATCCTCCCGACGGAGCTCCCTCGGCTGCGGGGAAGGAGGGGGGAAAAAAGGAAAAAAAAAAAGAAAAACTCTGTAGAATAAAATGAAAAAGCAGAGGGAAAGGAGGCTCCTGCCCCCCGCGGGCTGCCGCGGAGCCCCCGCGGCTCCCGGCCCYGCCGCGGGAGCCCCGGGCTGCAGCTGGTGGGAAACGGCCCGGGACGGCGGGGCGATGCCCCGACGGGAAGCTGGGCACTGCCCGGCTTGGGAGCGCTGGGAAAAACTGCGCCCGGGCTCTGGGCGTTTGAGAGCAAAACGAAACCAGATGAGCTCTTCAAAGGCATCTCCTTATCTGTCCCTCGCAGGAACTTTATGTCTGCTTTAAAAATAAAAATATTAATAAATGTCAGGGAGAAAAATACCGGCCAGCAGGAAGGCGGTGAGGGCTCTGCGACCGAAGGCGATGCCCGCGGAAAGCGCTTGCCCAGGGAAGGGGCTGCGGCTCGGGGGCATCGGGAATGACTGTTGCGGTTTGCAGGTCGTCAGGGTGAATGCCATGCCCGGGCGCAAATATTGCAAAACTTGCGATATTCCCAGATCAGATTTCTTGTTAAGGGAAAATAAAGAATAACCCTGCCAGAACTCATTCATCTTCTGGTCCCCCTTTTCTGGGTTTTAAWTCACAGCTAGTATATTTAATTAGTACCAGAAACTGCTTGTGTTTCTRTTTGGGCTTTGGATCCACCAAAAATAGTGGATCCATTCTTGGAAGAGCTTCTGTGCCAGATACCCCTCGGGCAGCGTGTGCGTCCCTGACGTGTGTGCCCACATCTGCCTGCAAGGGAGTGCAAGATTTTTTTGCAGCAGTTTACTTAGTAGAAGGGGAGGAGGGGGGGAGAGAAAAGTGGAGGGCAGAACGCTCGGTGACAACGTGCTCGGTGGGAATGGGAGAGCAGAGTGCAGTTTCAGCTGTGGCTTTCTGTGCCGGAACAGCAATGCAGCGTAGCGACGTGCCTGGTGGCTGGGGGCACAGGGACACCCGGGAGGAGGCAGAAAAACCACCTTCGGGACACGGGGCTGAACACAAACAAGTCACTTGCTTGGAGCGATTCCCCCTGGACTCTGTCCCCCCCCACACACCTTATCCTCCTCGTATTTTTTCYGTGTCTCCAGCTGGGGTGACGCTACCTGGGCGCAGGGCACGCAGCTGCCTGTCCCTGCAGCAATGCTCAACGTGCCCGGCTCCAAGGCGATGATCTCCCCGACTAACTCCGCGTCTTTGTTTGAGAGCTCAGCTTCAGCCTGATGGGTTTTTATTCTTTGTTTTCCTTTTTTTTCCCCCCGTTGTTTTCGTTTTATCTCTGCCAGATGCCTCCCCCTCTGCGCCCGAGCAGAGGTACCTCTTCGACATCTCCAGCCTGCCGGAGGTAGAGGAGGTGACCGGCGCGGAGCTGCGGGTCCTGCGCGCCCTCCCCGAGAACAGGAGCTTGGCCCTGTCCCCCGAAGGCACCTTCCACCACCTCCTGCTCTCCACCTGCCCCAGCCGGGACGGTGAGGAGCCCCGGCTGCTGGACTCCCGCGCCGCGGACCTTTTGGATGCTGGCTCCTCCAGATGGGAGGTGTTTGATGTGTGGGAAGCCCTGCGGGATCGGAGGGAGAAATCGCCCTCGGGCAAGCTGCTGTGCTTCCTGCTGCGGATCGTGTCGGATCAGTCGGGGCGGCTCCTGCCCCCCCGGCAGCTGGGGTTCAGCAAGCCCCGGCCGCAGCCCCACGAGAGAGCCCTGCTCGTCGCCTTCTCCCGCACCCAGAGGAAGGAGAACCTCTTCAAGGAGATCCGGGATAAGATCAAGGCCCTGGGCAGCCCCCCGTTCCTGGAGCCCCCCGACCCCGGCCGGGAGACGTATCCCAAGCGGAGGAGGAGACGGACCACCATCGCCGCCCGCTCCGGGGGCAGAGGGCACGGGAAGAAGGCGAAGACCCGCTGCAGCAGGAAGCCCCTGCATGTGAACTTCAAGGARCTGGGCTGGGACGACTGGATAATCGCCCCCCTGGATTACGAGGCGTATCACTGTGAGGGGGTGTGCGACTTCCCCCTGCGCTCCCACCTGGAGCCCACSAACCACGCCATCATCCAGACGCTGATGAACTCCATGGACCCCGAGTCCACCCCCCCCAGCTGCTGCGTGCCCTCCAAGCTCAGCCCCATCAGCATCCTCTACATAGACTCCGGCAACAACGTGGTTTACAAACAGTACGAGGACATGGTCGTGGAGACCTGTGGCTGCAGGTAGCAATTTCTGTGGCTTCTCCCCTCCCCCCCAAACCCTCTCTAACAGCCCAGCTCCATTATATATATATATATATATATATATATATATAAAAATATATATATATATTTTTTATATATATATATATATATTTTATATACGTACACACACACACACACACACACACACAATGTACACGTTTTGGTGGTGCCTTTCCCAAAGCCAAGCCAAGAGCAGGTGTCCCCCACCTCCCTGGGGCTGCCCTGGCCACGCGCCCAAGCCCGGGAGGGACAGGAGAACCCCACGCTGCCCCCCGTCTACACAGCGCGTCTCAGCAAAAAAGCGGCAGCAGTGGCCACCGGGCGCTGCGGACCCTTCCCGCGGGCAGCAAAGCCGCAGGCTGCTGGTGGGACTAAGGACTCCGAGTAACTTGGGAGCCGAGCGTGAATTTAAACCGCCTTTAAATTAAGATAGCTTCACCCTGGTGCAACGGGGCGTTCCAGCCTCTGCGCATYGCCGGTGGGGTTTTCTCGCTCCTGCCCTTTCGGTTTTTGCCGCCGTGGGGTTTCCCGTGGCGCCTGGCTCCCCATGGCAGAGGAAAGCGTGAGCAGGCTTCAGTGCGAAGGGACGTGGCTTGGGCAGCTCCGGAGCAATTTGTTCTGCAAACACTGGGTCATTTACAATATTGCAGAGCTGTTCGAGGACCTAATTTTTCAATCGCTGTTGGTTGCTTGATAATTTTTCTCACTGCTTGAAAAAATTTTTTTTCTCCATGTTTTCTTTTCCCTCGCCCGCTCTGCTGGGATTTGCAGCCCCAGCGGGCCGGGCCGGGTCGCGGGCGGGTTTCGCTCGCGGCTTTCCCGTGGCTGCGTCCGCAGCGCCGTGCATCTCGYGTCGCGGACGCCGAGCGGGGGGCGGACGGGCTAGCGCTGCGCCCCGGCCCCGCTGCCTGCCRGCACGGCCGCCCCAAAAGGTGTTTCTGACCGACTGCCTCTTGCTCAGGCCGATTCTTGGGCACCTTTAAGCATTATAAATAGGAGAGTAGAAATCGGACGCGGACAAACGTGAATTCAGTAGATTCAGAGTGATTTTACCAGATAATTATAGGTTCTCAATCTGCAGTATTTATACAACCTTTCCAGTAAAAAAAAACACAGTTTCCATGTGGAGAATATTCTCCTGGAGGATTTGTTTGACCTTCAGCACCATTTTTATCTGCAGGATATAATTACAGTGAAGCTGGGGAACGTGAAGCATTTGAAAAGGTCTGTGTATTTGTGCTTAGCTTTCTCCGTCCTCTCTTCCGTGGGAATGTGATTGCTTAGGAACCGGGAAGCTCGCAGTGAGCCCGTGTGATTCGGAGGGGTTAGGGCTGTGATTCGGCGAGGTCCGTGCCACCGGGACCCGGCCAAAGTGCACGCTGAAGCCACCGCCTGTGCTGTGTCCCGGAGGGCCCCCGTGTCCCGGGCATCCCAAAGCAGTGGCAAAAGCAAAACAGGGTTTGGCCCAGTTTGGGCCAAGCGGCCTCTGCGGCTGTTGGATGATGCCTGGTGTACCCGTAAGGAAAAGTCGGGAAATGTAGTGTTTTAGGTGAAGAGCAAACCCAGCAAAGCCTCCTGCTCAACTCTGYGTGCCAAACAGCTCTAGGTACATTTGCACCCTAAGAATTTTAACTCACATCTTGATTGCACAAGAAAGATTACACAAAAAGTTACCCAAGAAAATCGTGCAGGTCTGCACTGACGTGTTGGTCGCGCTCCCCRTGCAAAACAAGCAGCTGCTGACAATCTCAGGCCCTTACGGCACGACCCCCAGAGTTCAGTGATACCCGTCGGGGTGGGCTCCTCCCTAAGGGCAGACGGCTGCAGAGCTGTTTGCAGCGCAGGGATCGTGCAGGGAGCCGCTGAAAGAGGCTGAGGCACCGCGGGATTACAGCGGGAGCACCCCGGAGCACCGAGGGCACGCGCGCGGCCTCGCTTCCCAAACTCGGCGAGAGTTTTATCACCTGCTTCAGACTGACCTGCTTGTTGTGTGCAACAGCAACAGCTACGGTTAGTCATATCGTTGCAAAATATACGTGTATGTCAGAAAATACCAATGCACTGACAAGCTTACTAATATAGCCTTCTGTTGGAGCGGACCCCGCGGGAAACGTGCTGGCTTCCTGCCGAGCACGTYGGCAGCTCTGCARTAACGGGGCTCATTCTTTTATCTGYGCTGGGGCGGCATGGCCACGTGTTGAGAAAAAAAAAAGACTGTGTGTAGGGGTGACAGTGGCAGTCTGACGACGCTCGCACAGCACCGACCTCGGAGCGTTACAGCGTGCGCTGCCGAAYGCCTCCTAAACCAATTTCTCTGTACTGAGCTCTGCACAGGCTGGGCTTGAAAGCCTGCCGGACACCAAGGGTTATTGCATGGGCCTCGGACAGGCAATTCCACCAAATTCCTCGCTATCCCCACGCGCCGTCACTAGTGTCCCCGTTGCAGTGTGAATGTCTCCCTTTGCCGAAAGGTGTGCGGCATCAAAAATGTGCATGGGTGAAACGCAACTTCACGCCCTGAGAGCGGTACTGTTTTTCTTTAGCTCAGCAAGAAGGAAACGATGAAGAGGCCACAGATGTCTCTTGAGGGTCAGGCAGAGCAGCTCCCCAGGAAGGCGCTTGCAGCATCGTCCTTACTGCCTAGGGCTGTGTCCTTGGGCAAACCGACAGGGAGGAGAGTTGGGGACAAAATCTCGCACGGATGGGGTGTTACTGATGGGTGGGAGCCAGTGAGCAAGGGTAGTGGGGGCATGTTCTGCTGGTCTTCCTGTCTTTAAATTAGTCACTGTAAAAGAATAGGGTATTTTAACAGATTGGTGTATGTGACACTTCAGAATTTGTCATGAGCTGCTTTCTGTCTTCCCTGACAAACCAGCTGCATTCAGTCTTTTAATGCTCTTTATTCATAATACAGYGTGTTGTTAGGTACACAGAACTGCACAGATCTCTCTGATATTCAGTTATGATGTTTCAGCACGTGTCCTGGACTTTACAAAAAAGACCAAAAGCTGGAACTTCTGCTGGTGTAAATCACCAACCAAGGACCCAACCCTACATCTCTAAGGATATTTTGCAGCCTTGCACCTCAAGACATGTGTAGGTTGTGAGACAGCTTTTTCCTTTTACTGGCACCAGTGTTATGGCAGTCCTCCTTAATTTATTGTATTGGAGAGGAATCTGATTTACAGGGTGGTGGGAAGAAATCATGGTCACGCTGGCTGTACGTACTAATATATAACTTTTGGCTGAGTGGAATAGGTTAGGAACAGTGTTGGACAGCAGAGCATTTTCAAGTAGATGGTATTGAAAATGCTAAACTAAAGCTTAATATCAGAAATGGCCTGAATTGAATATTAGCCATTTTTCAGTGTCTGGGTTTTCCTCTACATTTTTTTCTCATCACTACTTATAAGTTCATTTTCATGCTTTGTGAGTTCTTTTTTTATGCTCTAATATTTGTGTCTATATTTTGAGTTTTCACAATAGGGGGCATTTAGATTCGCATGGTATTTGATGAGGGAGGAAGGGTGAGAGGAAGGAAATGCTAAGTCTGAGCAGCGTGAGTCCAGGACGTCGTTTGTGGCCTCAGGCAGCCAACTACATGGGATATACCTAGCTAGTTTGAAGTCAATGGGAGTAAAAGATTCACTTATGGTGAACTGAAGTGCTTTTCTGGTTGGCATGTTCGGTTCTGACCTCCCCTCCGTTTTATGGTGGTGTAAATCTATACTAGCATTGCCTGGGTCTCCACCAACAGAAGAATGATGAGCTCAAGAGCATGGGTACAACCCAGCCTCCCTGGGAGCAAGGTATTGGCTTTGATCTCAGTCTCTGGAAAGATGGTGATGGTCTCCAGGGTGTTTCATTTACCTTCTCCATCATACCTTTAGAAAGGAGACAAGAGAGGAGGATATACAGGAGGGAAAAAGAAGAGCCTAAGTTTAGGGCAGTTCATCTCATTACAGGCTGGGCACTGGGATGAAGATGCGCACCCCAGGGGATGGCTCTCCTTTTTCTGCCTAGGTTCACTGAGGTGAAATCCTGTCTCAAAGGCCCTTGCCTGTGGTTTACACTGCCTATATTCATTCCATCTGCTGTAAGTAGATCAATCTGTGGGCTTCTAAATAGAACCTGAAAAGAAGGGTCTGAGTTTCTGAAGTGCTGAGCAACCCGTGCTCCTGAGAGCCTCAAAGCCATGAGGGTGCTGTGCCTTTGAAAATCCAGCTCCTACCAGCTCTGAAGAGGTTCAGGGATCTTAACTTGAGCCTTGCCCAGCTGGAGTCACGGTGGCTGCTCGCTGGAAAATTTGGTGGCAGCTTCTGCTTGCGAGTTGAACCTGTTCCTCTGTCGGCAATACCAGCTCCGCTCTCGGGACTCCCCATTTTCAGCGCAGTCGGGAGCAATGTCTGTCCTGTTCGTTTGGCCAGTTTGCTACATTACTACACATCCTATCATTGCTTGTTCTTTTTCTGAAGTCAAGTCAATGCTCTCTGGAGCCCTCTTGGCAATACGAGCCTCTCTGCTGGTCAGTCATGGTTTTATTTATACGTTCTTTTCTTTGATTAGAAAAGAAAATATCAAAACGACTCGTGTTTCCAGTATCCATATCTCTAGTAGATAATTTTTTTAAGCAATACTTATATCCCTGTGTGTGCCTCTTAACTATCCATGTATTTGTTCGGCTTTTTCAGATCTGTGTGAAATAGCTCTAAAGAAGATAACTCTGTAAGTGATGGTGTAAATGCATTGTTTGTATGTATTCTAAAATTTAAATAGATTGTACATATTGGATTGTAAATGAACTGTAAACAGCAATCTATATTTTCTTGAATATATTATATAGCAGTATATATTTGTTAAATAAGTATTCTTGTATACGCTTCAATAACCTTTTTAATATTTTGTACAGATAAGTTTATTAAATATTTTATTGATAAATAGGTCTCCACAAGATTTTTCTTTTGAAAACTTGTGCATGTGTACCAAAGCCAGACAGCCCATTTCAGAGCATCTTTCATAAATCATATGTACTTCCTGGTGTACCTAGGAAGTTAAAAGCAAAAATGAAAAAAAATATAAGTTTTACACTTTCTTAACAACCTGTTTTTTTTCAGGAAAACAGACTGCAGAACAGCAAGTATTTGCCATGAAATTAGCAACAGAAGCTACATCTTTTCTTCATGTTTCTGAATGTGCTGTAGATAATAGGTCACCTGCCTTGACTTGTAGCTCTCTGTCTCCAGCCAGCTCAACAGGATTCTCGCCATTGACTTGAACAGGAACCCTTAGATGCTCAGAAACATTAAATTAGAGGGGTAAATACAGAAAAATTAGATTCGATATGTGATACAAGAGCTGGGGTGAAGAAAATTGCCCACTCAAGTCATGATTTTGGTCACAAACAGCCTGCCTGATGGCTTGACTTGAGCATAGGCTGCTCAGGGATGTTTTTTCCAGGTGGGCTGTTACTATGTTCTTCGTTGGCTGAAAAGGGTGGAGGAAAGGAAGAGAGGGGCCCAAGTTCAGTTAGAGCTGGGCACCCAGTGCCCCTCAGCACTTTTGGAGATTCCACTTTCAAGCTGGCGTCAGCTGTCTGGCTTGAAGCACTTTGCATCTGACTTGCCCTCTGAGAGTACCTGGCTCCCTTTACTTGCAACAGAGGAAGCCCAAGGCAATGGTCTTCCTAAGAGATGTGGGATTCCCAATGGAGACAGGTCTTTTTAGTCCTTAGTACTAACTTAGCACTTCAGACTACTCAGGTGATTTTGATTTACAACATTAACTAATTCATCCTTACACGTACTTTGAAAACCAAGTATATCATGGTCAGTCCACAGCTGAGAGAAATTGAAGCTACAGCAAAGACGGGTAGGATGCCCGAGGTCACACACTGATGCAAAGGAAGAGCAGGCAGACTGTTCCTAAAATGGGATGTGCTGACTTGGGCACCTAATGACTTAATCCTAAAGTAAATGCCTGAGTTCCTTACTGAGGGACTCCCAGGACCTCCAGAGGGACATTTCCATAGGGCAGAGGGACATCTCTGGAGGGAGATCTGGTACTCTGAAGTTTAGATATCTAAGTTAGAGTAGACAAGGTATTTAAACATTTATTTTGGAAGCACTACTTCATTAACTGGAGGCAAGCTAGGTCTACCGTGCTTGGAGCACTAGTTTTCCCCTTGGCCCTGATCCAAACTCCAGTGAAGTTAATTTTAACGCACACTTCAACTTCAGGAGGTTTTGGATCAGGCTTTAGCATCCCATAGAGACTTACCTGAAGTGTCTCACATAACAGCCTATGCACCTATCTGTAACACAGTACATTTCAGAAGATGCCGGAGGGGGATCACTGGGACAGGTGTTAGCAGTGAGGCTCAGCTGCAGTCCCCAAGTATTATGGTGCAACAATCCCAGCTCATTTTCAGTAACRTGGGCATGTTACATGGGCATGTTTTCATTACTACAAAAGCTTATATCCTCATTATCAGGAAGTGCTAGTTCCACATCCTCCTACGTTGGACTGTCCTGTTTTGGTACAAGCCAGTAGAGGTATAAGGATAAAAAAAAAAGCCCTCCTATTTTGCGGGTAATACCACATTTTTTGTACTAAAACTCTTTGCTCAGGTCTACTATGACTACAGCTAAGAGATCAGATTTTCAAAATCCCATCTCTATTGTCCGATTCTCATTTAATCATCTGGATCCCTCTAAGCCAGTGTGCAATCCTATTGACTTCCTTGAGACTGCACTGGGGCTGTAATAGGAGTAAAACAGTCCATTTCACCCTGGATGCTTAAAATTTTGATCTTTTGTGGGTGAAAACATAGGTTCTTCACTAATGAACACTGGTGGCTTTCCATACCCCTTGCATGAAGTCAGCAGATGATGTTAACACTTCAAAACATGCTTATTCTGTAAACTATTTCTTCTTCTATCATGTTAGATTGCAACAGTGGGACCCTTAACAAATTTTAAGGGTGCCTGCTAGGGAAAAGGGGTAGCTGGGTACTGGCACTGGGAAAGCCTGTTTCTCTCAGTTCAAAGCCATCTGGTCTTCATATGCAGGTACTTCTCTTAATAAATGAAGCACAGTGTATTTTAGAGCTTGGGGGCTTTAAAGTGAGCTGATCAAGATGTTAATAAATAGGGAAAATGAAGGGCACTGATGACAAAAGATCTGTAAGCATCTGACTTGCAAACACTACACTCAAGAGCGAATTAGATAGTTTAAAGAACATTCTGCATCATATTAGCTTCTGCAAACTGGTTGAAAAAAACCACAACACAATTACTTTCCTGTGCGTGTGTTCCTGCAATATGTGGAATGGAAAAACCTAGTCCATTTACAATCAACTTAAACCCTTGAAAACAGTCTCTAATTAAGTCTCTCCTCTCCCGTCCCATCTGAGCGCACATGTTGTCCTGTTTCGTAACTTCTGCGTGATGCTACTGAGAGCAGCGATCACTTCTGGCAGCTGGACTGTGCTATTACTGCTGCATCTCGCTTTTACTAAAGCCCCATCAGCTGTTCCAGAAATATATGCTGTTTTAATAGTTTCTGGTTGCTCACAAACTCTCTCTGGATTCTTATTTGATAAATATGCCAAAAAAGAGCAAAGAGCCTCAGGAACTTACTGTCATTGAGGGGCTGAGTGTGACCTGTGACACAGAGTAAAATAGCATTCTCCTGGGCCTACCACATTTATCCAAATTCAGTAATACTCGGAACAACTTTTTAATATTAATGATAACACTTCGTCTCTTGTTTAAAGTCTTTGCTGGCAGCTAACTAGACCAAAGAAAGGRAGGGGGAAGGATGAATGTATAAACYGATTTTCTGCAAAATAAATAGGTAAATGACCTCAACTGCAGAGCGCAGATTATCTGCTGTGGCTCATGCACGTAATCTGTCTCCTACGACTCAAGAAATCGTTTAGCTTGAAGTCCAACTTCAAACTTTCCACCATAAACACACGACAACTACTTATCAAACCTCCTCTAAAGACAAACCTTGCTCATCTACAAGCTCTATAGCTCATTCAAAGCAGCGAGCACTTAGCTGGAGAGAGCAAAAGGAAACACTGATTATTTTGGAGTGGCTCAGGATAAAAATGCTTATGTGAGTTAGACGTCTATATCCCACTGACTTTTTCTGAACTTAGTAACGTATGTGAAATTTGGGTCTTAGCAGGTGGTTTTGAAAATTTTGCAGGCCCCAAGTAATGAAGAAGGCGAATTCAGACTAAAGTTGCCAAAATAAAGCATCAAATTACATTTTACAATAAATGCTTTTATTTTTGTTATTGTATTTGTGCACTTTTCATAAAAGGTATTGATTTAGCAAAACACTTGAGCATGAGCCAAAGTCTCATTGAAGCTAGCAGGAATACTTACTTGCATGGTGAGAATTAAGCACAAATGTGAATGACAGAGATCAGGTGCTACTGCATACAGTCAAGTCACTTGCAATAAGTTTCTCAAGAACTTTTTAAAACAGCAAGATTACACTGTGTTTTATGGTAAATTGATATGTTTGGACCATAAGCACTTTTGACACTCTTTGCCTTGGGTCATGGCTAACACCACTGGCTTCAGAGAAGCCAGATTTTCACCACACGAGATCTGCTTCTCTTAGGAAATACAGTTGTGAAAACGAGACTTTTTCTTTTTCTTTTTTTTTTTTTTTTTTTTTTTGGCAATGATTAGAGCAGCAAATTTTCAGGTATTAGCCTTATGGTAATAGCTTCTAGAAGGAAGGAGGCAATTGAATCACCATATTTTTGATAACTTTAGAGAAATTTTAAGAAAATCGAAAGGCATTATCCTGCAGTAGATCTGGTCACTGCTGACAAGATCTAATCTCAGTTTAGGTCTTAATGCAGTTGGTAGGATTTATTATAATGGATTAACATTTGTATAAAAGGAATACACAAGTCAAGTATTGCTAAATTAATTTCTTATAAGAAGTATACGAATAATATACTGTAAACAACTGCTTTTCATAAGTATTTCAGTTTCCAGCTTTTATAGTTGCCTGTCATCTTTGGTTAATGCAAAATTTTTTCTGTTGTCAGAAAATCCGCTCTAACAGCTGAACTTCTACAGACTGATTCTATCTCAAATATCTGATCCCATAAACTTCAAAGAACAAATGATTTATTCAATTGTATCAATGTGTAAACCACAACAACCAACCGAACTGTGTTTTTATGCATTGTTAACACACACATGCATATGTGTGTATACATATCTAAATATATATATATATATATGTATATATATATGTACACACACACACATGTATGCATCATCCCCTTACTCTGTCACAGGGAGTACGTAGCCCAACAGATGAGTTCATCATCTGCCCCAAAAGAACACACACCATAACTGTGTATCAACACCTGGGGGCTGTTTGAACACACACACACACACATACACACACACATACAACTGTGGGTTTCGACAGTGAGTGCAACAATTGTTTTGATCACTGTTGAATGTGGAGCTGTAGAAAAAAAGGAAGTTTCCATGGCTCTCCAGTACAAAATCAATTTGTTGCAGAGGCACAGTCCCTTTGCTTTCAACATATCTGGCTCCTCCCCATGCTGCAGCAACAGGGGTCTCAACATTTCTGCCTCAAGCATCATTCTCTGTTTCTTTATATGGCAGTATAATCTGAAAATTCACTGGCTGGTCTCAAAAGGTAAACTAGTTTATGGTGCAAAAAAGGTCACTTAAACCCCCTGGCAGTCTACAGGTTTGAAAACTAGTCCAAAAATGTGCAGAAACTGAATTCTATTACAAATTGCTGTAAATATCAGGGAAAGATTAAAGGGGGATTTAGAGAGAAGTGGAAGGTGTGTATATAATCTTGTAAGAAAGTGAGGAAACAATTACTTATTCAGTCTTTCTGCATCACAGAGAACTTTCTTGAGTATCATTCTCAGTAGTATCTCAACTGTTAATAAAGTGTCTAATGCATCAGCTAAATTCATCTGCTTGCTAGGACAAAACTGCCCCTGACTATGTTACATAGCATTTTGTTTATTTATAAATGTCTCCACTGGGAGACTATTTCACAGGTTCATGGCTGGAAAGCTTTTCATGATTACACTTGGCTCTGTTCCCCTTACTTACATTGTTTTTACTTCTAGCTTTAGGCTATAAGTTCTTGTGTTATCACAACTGGTAGGATTTTTGTTTGCTGTTTTTTGCTATCTAGAAAGGAGAGGGATGAACAACTGTGAGGAGCAGCATACTTGTTAGCAATGTGCAACAGCAAGATTCTAAACATTATCATTTCATGCAATTTCATGGGTGCAACCATGGAAGAAGTAATAGCCACTTATTTATAATAGAGTTATCTAACTTGTGACTTGGCATAAAATTTCATACTTCAGTCCTTACAAGAAACTGAAATTTAGGCAGGTATCAAAACTGGTTTAATTCTTCAACGCTGCTGAGCAAACAGTGTTCCCCTAGGCTTCATCTGGAGAATCTGAGCTCAGTGCTAGGGCACTTACAGGTAGTTAAATATGGATTCTGCTTCCAATTTTAACCTTTTGATATTGGCACTTTTGACCGGGGCTCTTTACCTTCTCTACAGTGAATCTGAAAACGAAACACTTGACCATGTTCTAGACATGCACTCCAATGTATTCCACAGCTGAGTAGCCACACTTACCTTACACTATGTTTGCTATGCTGCGGAGTCCTGGCAGTGCCCCGAACTCCTGAGACTTGGAGAAACTGCATACTTCATGTTCACCTTTCCTTTGTAAAAAGCCTGAACTCAGTCTGAACTCCCATTGTCTCCAAAACCCATCTGACCTGTAGCTGACAATGTCAGGGTCGTCCTGGGGCCTTGGGCTGTTGTGGCTGTCCATTACTCACGTGACAGGGCTACCTGGACAGATGACACAGGAGGAGAGGTAAGGCCTTTCACAGCAGACCAGGATCATTTCCACAGTGGGATTTTATCCATATCRTATAGAGTAGCCTGATACTCTCTCTAAGGCAAATCAGTTGGGCTGCACCAAAACAATCCCTTCAGCAGGTAAGTAAGTGATGTGGTAGTAACTTAACTCAGGTGCACTTGTAGCCAGTGAATCTATCATCAGTGTTGTCTAGAGTGCTACAAGACAATCAATACCTCATACTTTGCCAAGTCCTGCAGAGTCCTGAAGACACAGCATGCAGGTACATGACCATTAAATTGATAAAACTATACTTTGGACCAGCCAGTCTCTCTTTAACTTTCTCTAAAACATCTTGGTAGAAAACAAGCTATAATCTATAATCAACAGATAAAAGTAGGACAGACTCTCTCACAAAAAAGTACACGTTCACAAAATAATTACATCATTTTCTTGCTAATCACTGAATCATTGTTTATAATTTGGTCAGATCATCTCGTAACCAGTCTGTAATCATGGAAGCCATCTCCTTGCTGGCATCTAGCACAAAGGCATGGCGGAGCCCTTTCTCACAAAGTCGAATGTCCCCATCTGGAAAATCCATTTTGATCTCATCGTAGTAGTGTTGTGGACACCAGCTGTCTCCAGTTCCATAGTAAAAAATCAGCTAGAAATCAAAGCATAGAAAATTGTTAATTTGAAAGGCTGCTGATGAAGCAATCAACATCCAAACAGCACTGAATTCTTTGGAGATAAATGATGCTTCATGACCCAATATACACCACAAGGAACAGCAAGTTGGTAGTTCTGGGTTGTTTCCAAGTCTGCAGTTATGGTAAAGTTAATTAAATGCTCTATTACTTAGTGTTCTCAGCTGTAAAACAGTGGAGCACAATAAGGGCCTATCTCTGTAAACACAGATCTGCTGATGAAAAGTCCAACTGTCTTAAGTCATGTATTATTATGGAACAAAACACCTGGTTGTCCATGGAGTCCACCCCTCCCTAGGCAGACTGTTGTGTTCTCACTAGCTATTCCTTGTGTTTTCTATGTTAGCTCTCTAACTATTTAATCAAATAACAAAATTACCCCAGTTAATCTGATGCTATGTTCTAGCTGATAGACTAACCATTATGCTGCTTTTTTTCTGGTTATGAACTAAAAGAAGGTTCCTCTGCATTTGTGAACAGCTCTGTTTAACTGGTATTTGTTAGGTGTAACCTCAAAACACTTGTCTGGTTGGCGCMTTAGATGGAGGAATACTATTTTCTTAACCTCTGTGTTAGATGCAAACTAGAGCTGAATCACTCAACTTTTTCAGAAAAAATGGCAGTTTCAGTCATTCTCAAAAGCAAAGCTTATTTTGCTTGGAGAATTTTACCTTTGCAAAGTTTGTRCTGAACCTGTAGAGCACAGGAACCTGCTGGAGATGAATGAGCAATTTTCTTCTGGGTTGTAATGTAGAACTAAAATTCTACCATAGTCCTTTTCTCATACCTTGCCCTGAGCCCTGTTCAAAGACATACATGAAGGAGGTGCTACAGGACCTGCTRAACACAAAAGTCCCAAGTTCCAGGCTAATGTCAATGAAATTACTTTCCCCCCTGTTAGGGACAATGAATCTCTCTCTTTCCTGAATCATCATTCTATCCCATTTTCATCTCAAATTTGTGTGCTGCAGCTATATTTTTAAGTTTTCATAATGTAATTCAAGGGAGGATGGCTGTCTGGGAGAAAGCTAAAACCTACAGATTTAAAACTATACAAGAATAAGATTAACAATGAAGATTCTTTATACTAAAATGTTTGAATGCAGGTACCAAAAGGATTGCTCAACACATGACACACACAGAGCTTGGTCTAGTTCCATTACACTCATTTGTTTCATATTTCATTTCTGAACTTCAGTGCATAATTGAGCAACACTAACATAAATTAGGAGACAAGAAGTTCTTCTTTCATCACAAAAGTCTTCGATTCTGTTCATTTTTGTAGCCATGTGAGATATAAATAAATGCACCCTACTCATCCACTGAGGTAGAGGTGGGCTAAGAGCCCAGACTGCATTTCACAAAATGTTACAAATTTCTGTCTTACTTTTCTCTTACTGAAGCACGCCCAAATCTTGGACATTATTTGAATATTGACTGTATCTAAAATGTAACATCTCAGTTGGACATAAACTAACCCAAGTTATACATCTAAGTATATGTTCACAAAAAATAAACTAATCTGTGTGAACAAACATTATTGTTTGGTTATCACTAATTAATTGCTGGAAACAAGTTATTTAGTTCCCTTTACCAGAAATAGTCTTTTGATTTTGCCTTAGATTGTGACTATAAATAAATCACAGGATGCCACATTATCAAAAATTGTTCAACAAAGTCAATGTAATATGGCTAGCTGCATTTAGGTCATTTGAAATCCAAACATTTGACAGCATTATGTTTAAGTCTGGGCTCAGTTACCAAGAGATACAAAATACAGAGAAAAGAAAAGAACAAAGAAAAGAAATTGGAGCAACTCTAGCTTAAYGGAGTAGTCCCTTAATGTCCTTTGAGTGATTAGATACTTTGGTAGACTAGTCCTAGAATCTCATCCAACGACCATTTAGAAAAAGATGAAAAGTTATTTACATGTAAAAAAGGTGGATAAAATACTTGGCTTGGTTTGCATGAACTGTGGAATGGGCTATTCTCCAGGTAGGACTGTAAACTTGAGAACTCATGGATTTGGAAATGTCTAAAGAAAAGACTTATGAGCATTTTTAACTTGCCTCTGGTGTATCTGCATGATGGTGTAATCTTTCATTACACGATCCAAAGGATCCTTSACTCATTCAAGGTCATCAAAAATGACCTTTGATGAGCTGCTATTTGRGATGTTTATCTGTTTTTAAAATTTTTGTGTGGTCTGATGGTTTATTTACTATGTTTCATAGTTTACAGACAGAATTTTCTTGGGCATTCCTCTGGCATGCACTGTACTACGGTATTGGTATGGCCAATACTACAGTATTTGAATGCTCATGTTTCTTAATTTATTTTTGCAACACCTTACTGGCCATTTTTAACCTCTATTTCACATGTGGGAAGCAGTGAGATTGACATCAGACTATATTAATTTGCATGTGTAGTCTGAAACATACAGGAAYTGATTTTCCAGTGTGCATACCATTTTACAGGATTATACAGCATTTACTATGTTTAAAGTATAGCACCCATGAACTTCATTTGTGGGCGCTCRAAAACACTGGGTATCTCTCTGGAAAGGAGATTTCAAGGTCTCAAGTCAGGTACTCAGAAATTTGAGAACCTACAAACGGTGGTATTTTTAAAAAACATAAATGATTTCACTGACAGTTCGTTCTTGGAAGATTCAGGCACCTTAACCATGAAGCTATCTATTCCTTTCATATAGTCCCCTGTTCGTTTCACCATGCATTTTACAGCTGGTGCCACAAATGAGGTGGGAGTTCTGCAGACTGCTCTCTCCTTCATTACACAACTCTTTTTAGTAATGAAAGGGGCAAATATTTTTTGAAGAAAGGAAAAGCGATGTTTAATGAAAGCCCATGTCTTAATGCATACATAATGAGGCAGAATTAAGGTTGGCACTCCCTGACTTTGAAATGTTTGACAATGCAATACTAACTGGTTTTAGTAGAGCCTTTGTATATAATCTGCTAGAATTCAAACAGGTGAACTGAAAAAACAGATATTTTACATGTGGAATCTAAATGTTCTGGCAGCAGTACTGGCACTTCTCGATGTGCTGCTTTAGGCCTCTGTCCCTTGAGGAAACGATGTAATTGAAAGAAGTAGCACTGTGAGTCTCTAGATGGACCAGAGGAACATGGGACTCCTTCCCACTGGGTGTCACACAGGGTTTCTCTAACATAGCAGTCAGYGATTTCGCTTGGATCCAATTTGTGCTTTTGAAGCAAATCTCTCACCTGTCCTCACCTACCATACTTTGATTCATATTTTAGAGTAGTTCCACAGTGCATGAACTGAACTCCATCTGCCGAAACTAAGTCAAAAGATGTTCTCCAGTATGCCACCTAATGAGCTCGAATCCTTCAGTGCATGGGACCAGACATCTCTAGGGTGAAGTAACAATCCTGAGGTGCCTATGTTACATTAGGTCCTCAAAACCTTCTTTTATGCTCTACAGATTCCCTTCTACTGCGTTGCTCCTGTTTTTAACATAAACATAGCCAAAAATACCTGCTGAGAACAAAGGACTAGTAAGGCTTTGGAAAGTTAGGTTCTATTCCAAGCAGAAAAGGGCAATGTATTTACCAACTACAGGCTGTGTTGTCCAGTCTTTAGTCCAGGCTTTCCAAGTATGACTTTTTCTGTCTTGTTCCATGCAGCCTTTCTAGTCTCAGGACTGCTGAGGTCCTGGGACCTCAGGACTCTCTTTGACTCATTGTTGCAGATCTGTCCTCCTTATGTGGTCTGTTCCAATTTTCACAATTTCAACTTCTTATTCCAGTCCCAAATTCGAGTCCAAATTTTAGTCTTCTAGTCTCTTCAATCCATTTAAGTCACAATCCCATCCTTTATTTATTTATTTATTTATATATATTTTTTTGTCTAGTAATACTCTGCTTTTTTAATCAGTCTAAATCCTCTATTTCCAGCCTTACTCCTCAATTTTGTCTCAAACCACCAGTTGCTCTTAGTCTCAGGGTGGGAATTCAGTTCAAGATAAAAGTATCTAAACGCAGGTAACTATATTGTGGTGTTTACATGTGTACAAGGTATCTAAATTCCGTCACAGACAGAGAAGAATTACTGAGTAAAGTCAGCAGTGCTTAGAAAGCTATAGAGCTGAAACAGCAGGTGTCTACCATAAAATKGGTGAAATAGCACTCCAGGTTCCACTGAGGGCTGAACTCAGTTGTCTAAGTGAAGGTACCTAGCACCATTTGAGATGCTTTAGGTATCTAAGACATTTGCATGAGACATGCAGGCATGACACAGCTTTTACAAGAGACCCATTCCCTTCTGGAAGAGCAGCTGGAGGCCAGATGGGGATATTGCACAGTGCCCAAAATGATACCAGATGTCTTTGTTTAAGGCAACTGAATCCCAGCTCGACTTCTTTACTAGATTTCTATTGACTATAATTGGGGTCGTCTTTCACACCTACCACAACTCCAGATTCCTACATGTAAACGTGTTAAGSCTTGATTCAGGTGCTCGCACACCAGTATCTCAGGCACTTTAAGATGGGTAAGGTAGGGCAACCCGTTCGGCCTCTAGCTGCTGCAGAAAGCTCCTGTGTCATATATGCCATTTTTTCCTGAGTATCTCAAATTCACCATTTCAGATAGCGCTAATTGCCTACTTTTTGGCCATATGACCTTCTGTTTTCTTCCCATTTCCTCTTCCTCATTTCCCTAGCCCCTCATTCAGTAGTTCCCTCAATACTAGCGCTGCACATATCTTCTTCGCAATGGAATGAATAACTTCCTTCCCCAAGCCAAGAATTTTTAGCATGAGAAAACAATCTATTTTTCTCTGGGCCTTTTGTACTGAATTAAAAAAGTAAATAATGAATATAGGGAGACATTTATGTGTCATATGTATAATTAAAGTTTTGGTACATTATAACCAACTAACTAAGGACAGTCTTAGAACAGGAAGTGCTTGGGAATTTTATTTGCTATTGCAGTTATTTTGTCTGCTTATTCTGTGTGCAGAAGTTGGTCTGTGCATTATACGTGTTATATGTGTGTATGCCTGCAAATCTAAAGCTTAAGTATACATATTTCTTAAYCAGAAACTGCCAAAAAAAATCAGAATTCTTTTGAAAATGCTTCCCTATTAATGGACTGTGCTATAAAATCTAAAAGCAGAATAGCAATTAGGGTGGAAATTTTCAGTGATCCAGATGGTGGTAAAGTGCCTATGAAAACTGACAGATACKTAAGTCACGTTTTTGGCATTAAGTCTTCTTTGAATGACAAAATATCCATATTCTTTGCCTACGCCGAACGCAGCCAAGAAATGTACAGATGTTAGGACGCTATCTATTCTCCTAGTACATTAAGAGATGATTCATTTTAAACAYATTTAAACAAAAATATTTATCCAGAATCCAAACGTTTTCATCTTCATTTTAACATTGGTAGCTTGCTATTGCAGCCCATACGCAGACATAATTAACGAACCATGTGTGACCAGAGGCACATGGAATCTTCATTAAGAGTAGGAAACACTGGCATTCACTATATGATTTGCATGGATCTGTAAAGTACATATTTTCCTGTGGACTGTGCATGGCTGTAAAGACATCCTGAGTCAGCAAAACCACAGCACCAGCAATGAAAAACTGCTGCCAACTTAAGCATTCAAAAATGAAGAGTCAGGTCCCCAAAATAATGAGACTGGCTTAAAAATAATCAGATTTACAAGACAGTAAATAGAAAGTTCTTTTAATTTGCCTTCCGGCTCGAAGTTTTTAAGATGTGCGTTTTTTAACTTTGCAGCCATGAGAGTGAGATTATTTTTTATTCTTTTGTGATAATGAAAGCTGAGACTTCCAGGTACTCCTGACTCAAAAATCTACTCCGACTGGGCATGGCACAGACTCTATATGATCCTAACTGTGATATCCTGTTTGTTATGAGYGACTAAAATTCTCAGTCTTTCAGGATCTGACTAAGGGGCAGAGTAGAGGTGATATGGGTTATCTTTACTGTCCCTTTCAACACTATCTTTTAAACAGCCACACAAGTCCCAAGTTTCAAATGGTTTTAAAATAACAACAATATTCTCATAAGCTGTTTTACAATTAAATTGCTCAAACGTATTTTCAGCCTTAGCTTCTCTAAAATAAAGCACAAGCCGGAGCGCAGCACTGTCAGCTCGTGTACCATGTAATATGGTATGTGTATTCAGACACTGCACAATGATGGCAGCTGCTGTGTAAACAGCAGAAGAATCTGAGATTCGTATCAACAGGATGTTTACATTTTAAAGAGTTTCTAAGAAAATAATAAAGATTTCCTGCAGTTGACTCTACTGGCACTTGTTTTAGTATGTATGACAGTTCACAGAAATATAAATTATAGAGAGATTTCTTTTATGCCTCTTCTTTGGCTGTCATAGGTCAACACTGAAAAACAAAGCTGGAAAGTTAAAAAATATTAATTGAGTTTCCTCTATCTTTCTGGAATTTGGTACATGTTATAACAACTTCAGGATCTTATTACTCAGGCAGGCACCACTCCAGCTGATGGCAGAGAGTGAAGGATTGATCTTTGAGGATATAAACTGATGGCACATGTGCAACAGCAAGCAAGTTTGTACCAGTGTCCTTGCTGAAATACTTGTATCAGAAACACTGCAGAAACACGGGCTTTTCTCATTATTTCTCCCACATGCGTCCACTGGACGAGACAGTGCTGCTCTGTGGGTGAGATCTCTCCACAGTCCACAGTAACTAGCAAATAGTTTCTTTTGCTCTTGGATGAAAACTGGTTTAAAATGCATTAGCCCAGAATTAGTTTTAGTTTCACTCAAGATTTACAAAAAAATGACTTAACTTCTCTGGAATTATGAAAGTGCCTCCACCTCACCCTGCCAAAAGAATAGTATAAACGACACGGGAGCAGACTGGTGTGGGACACACTTTGTTTTTGGACTTGTTTCAGTTGTGCTTTGGCTTTACTAATCAGTTCCTGGGAATAATTCAGCGCTGGCTTTGCCCTACGAAGCCCTACATGGTTTGGGATCTGCCTCTCGGAGACACCATCTCTCTCCCCTCGCGACGCTGCCGTGGCTGAGAGCAGCCAGATCGATGGTAAGGGCTCTGGAACTTACTTCTCGGCTTGTTTTACCAGAACTGGGATTTCTCAACCTTCAGGGCACAGCACAAAGCCAAACTTTTTTCTGTTGGCCATTTTGAGAGAAGGCAGTTGACAATCTGGGGCTTATAATGCAATTTTTAAATGTTAATCTGTAGGGGTTGTAGTAAAGGTGCAATGGGCTGCTCAAGTATTTGTGAGTTTTTTTTTTTTTTTTTAACATGAGGAACATGACTTGTTTTGTTAAACCAACACAAATAATAAACAAACCCAGCTCCACCGTCAGGCAAGGGAGYGGAGAAATATCTTGCTTTTAGTGAAATTAAGATATAAATGCTAAAAACACAGCTAGATGGAGGGGCTACTTTGAGCATGATTCAAAATGTGTTAGCCCTCCCCCTGGTATCATGCATGGTGTCTTACGAAGGAGTCCAAGCACAGCCTCTACATGTCCTCGCCTCCATCAGTGTTAACTGGAAATGGAGTGAACAGAGGTAGGGAAAAGGGATTCCTTTCAACTTTGCTTCAGTTGGCCATGTGCATAATTTCTGCCAGCAGYGCTGCTGACAGCCCTGCACGTAGGCCACAGAGACTGAACAAGGCCACTTTTATTTCCACTTTCTCACTGACAACAGAGGGTCAAACTCAATGCAAGGTAAAAAGCTGCTTTCAAAAGAGATGCACAAGATTTACTAACCTATCAGGGAGGTTAACCTATTTATATTACCTATGTTACTTTAAAAGAGTTAAAACTATTTTGAGGGTATATAGTTAGAAGTGTCAGCAACACGAGCCTGTGTAAATACCAAAATAAAAACAGAYAGACCTGAAACCACTATTTAAGAGATTCTATTATTTACTGCAAATAATATTGCCTTCTGAAAACGCGTCTGACACCCTCTGCCCCCGTGGAGCTTCATCTAAGCGAATCGGGCAGCTCACTCCTGCAACAACCGGGCTGGCGTCTGCCCAGAGAGGGCAAGTCTGCTCACTTCAGGGCCTCGAGCTGTGCCGCAGAGCGCGGGAAGGTAAGAGCACAGCTTAGCGTCTCCCTCGGTAATCCCGGGATAGGTGATTAAGGGACAGGAAGAGCTGCATGCTAACTACCTTCCAAAGCATTCTTCAGAACGGTACGCAAATATTGCTCTCTTTGCTTGTTTTGAGCGGCACGCATCTTCTGTCCTCCAGAAAATCCTGGAAATGCGTGCAACTGCTTCTTGAGTGGAGTACCACACAGCACGAACCACGGCAACGGGAGCTCCTTACAACTGCACGATGGGTGAAATATCACAGGAAAGTCTGCAGGGTTCACCGGACCCTTCTGAGCGCTCACTGAGATCCTCCTCCACTGAGGAGAGAAACTGCTGATGCCTGATGAGGTATTCTGGGTGCTTCAAAGGGAAGATTGTTTTTTTTGCGGTTAAATGACACATGCACCAAAATCCCCAAGCACTTGTGTAACTTCCCTAACTTCAACTCTGCACCTCCAGGGAGCRCAGGCCAAAAAGGATGTGAGGCCAGCCAAAAAAGAGGTGTTCTTGGCTCAAGAGAGCACTTTGCACCTATTCAGAAAGAGTGTTTGGAAGGTTTTTCACAAATGTAGGCAACTAACTCACTCCGGCTGTGGGCAGACGAAGCATCTGTAACATTCTTTTAACCACACTGTCTTCCGATCACGCTCCTCTCATCAGGAATAATTACTAAACCCCTGTGGATGTCTACAAATACTGGCAAAAAATWCTAGGCAACATCAAAACAGCTGTTTCAGAGGTCAAAAGAGTTCTTGATTTCTCTTTTTTTTWAAAAAAAWTTTCTTTATTAAAGGTAAGTTTTAAAAAGAAAAACCTAGCACTTCATTTTCTGTGAAAAAAACATTCACTTCACAATTTTTACTCTATATCTCTTGGTACCATTGTTTATTTGATGCTATGAGACAACACATTTTCTATGGTATTACTGCCTAGATATARAATCACCTTGCTTTAAATTCTAAATTCATCATTGAAATAAGCAGGAAGTGGTAAACATGTAGTTCATTTATACAATTTTTGAAAGAGAATTTCTTCTTCACCTAACCATCACCCAGCCCAAGATGTAAGCCACCTGCAATAAAGAGCTCTTCAATCTAAAAGCAACTAGTTTCATGTATCCATTAAGCTTCCAGTATGTATTTTTTGGTTAAAAACCACCTTTCTCGGATAACAGATATTCTTCACCTTTGTATCTTTACTTCAGATATTTCCTATCACTTTCCTTACACAAGGAATCTGCCACACCAGATCACTGGCAAAACTATATTGAAGAACCATACAAATTTTTTCGTTGTTTCCACACGCTAACCAAAAGAGTAATAATTTTCAGTCTTTGGAAGAGATGATTTATGGTCTTAAGAAATTATGAGGACCTACAGAGAGTTCACTGCAAAACTGATCCAAGCCTTGCCATGGGAGCTTTCCCATTGATTTGGATGGGCTTTGGAGCAGATTCTACACTTAAAAATAGGACTACTGTGCATTATACCTGAAGCAATGAACAAAATACTTTGCAACAAACATAAAATCCAAGAGATTGTTTTTCTTATAAAACTTTCATTGTAAAATCCCTGGTTTYAGCCCTTAATGCAACTGTCTTTTGATCACAACAGGATTACAATTTTACTTGCTAGAAAAAGAATCAGTAAAGCAATGAATGTGGCATGACACAGACTTAAAAAATGTTAAATACTGTGGGAGCTGCCATATGGAAATACCACTATCCATCATGAGCATTCTAGTGAAAGCCTGACACAGCCATTTTCTTTCTTTTTTATTTTTATTCTATYTGTCTATGATACTTAATGCTGATCCATCTTTTACGAATACTGAATAACACCCACTTCCTTTTGTGCAAGAACCACAATAAACTTCCTCTAGTACAGTAATATCTTTGCCTCCAGTATCTGTTCGGAAAGGGAGTTGGTGTTATTACAGTTAAAGAACATAGCTCAGCTGGCTTGGACATAATCAGCTAACGATAATTAACCATCATGAGCTGAGTAAGTCTTATATCAATATCCCCTACCTTCTTTATTTTGATTTTATGATTTATTACAACTCTCTATGTTATTACAATAAGGAGCGTGCATTCATATACAGCTTGGTATAGATGAATAGCTTTAGTGTCCTTATTTTAAATGCTCTGTTATATATTATTTTGTCAGAAGATTCCATTTTCTTCATATAGTTCCATTGCTATTTAATGTGCACCACTTCTGTATGTAAAAGGCCAAAAGTGAAAAACCTCAGTTAATTATCCAAATTATATTCCAGCCCCCATTCTTTCAAGATAAATCTGAGCAATTAGCATTGTTACATTAAGAATCTGGGATCTGAAGATCAAAATTCTATTTGTCCCTAAATATAGTTAAACCTGGATGTGGAAAAATTGGAATAATTTACTGTCTCTTCTTCCTTCTTTTCAGATCACAGAATGCAAATATGATCCAGAAATAACTTTTCTATTCCACAGCAGCTGGCAAGGTCAGGTGTTAAGATTGGCTTTTAGCATATGATCACAGTGACTACTAAACAGTCTAAATTTTTTGAAGTGACAACTTGCCAGTTCTATAGCAACTTGGACTACAGTTYCTGTTTTTATAAACTTCCAACCTTTATAGGTTAAGGGCATTTTTATTGTCGATGCACTTCAAATTTAACATAATGCCAACTGAAAAAAATTTCCTTAATTCTTACATTCCCAGAAATTACTAGAAGAATGAAAAAAGAGAAGCATTTAACTTCACTTTTCTATCTGCTTTTTCTTCAGTTAGCCAACTGCTTATAAACTCGTTTCAGCTTTTTGGGTTTTTTTTGAGTACGTTTGCCACTTTAGAAGTATGAGGACATAGAAGAATCAATAAAACAAAGTTAACACATGTTCAAAAAAGTCCCTTGCGCCAAGGCCAAGCTTAGACTGACAGAGTCAAGAAAAGCACAGATGAAGCAGACTAAGACACCTGCAACCTCTTACAACTGGCTATTTGCCTTAATTCAGTGGAAGAAATAAGCATGTCTGTAACCTGAAGCATCGGAGTAGTCTTTCTGAAATCACTGGAGCTATACCTAATAACCAGCATTATTGTCCTGATCCAGTGAAGCATTTATGTTTAACTTTAGGCGCATGGGCTTGTGATTAAAAGTAAAATTTCCAAAAGMACCTGAAGTCCTGATCCTGCAAACTGTTACTCCACTTCAGTGCCCTGATTAATCACATAGTAAACTGCAGTCCTACACTCAGCATCAGGGCCCCAAGGGCACTACCAGGACTTACTGGTCCTCCTGAGGTCCTCCTTGGGGCCTCTCCCACCCCTGCCCAAGCTGAAGCYGCCATTTCAGCCCCCGAGCTATGCTGCCGAAGCATGTCTCCAGCCTTGTCTCCTAGGTGGACTTCAGACCTACACTGTAGGCATTTGTCTCCTGGATGGACTCTTCGTTGTAGCTTGCCTCCTATCATGTCTTTGGCCGCGTCTACTGGATGGRCTTTGGACCCACATAGTCCAAAAAGCAAGTTTTATTTAAGATAAGAAGAAGATCCACCCTTCATTTTCTTTGCTRAGATTCCTCCTTAAGCAGAGGAGAACTCTGAATGCTCTGCAAAAAGAATGTTAAAAAACTATGCATGCCTAGTGCTGTGTAGTGCTCATGTTTGTTATTTTAATTCTTTTTTAAAAATACGAACTGAAATACGCTTTTACGATTTAAAGTTGTAACTTATAATATCCAAACAACTGAGAAGAGTAACTGCTAAAATACAGGCAAGTAGCACCAAGCCCACACCATGAACTGCCTATAGTGAGGGCTTTTTAATTTTTTTTTTTAATCCCTCACAAACTAGGTACATCTGAATGTACCTTTAGAAGTGCAAAGCAGGCAAATGGGTTAAGTAAAAATAAACTCATTTTCAGCCAAAAGAATGAATGATTTATTTAGTGAACTTTGTTCTGTATCTATTTAAGAGACACAAAGTAATCTTACAGAGATCTAGGACCTCTGTCCTAGAAAATTCAATTCTCTGAGGAAAATCTCTGCCAGTGTAAAGTGCTGGAATCATTCTCCCAGTAAAAAGACAGGGATAATACAAATAATGAAGGGAAGGGAGAAAACACAGCAGAATCATACAAGTTATACTTACTATTTATTCACACAGAGGCTACATCAACAGTAGTWTATTAAATGTGATCATTTTCTGGCTTTTAGGACATATGAAATAGTCCRACCACATCCATATTATTCAATTTTCTCAGCCTCTGAAATGGAGTGACGACATCAAAGCTTCCAGTTAGGAATGGTTCAAGGCCTGTGCCAACTCTGGAACTGTGGCTGAGAATTGATTGGGAAAATGCTAGTTGGTCCTCACCAAAACTGTACCAGAATCTGCTCCAACAAKAAACCCGTGCAGGCAATCAAGCCCAGGGTTGGAGGAAGGTCCCTGGAACTGTTTAGTTCACCAGTACAGCAGTAGCCACAATCTCCTRGGAGGGTTTTCTATACCTTTATCTTATACTAGGATCTAATCATTTTGCTGATTCTTCTCTATTATGTTTTGATGCCATGGAAAAATCAGGCTGGCAGATTMATTGATGTCAGGGTGAAAATATCCTGGATCAGATTCCACCCTCAGTCACAGAGCTAACAGTATTTTCCTCCATGTAACTGGGCTTCCCATGAAAACGCCAAAGATTAAACAGTTACCTTCTTTAAATTTTGCTTTATGGTTGTACTGTCTCTCTCCACAACCTTCATCATTTCTTGGCTTGCCATATACAAGATATTTGCTGCAAAAAAGAAAACATGCAAAAATGTAAAAACACGGCAAATATTTTACAACCTTTATGGACCCAATCTTGCAAACAGGTAATGCAATTACAGTACTCATCATCTTGACAATCCCATTGAAAAGAATCCCAGTGGCAGAAATGGCAGAATTTATCTCACTTAATTTAATCATCAAAAAATCAGACAAACTAAATCAAGTCACCCATGCTCCTTACATAGTTAATGGAAAGAGAAAGACACCTGTGGAACATGATTTTATCTGTCTATCTTGCACACCTTTGAATCAGGCCCTGGTGTTGCCTCTCTCCCCTGTCTACAGAAGAAACTTTGATGATTACCTTACACCACATATTTTTAGAATGGCATATATTTTTAGAATGGGCTCTGAAGTACATGCGTTCATTAAAAGATATAATCAATCATTAAATTATTACTGGCATTTTAATATGAAAATGTTTCAAGTTTTGAACCTGATAAATAATAAAAAAAGATGGCAAATACAAATCATTAAGACCTGCAGTCCTGCATAACTGATGACACTTCCCAAGCAGAATTGGAAACCAGTTGTCTTACCTTGCTGGAATGCAATGTATTACAGATGGTTCGGTACATGAGTTGGTCTGAACACTAACCTCTCAGAAACATAAATGATTGAGTCCAACAACTGGACACTTAAYTAAAATCAGTCTGATTTTATGAGGTTTTGAGATCTAGCAGCTGCCATATATATTAGGTAGCAGTGGGAACTAAGCACTTTTGAAAAGGAGGTCAGTTTACCTTGATGCCTAAAAATTCATAGATTTAGCTATTTTGACCCAGAGGAATCATACTGTGTCCATCTAGCCTGACTTCTGTTACAACAAAGTCTATGGAGGCTTAGCCAGAACTCAGTCCGTAACTTGGGCTTGAACTAGCTTACACCTATTAGGTTGTAAGTTCTACTGCTCGAATGATGCCCACATATGTTCAATTGCAGAACGAAGAGCTGTGAGACGATAATCAGTGTTGCACTGAGACCACAGGTAATGAGAAGTCCTTCAGCAGGTGTTCGCAGGCTTAGCCAGTTTTACTAGGGGCCATCCATTCCTGACCTCAGTGCTTTGCTGAAGAAACATGCACATCCCAAGAATAAGCTATTCCTTTGCCCTTTTTCCTGACCAGTCATCTCATCRTGCGAATAAGATGACTACGCCTCTCCTGTCATTAGAATCTGAAGCCTCTGTGCCTGTTGAATCACACAGATATTCATAACTGGGAATGAAGGACAACATTCTGTGCCTCCTTTCTCATGAATCTGAAAAATCAGCAGAGACCATTTGCTTAAATCATTTAAATTTCCAGGTCCTAGACTCCCTGAAATATTCTAAAATACTGATTCCTCTCCTGAAAAACAAGAAAAGATTGATGGACTCTGTCAATTTTTAAATTTGAACCAATGAAGTTTTGCACACAAAGAGTTAACGATAGTGTTGGACCTGCTATTGCTAAAGAGATGAGAGTAATACATTCTCACAATGTGTGATAGAGGAGGAAATGGCAATCACATAGGTCTTTGGTGGTGATCAAAACATGAAGTTGGATAAATTCCAGCAATGCTCAAAGGAAACAGAACGTCACTGGAGAGATGAGTGATGGTTCCAGAGAGCAAATGTTAAAAGACAAAACCAGTGCTCTCAAGTGAAAAAAATCCTAGAAAGTAGTATCTACTTCTGAGTCAGTCAAAGAAGATGCAATTCTGTTAGTCATACACCTGCTGAGCTCTGTCTTTTTCAATTAAACATCAAATACAGCTAGTGTAAGGTTCTTCCTTTCCTAGACAAGAAGAAAGGGTTGCAGATGTGACACTATTTGGACAATTCAGCCAATCCTGCAAAAATCTGCCGGTCTGATCGTATTCTAATGGACCAAAGGGCCTGTGTGCAGTTTCGTATGTATCATCTAGCAGGTCATCTAATCCTGTGTGGTAGATGGTGCATCCAGCAAAGGTCTGTCCATCTATGGCATTGCTGAGATCAAGTCCTCAAGCTGATCTTTTCCTCAGTTCAGCTTCAGACACTACTCATATATGAAGAGTACAAATCTTAGGAAGACTATACCTTTCAAGACTGTTTAGGAAAGTGTAAATGAGAGGCATGAAAGATAATCAAGAGTTCCGTAGGTATTTCATCAGTTTCAGATCCATTCCTGTTTCTAATGCGAAAAGGATGACTTTCACGCTCAAAAATGCCACCTGTAAATGAAACTATCTGGCTGTCAAAAGCACTGCTCAGTGTCAGACTGGAGAACAGTCTTGGCTACCCTCAGTAGAAAGACCTCAGTGCTGGTCTTTCCGGTGACAGATTTAGTCTACTCTGGCTAGAGAAGACTCCACAAAGCACTAAGTGCAAGTGCCTGGGTTTGGTACGGCACCTGCAGCAACACCGCTTGTACCCCTAAACCCATTACAGGTGGACTGTAGCATGCCAGGTCCCTTAATTTCCAGTCCAGAATGAGGTTATGGTTAGCCAGGTACAGTGGATAGTGGTCCTGCGGTCAGCAGAGCTTTTGCCATTACCTTCCAGCAACAGCAGGCAGATGGCAGGCAGAGATGAAAATACTGCTGGCCCTCAGTGAAGAACCTGACACATATCTGTTTATTCAGTTTTACTGTGATTCTCTGTGCAGCTCTCTGTTTTCAGTTCAATCATGGAGCAAAAAAATGGGACTATGGGCAAAATGAGCAGAAGTTGTCGTGTGCTCACCTTTTCCCACCTCAGTAGTTCCTCTGTCTTATCTTAYATTCTTGGTCGCTTCTAGTCATAGTTTGGAGTTGTTGGTGTGTTTTTTGTCAAAATAAGAAATGAAGTGGAATTCACAGACTTAGTAAACTTAGATAAGTTACAAAACCCCTAAAAGTAAAAGTATAAGAAGGCAATAACAAAGCTACTTTAAAAGGTCTCTGTGTACTGTGCAAGAAAGGGAATCAGGAAGGCAGGATTAAGCTAAACCGGATGAATGGCAAGGTTCAAGAATCTGTTTCAACCAAACAGAAATCCTTCAAATTTTGGAAACATGATCCTAGGGAAGCCTATAAACAGGAACTTAAACTTCAGCAGGCGTTAAGTAAGAGGAAATTGCAAAGAGCAATAGCAAGTTTCCAAGAACAAACATTAAAAGATTTAAAAATAAACAACAAAATATTCTTTATATTTATGAGAAGCAAGAGGCATGCAATAGACTTGGTGAGTCTAACAGACAACCACAGGCTAAGGGACTAGCTAAAGAAGGTAATTACATTGTTTGGAAGCCAAATGATTTTCCCTTTTTTTTTTGCATCCACCCTTCTTGTTCAAAACATTTAGGAGGTTTCTATCCTCTGCATTCTTTTTCTGGTAATACAAACATTTGATCTTCTGATAGTGAGGTATCAAGTAGTGGTAATGCTGAAGCATAAAGAATATACTAGAGATCAGGGCAAAAAGGTACATTTAAGAGTTTTAAAGAACCTTAAATACAGAATCGTTAAGTTGATAACAGTRTCACCACATAAGAACCACCCCTGCCAGAGGCTTGAAGAGTAGGAAATATTGTCTAATCGGTATTGACTTTACAAAGGAAAAGAACATTTTACCAATCTGTTATTTATAGTTGTAAAATGAAAGGAAAGGATTGTAATGGRTTAAGGACTGGTCTGGAAGCAAAGAAAATAGATTAGCGTCAGGTTAGATTAGTTGGTTTTCCTCATAGAAAGGAATAACATCTAGATTCATCATTCATATTTTTTGAGTGGGAAGTGGTTATTACCGAAACCTGTGAACAGTCACCGAACACACTCAGCGATTCTGTCATTTCTGAGGTGAGTTAAAGCATCTCCTAACATGACTCTCTTTTCACTGATGATACAGGGAGCTCTTAGACTTTAAGTAGCTCAACTTGAATTATGTCCCTAAACTGAAATGGGATGAATCCTGGCCTGAGATTCTAGCCCAGCTTCATATGAAAGTCATGGGTTATTTATTTCTTAATGATCCAGTCAAAGTGTGAGGAGTTAATTAGCAACATTTGCATGGCACAATGCTGGTCAGTTAGTAGGACCAGGCAGTGAGAAATGTGAGAAATACCAAAAGTAGAGAGGTTAAAATCAATGCATTAGCAAATGAAATTCAGATTCAAGAAATGGTAAGCAACGTACAAAAATTTAAATTAAATCAAAATTAAAAACTTCTTTTCTTTCATAAGCTTCAAAATCAATGCAGTGAAGTGATTCAGAAATGCAGAACCCCCTAAGCTAGCTGTTGGCCACATGCATATTCAGTGAAAAATACAATCAAATCAGGTATTATGCTGCATAAAGAACAGGAGGGTGTTAATAAAAAATTCTGAAATGCTGTTATATAAATCACATAATACGACAAGATCTGAAGTACTGTATATATTAACAGTCCCAACCTCTGTGGGATATTGCAAAACTGAGAATGGTGTAAAAGTAATCCAAGAAGTAGAATTAAAGATCTATTGCTATCATCATGTTTTATGATATTTTATGATACACTGTTTGTGTGTCTTAGAGTACAGTACATTAAAATGCAAAACAATAAAAGGAAGTACTTTTAAAATGTCATATGCAATTAACTATGAACTTTACTGCCACAGGAAACTGATAAGCATACATACTTGCTGTGTGGACATTCACATCTAAGTGCGTTGTCCTAAGCTCCCCTAATAGTAGAAATAATTAATATCATTATCTTAGGGCAAATACCTGTGAAGGCCAGATAATTTATACTTCCACCAATCCTTCCTCAGAAGTACTATTTGCTCAGTTCTCTACCATTCTTGCTTGGTTTCCTCTGGATACTTCCAGCGGCTTCTGGACTGGAAGAAGTCCAGTGATATTTCTTGATTTTTACTGACACAGTATTTCAGCTTATACTACAGGGTGGCTCTCTCTTCAATGCTAGAGCTCTTTCAGCCACATGCCCCTTTTTATATTTAGCAAAACCTTATCTGTCGCTTTACAGCACAACATTTAAACCCATACCAGCTTGTGATCCACTAAATTCCCAGAAACTTTTTCTGCAGTACTGCTACTYAACCAGTTATTTACCATCCTGTATTTAATCAATTTAATGAGCAGAACAACATGGCTCTTTCAGGAATGATGGCATTCTGCTCACCCTGCCTGTCCCCCCTCAACCACGTCTCTATTTTGTGAAGGTCATTTTGAATTCTGATCCTGTCCCTCTACAGCATATTTACAGCATATTCTAGTAYGGTATTATCTGTAAACTCGTAAACACACACTGTATTCCATCAGCCACATCCATAACACAACTATTGAATGGTAAAGGAATGAAGAAAAGACTGTTACAAAACCCCACTCGCAATCTCTTTCCAGTTTCAAAAATCTCCCTGAATCCCATTTTCCAAACAGTCACAAATGTCTTCAACAGTAATTTCAAGTATGTCATATTCCCCAACCTTTGCTATAAGAATATTATGGGATACAGTGCAAGAATCTTTTTTAAAGCCCAGAAATCCCAAGTCTATGTCTTCACTTTAATGCACATTACATTGTAAAATGTTCAATGGATGTGGAAAGCTATACTGAAAGAGATACCATTATAGACCAGGAACCGTGATTTGCTCCTCTCTTGTTGCTATGGTGCGTCAAACTGGGCTTCTTCAGAAAAGATATTTTTCTCAAAAGCTAAGTCACAAGTTCAGGGAGAAATCCTTCTGCTATTTCCTAATGCTATACTCTGGTAACCTTGGCATTTTTTGAATATTTAGTTCTTTCCTTTTCAAAAAAACGTTGTTCTGTTTCCGTATTTCATGAATACTGAGCTGCTTTTTCAAATAAAGTAACTTGGAAGAATTTGCTCCTTTTTTGTGCATAATTAGAGGGGCTGCTTTCAATGGGCTCCCAGGGATCACTGCTCTGAGCATGTCAGCAGCTCTGAAAATCAGGCTGCAAACTGGGCAACGAGAAGCTGAGACGTTCAAAATGAACGGCCACTGAAATCTTTTATCAGGCGAGGCAGAGGAAGTCTGTCCTGTGAGATTACATTGGCAGTGCTTGTTACCTGGTGTTACAGCCTCTGGGAGGGCTTCAAACAAGTACTAATGCTTACTTCAGCTGAAAGCCTCTAAAAAAGGTCCCAGAATTGTTATCGAGAACACTACAACATGGAACAGTGTTCACTAGTGGATTGCCGTGATTTCAGGTACAATATAAAATGCAGCACAGGGCCCACTTATTTAACGTCATGAATGATGTAGCAACTTCATCAAAATCACAGCGCGCAAAATAAAGGATGTCCAGGAGCCTGCAGGAGCCCCAGCGCGAACAAGCAAGCTCCCATCTGAGGCCGTACAGAAGTTGTATCGCAGCTGTGACCTTGGCGTTCATGTCAAAATTAGGAGTGAGGAGGGAATACCTAGCTTCAATATGTTAGACATTCACCACTATATCTCACTGATCAGTGAAGAGAGAAATTTAGGGGTCTTAGTAAAGGCAAAGTAAGACTGAAGTTAGTCTTCTTAAAAATTATTACATGTGAAAGATAAAACTGAATGTGGGATGAAAGGCCAGGAGGCCTGGAGTTTTTCTGAACTATCACTGAATTCCCCTGAGACATGGTGGAAATTACAAAATCTGTATGTCTCAGTTTCCTCATTTTAAAAGCATCCTTCAGGCTGCTCTAACAATGACGCAGTTTTTGTAGATCGTTTTAAAAATACTTGAAGTGGAAAGCATTGTTCAATGGTTAAATTGTTCAATAGTTAAATATAACTATTAATTAGTACTTGAAAAATATATTTAACAATAATTAAATTTACAGAGCCCAATAAGTTTACTATAACCCTTTAGAATTAGCCATTATTGGCCAATTTACAGGCCAATGCACTTAAAAGTTGCATTTTACAGTAAGCAAATAGCAAAATCTYCCAAGTTATCCTGTGAAGAATACATCAGAAACAGACCTAAGGGCTTCACTGTAGATATCCAAATTCAGAGCTCTTCTTTGTGAGAAAACTGTATTTGTTATACTTAAAATATTACTTCAAGTTGGCTTAGTGAAGCCAATGCAAAAGGCTGTGAGGACACAATCCTGAACACACATTCATTTCTGAGTATCATCTGCTGCCTCTTTGCTTTTAATAGCAACTTAAAGTGACAATGTTAAATATTTGAAGGATCAGAACCTTGTTGTAATTTGACCTAACTTATATCTTCAATCAATCTATAACTGTTATTTGGTTCAGCTGAAGTAAGCTGATCTTATCACAAAATAAAGGCATGTAAATCAATGTTTGTATAAGCTTTATTGGAAGTTGCTCAACTGACACTTTTTGTCTGCTGAAAGCAAGACAGTTCCATCTCCTTTCTGACGGAGGAATTTAACCAGTGTTAAATCGTGAAAACATTCAGCACTTAGCAAATCCCAGCAAAGCACTACCATGATGAGATTTATAAATGAGACGAACACCAAATATATGGGTTCCTTTGGTAACTTGGATATTCAGATCCCTAAACGAGAACTAARTTCTCGCGAAAATGAAAATTAGCACTTCAGAATCCTCTTCTGAAACCAACACAATGAACCGACACCGCTTTACTCAGCACAGTTTAAAATACCAAGACCATGGCTGAATCCTAAATCCTGGCTTACGGAGGTTTCATTCAGGAAGATATYTCCAGCCACGGAGGATATGGAAACTCCAATCTTTTGCTGAAGATACTTGAGAAGAAAAGAAAAAAGTTCACTTTTTTTCTCGCTCTCTGCCTGCATGGCCAAAGCCCTCTACCTCTAAGTCCTGGATTCCAACCTCAGAGAGAGGATCTCAAAGATTTTAGAAACTCTAGTCTTGAATCAGTTTAGGATTACAACGGGAGGAAAATACAGCAGATCTTCAGCTTTTCTTGCCATAATTTTTGCTTATTCTGTTTTTGTTAATCTAGTTTAAAAGTTCAAAGCCATTTTTAGCTGGCCTGGGTCAGTAGGAAGCACAGAAACTGAAGCACGCAACATCAGTCTTTGCAGGATGAGGGCCTCTGTAAATACTCCTTAGTATTTCATGGGGCTTTTTCACACAGAAACTACGAAAAAATTCTAACCTAAGGAAAAGCACTTCTCAAAAAAAACCCAAAACATTAAATGTGGTTGCAAACCTACAGAAACTGGCCAAGCTAATTAGAGACACCTGCAGAACCCCATATCATTTTTAATACATTTTATTTCATTCCAAGTTGCTGATAACTCTCATAACTCATAATCAGCTTACTAGAATATCATCATGAGAAAGATATACTGTTAATTATATAATTATCCTAAATAGTAGTTTAAAAGTGAAAGTGAAGTTTTAACACAGAAATACCACTTTATCATGCTTTTAACAGATAATTACCTTCTTAAAATATCCTAACTTTTTACATGCATATTTACGTACATTGTTCCACAGAGTAACCTGAAAATGGAGGCCCTCATTTATTCCCAGGTCAGGTTTATGAAATTAACTGCCAACTTAGTTTCTCCCTATGATCCTGCCAATGACCTTTCTCCTGCCCTGGTAGGATCATTCCCCCTCCATGGATTAAAGGTGATTAAGGATCAGTGTCAGTTTAGTCTCATACATTTGCTAAGCGGAGACGACAAACTGTGCCAAAATGCATTTGATTTATTTGTGGTGGTTTTGTGATAGAGGAACCCTGATTGGGCTCATATCAAGGATCCAAAAAAGAAAAGACTGCTTTATATCATTGGTAGCTCTTTAACCCAAAGTGTCACAGCAAAGACTTAATATCCTTCAGCTAAATTATTAGTTTTCACAAACAATAATGACTGAAATCAATCAAGCTTTTCAGCACTTAGGGTTACTTAACCACCGATTCAATTAGCCAGTTGTTAGACGAATACCTGTGTCTACAGAACTGAATTTCAAACATACTGAAGTGCCCACAAAGAAGCTGAGCAAATAAAATATGAAATAGAAGATTTCCTCTTTTTGAAGAAAYACATGCCTAGCAGCATTATTATTACTTTTTAAAGATTTTAGAACTAAATCCTGAACTGATGGGCTGTCAGCTGACTCTACAGATATCAACAGATCTATGTTGGCACTTGGAAAGCTGTGCTAATTTCAGGGAACAAACATGACCCTAACTCAAGACAGCTAAACTTTCTCTTTATAATTGATCCTTGAAGCAATACAGAGATTTCCTGTACTTGGGCTGAAATATGTGCTTTTCTTAAAGTCTTTAAACTTGTTTTATTACTAAATATCCAAAGCACATGTTCTTGCTTGCAACAGAAAGATTAGATTAAGGCTAGATTAATTGTAAAATCACACTGGAAACCGAGGGGTCACATTATGCTGTCTCTGGAAATTCAAGATGAGTTTGAAATATGTCTGCACGGATAGAAGAAAGTGACCTACACATGGTCACTCATATCCATAAAATATGAAGAGGATTAAGTATTTCAGCCTTAATCTTGATAAACTTTGAGAGACATACATGCCCTTAATTACACTAAAATCATCTCTCCTTTGATGATACCAATACCATGACTAGATTTTGTCTCTGTGGTCTTGCTCTACAGTCAATATCTTAATTACATAAGAACAATATTGTTTTCTTTGCCTGGCTAAGAAGCTGAATTTACTGTGACAGAAAGAACAGAYAGAAATGCCATACTAATGAAATAGCAGAAACAATACAAATAAAAAATGTTTGAATTTAATTAGCTAAATATTTAAGGTAATAATTAGAACTGTTTATTTTCTAACAAAAAAGAGTGATTATGAAGAAGCCCCGGTCTGAACCCATGGATGTACATGCATATTCTTTAATACCTTCTTCCTCAGACTAAAATAAACACCAGACTACAAAYGGTTACCTGAGCCCATTTCACTTTCCTACTGCTGTTGGCTTCAGATTATGTTGACTCTATCAACAAGATTGTGGCTGTAGGTGTAAATTTATTAAGTCCCATATGTGAAAATATTGCTTTATTTTGTAAGTTAGTAGGAGCTATGCTCTGGAATGGGTACAGGGACACATATGAAGCCAAAATTTTACCAGGGTCCAGACAGCACCATTTCAATAGCACTAAAGGAACCTTGGAAGRACATACTATATAATCTTCCAGAGTGGACAAATTCAGAGGAAAAGGAGACTACAGTCTTACCTTCATCATGCTTCACAAACGGAAATCTGGTGCCACTGCTCTGTTACTATATTTTGACTTACCCTGTGAGCAGATGCACAGAGTGGAAAAAAATTTCTTCTACTGTTTTACTAAGGTTACTGTATATGCACATCTTTCTTTCAGCAAGAAACTAAGAAGTTTTCTTTACCTAGAACTGGAGAAGTTTGTAAATTTGTATAGGGCTTCAGAAGAAGCTGCAGCTTTGCTGGAACAGCATGCCCCACCAGACTGCCAGATGCCTGCAAAGCACTGGATATTCAGGCTGATCAGCTGGATATTTCTGAAAGTATCTATTCATTACCTTGGTTTCTTTCTCMCTATCTATAGAATAACAAATGTGTCAGCACAACGTAGCCCACAGATATCTGTGATCTCCTAGTGACTGTGAGGCTGGGGGTATTCTCTTTACTTCTACTGCACGTACTGAGATCCTGCAGGTTTTTCCAGAAACGGCTTGATGGTTTGGAAAATGACCRTTTACAGTCTGCCTGTATCTATTCCATTACTAAGCATTCATTCACKATAGAAAAATTTGCTCTACTGTTTCTGAGTACTACTCTGTAACTAACACAMTTCCACACTGGCTTGCTATTGATGGCCTTTCCTCTCTTTACTGATGATACCTCTGTAAAATACCCATCCTTCTCTCTTACTCTCCAAGACATTCAGTGTACTGTCTATTGATTTGGCTGACCAGTTTCTCAGGTTCTCCCTTGACAAACCTGAAGCCAAATTTCCACAGTTCGTTTTCTCACAATTGCTTTCCAATAATCAAACTGCTACTACATGCGTATCTACCCTGCTACACTAAATGGAGCCAGGAACCACTCTCTGGCCCTGAAGCTTACTGGAATAGCATGGCTTGAATTCACACAGCTAAATGTCTCCTCTATTCAAATCGCTTATTGGAGTCTTCCCCGATGCTAACTCCTGAACCATGCTTGAGTATTTGGGAGGATACTAGCTGGTGGAGGTCAAAACCATACAAGAAAATGCTACTTTGTGAGTAGCACTCAGTATATTGCTAGAGATAACCACATCTACCTTCAGCAGCTCCTAGTACTAATAATATTTCTGTATCCTGCATTCAGTCTGCAGATGCAGATTCACTCAAATCTGCATTCAGACATTTTCTGTACCCTCAGATCTGTTTTTAACAATTACCTGCCATTCTTGTCTATATTTTGTTTTTCTCCAACATTCTGTGTTGCATTCTGTGTTCATTTCTTGCTTGGTTCTCACTGTGTTAAGTTGTTCCCTATAAGAACTGAAATTTTGGATATTACTCTTGAATCTTCAAATAACATATATGGGATCACAGGGCTGTAAGTGACCTCTAATGATCTTTTTGTCTTAAGGAATATATATCAATGATATTGTGTCATTTTTAGTAGATATTTGTCCATCCTGTTCTTAAGAACCTCTTAACTTTCATCATCTTTCCAGACGATCCAGTGAAGAATTCCATTCTTACCATTAACTATAATCTGAGTCAGCTTTGATGCAATCTACTCCAATTTGCATTATCTTGCTTCCATGGACRTGTAGACTAAATTATTCTCTTTTTCTTGAAAACTATTACCATGTCCTTCAGCTGTCCTTTTTTTTTAATCTAAACAATTTATTTGTCTTTGAAGGTCATTATTTCTTGGTTTCTGTTGTGAGATTCACCTGATTAAATATAGATGGGTAAAGCTGATTTTTTCTGCCTTTACAGTCAGCAGAAACAACACAGTTCACCTCACCCTAAAGTAGTCAACTAAACAGATACACTGAATATAAAAGTATTTTAAGAGGATTAGTCCAGATAAATAGAGATCTATGTTCTAGACATATGAAGTATTTCTGTTAGCACAAATGCTACTTTTTTTGAATATATTTAGCTAATCTGCCTTTCTCCTTCAAATTCTCTACATCAAACTGTTATCTGCCAATTGCTTTCTCCATTTTCTATATCTGTATGAAAAAAAAATGTTGGCAAGAACTAGTTCCATTACAAGAACTAGTTGGATAGTCTATATATTGCTCAATTCCTTCCTTGACAGACATCAAGCAGACCAAATAGTCTACTTTGGATGACTCAGAAGTTTCTCAGAAAAAGTTCATGAATTGGACTGCCATCATTTGGTGCACTTAATATTCAGCAGGTCTCCCTATCTTTAACATCTGAATGTCAGAGAAAATCCATGCATTCTCTTCTTTCCTCCTTGCTCTTCTTTCCTAAACAAGTTATTATCCTTCCTTCATATTGATACTGTAGTTTTATAAGTTATCCCATCTCTGCCTGTTATACCAATTAATAAGTTTTGGTAATTTATAAAGACTTGCAACAGCACTCTATATTCCATACTTTTAGCAATTACATTACATTATCTGTATATCATCTAGGTCATCTACTGTCTTTTGTCTAGTATTCCTTTGAGCTCTGTTACGAATTTCTCTGCCGACCTTACGTTTAGTTCCTTCATTGGGGCTCTTCAGCTCACAATTATATAGGTGATTTTGTTATCTTTCCCTGCAAACTCAGCTTCAAGCCTTCTTGGCTGAATGTGTTGTCAATAATCATCTTCCCATCTTGAGGAGGCCAAAGCCCCCACGTGGTCACCCTGACTAACAGTGATCTGATCTCCATACATCCATGCATACTTGGAAACATTCTTATGAGGAAGCAGAGTGCTTTAACAAGCCTGTCTTACGATCTGCTCAAACTAAGCAACCTCATTCCACTGCCATTAGCTGTAACACAGGGTCTCTCATTCTCTGCAGTTTATTTCCATACATCTTTCTGTCTCACCTTGACAGAGCAGTTTCCCAGGACAACTCCGATGCTCTGCTTTGGTAGACTATCATTTACTGTTAATTTTCTCTCAGAATGCATCTGTTAACTCACTATTCGGTATTTAATTACTATTACAGCTATTACTTTAGACTATTATTTGTGCTGGTCAAGGACCACAGTAAAGACTGGAGGCACAATTTGTCAGGTACTGCCAGTACTACATCTATAAAAGCCTAAAATGACACTTTCTTATGTCACACAAGGCATTCCCACAGAAAATGTACAAAATCTTCGTCTCCCTCTCCTAGAATGCTTAGTCAATCTGGCTGGCAGTAGAACAGTTTCACAATAATCTGATATTATGAAATACTTGAGAAATATTTTAAAATATGTAAAACATTGGCAAGTTTTATTTCCCATTCTTGGCCTTCTTAAAGGTGAGCGGGACAATATACAAGTAAATTGACAATWTACTAGTAAATGTAACAAAAGGGAAAAGTCCATACGGGCTGCCTGATTGCATTTTTTTTGGTTACCAAGAATGAGTTGTMCTGTACAGGAGTGCTAAAGGACAGGAGTTTGGCACCAGCATGCCACAGGCTATTCAAAATATCAGGAAAAAACATCTTTTCTGCCGATGTTTTACGATTGTTTTCTAAATCCTTGACTGTACAACATAAAGTTGCTGATCTGCGTGCAGAGTTTTGCTCATTCTCTTGAGAGGTTGCAAGCAGAGGGCAGAGGAGAGGAAGAAAATAATTTAATTTCATTGGGAAGATTATTGCTAACGACTACTATTCTCACAAGCCGTAGAGCTGTACTTTAACATTCTGTAATATGACTTTMGTTCAAAAGTCCTCTCATCTCTAAAGCTAAATTACTTAAACTGCAAGGTGATTAATCCAYTCCAGTTTAAGTTCTTAGGTTGAATTGAACTGCCCTGAGAAAGTAGATTATGCTTTTGAAAATGTGTTTTCCTCAGGGAATCTACTATCATCTCATTTTCTTCCTGGTAAGTTGCCCATCTTATTGTAAGGTTCTTCAGAGGAGARTACAAGTTTCCTTTCCAGTTTATCCTTTGCCCTTGAAGAAGCAATCACTGTCATTCCTCAGAAACACTCAGAACACAGTGGTAAAAGTAATAATACCAAACAGCAGCGTAATCTCCTATGGGGAAAATACATTTTCTATTGTATTTCAGCAATCTTGGAAATATCTTCTAACTTATTGTTTAAAGCATCAAACAGAAGGAACTGTTTAGTACTGCAGAGGACCAAAGTAGGAACATATGGCTATGCACATGCACACATATACTAGAAAAAAGGTTGATGTTTAGGGGTTTACAAGATGTAAACATTGACTTTGGGTTCTGCTCCAGTTTACACTTGAATTAAGAATGAAAACATATTAAATAATATACAATCATCATCATCACAAATGATGAATAGAAATACACTTGTTATGGTGGACTTCTCCAGTCTGCTTGATTTCAGCAAGATCAGAACTATATGTGAAAATCAATCAGCTGTGCTTGAAAATGCATACTAGGAGCTAAAGGCAAAAATAAAGAAAAAGTTGTTCAATCATTATCTCCAGGTGCTTTACAAACAGCAGATACTTTGTTGAGAGGAGTGAATAATACTACTTTACATTGTGCTGAGGCATGCAGAGGAGAAGTAGGGTGTGTGATGGAAATTGAAATGTCTATGGACTTAATCCTGCCATAAGTTAATTGGGAGTAACTCTCATCATCTTCAAATGACAGAGTTAGATCTTAGCTGGAGAAATTCATCTCTGGTTTACACTTTCACATACCCTGGCAGATAGCCATGATGATGGGAGTTCTGGGAGGGTCCAGGGTTTTGGTAGTGCAAAGTGTTTGCTCTCTTATTTTGCAGGAGTGGCATGGAAGGGTCTGGCGTGAAGGAGGTGGTGCTCAGCCCCAAGGGGATTTGCGGGGACGAGCAGTGTGCGTAGTGATTTAGCATCTCCGCACTGCAGTTCCTGCCTGAGCTCTAATGTAAATTTATGTGCTATTCTAGCTAAGTGTTTAAGCATGTGAGTAGCTTTGTTGAAGTCAGCTTAAGTGCTTTTCTGGATTAGGGCCTAAGGCTGACCCTTGCTTGAGGAGCTCCGACAGAAAGCAACACCCAGACCATCACCTCCTTTGACTGGGGTGAGYTCCCTCTCAGGCAGAGTTCATTTAATTGGCACAAAAGGTGAACTTTACACCTCCCTCCATCCATTATTGCAGAAACCAATCCTAGGTTCTGTACAGCTGCAACCCCRTTTCTTATCTCATTTCCTTAAACATAAAACCAGTATTTTTAATGCTGAATTCAAATACACCTGATCATTGTACTAGGCAATCTCCTGCGCCACTGAGTTTGCTCAAGATAAGCCAGCATTTCCCCTGCAGATGCATAAGGCTCTGCAGGATTTTTCTACATMTCAGTATCATCACATTAAAGAGTTAGGCAAGGAAAAAATGAATGCTGGTGGAAATTTTCATGAAAGTAGCAGCAGCAAAGCAGGTTGAAATACTATTTTAGCTGAGTGCAGGTATTATGCCCCAGATCAGTGTTCCTCTAGTCATATGGAATGACAGGTATTGCATTAGTTAGCACCTTTGTAAATGTTACTCTCCAAAAGCTTCACTCCAAGACACAAATGCCCGTAGCTAACCCATGAGTATTGATATAGCACTTGCTTAAGTGCTTTGCTGGAACTGTTTGGAAAAAAGCATTTGCAGAGGTTCTATGTTCACTTGAAAAGGAGTTAGATGAATCGAGCTAAATTCTCAGTCAGTGACCATAAGTAATGGCAGAGCCACAAGCTCTACTTTGAGATGTTCCTCAGGGGAGTTGAGACAGACACCCCTTAGATGGAAGCCATGATCCCAACCTGAATTTAGTGGCCTTTGTACTGGGCCAAGGGTAAATAAAGTCTCAATCTGTAGATGACTACATCAGACACTGGCCCGAATAACAAAACTATAGCTGCCTCCATTTAACTGGCATATACATGTTTCAACATCCTTTCTGCTTTGCTGATGTTATTCCTTCCTTTTTTTCACGCTATTTGCAATGTATCATTAGACTCATGGCAAGTTTATGGGAGTAAATCATATCCCTAGAGATGAAACCCCAGCGGAGGTGAATAAAAATCCCTTCCTCCACCTTCAAACAAATCCCCAGGGTGCCTCACATTTCATGGAAATGATCATCAATTCCACTATCAAAACATTCACGCCTTATGAGTAATATTTATGACGGGAGTCTTTTATGTTGGGTTTTTCCCCAAGAAAAAAAAGAAGAGTAAGTAAGAGAAATAAACTCATTGAGAAATTTCCATATTATTAATATTATTTTCACAAGGCTTTCACAGGAAAGTAAAAGCTTTTGCAAGCAATAAAAGCCCTTGTTAAACCTTTTTCTTTCTTTCTTTTGGAAATGGCGTAAATTATGAAGTAAATTGACTTTGCAAAATAAACAGGAACATAAATATATAAATGTCATTTCCTTCCTCCAGTAACTTAATATGAGCATCCTACTCTTAAAAAAGGAAAACTTTAGTTCACTCTCAAAAAGAATAAAGCAGATGTGAAGTTTTTCCGTCAGTTTAAGTGCTGTCTTGGTAAGGTGRGTTGTCCGACAACATTAAACAAACATTTTAGTCAGGCATCACACAGGAAAATAAACAGTAGCAGAGGAAACATGAAAATATTAAAGGCTGTTATTCTTTGGCCCCTTTTCATGCAAGGCAGGTGATAAAATATTACTGTGTTTCCACAGGTAAGGAAACACTCTCTTAAACACTTTGCAGAAATACATATTACGACCATCACTTAAAATGTCAGAAGTGGAGAGGACTTCTGCGGCTGGGCCGTGGGAGCGCGCAGGAGCCCGCAGCGAAGCTCTGCAGCAGGCGAGAGCTCAGCACACCCGGCCGCACCAGTGGGCTGCCCGGCGTCGCCTGCTGACCCCAGCGCTATCTGGCAGTAGCAAGTTCAGAGACAGGCAAAAAACATCTTGCAGAAGACAGCTGTAGAGCTTTCCCTGATTCCAGGAAAGGCTTTTGCTCTCAGAGTTGGTTAGAAGTTAGTGGGAGGTAGCAGAAGCTAGTGATAGGGACGGAAATTTGCTGCTGGACCATTTTGACCTCTTCATAACCTATTAGTCTTGGGCAGCGACAATAAATAAATAAATGTGACAATACTTGTGTGAGTATCAAAGGAATAATATAGGAAAAAGAGAGACCAGCTGAGCTTCACCTGCTTTGCCACTTGTCATATACTACACTGTACTGTCTAGATTTAACATTGCTTAGTTTCTGCAAATGCAATTTGCAGACCATGCAGTTGATTTCTGTTCTCCATGTCGTTTTGTCCAGGTAAACATYATCTCTGAAATCCTATATGTTTAGTTATAAAGGCAGAAAAAGACCTTTGGAATGATTTCTGCATTATAGCTAGAAGTTGTTTAAAACTTACACTTATCATCAGAAGAAATAAAGCAAATCAACTTTAATTTCCAGGACTTTGATTTGAGTGAGCTTGGAAAATCAGCTTGAAAACTTAACTAGTCTAGGTTCAAAGATCCACACAGCTGTCCAGGGGGAGAGGGAGGGGAGCTTTTATTCCCATGCCCACTACAAAAAATGTAGGTATGGGTTTGCAAAGTGTGACTTGAAATCAGTTTCTCTTATTACTTAAAAATGCCCTGCATGTACTTCGGCCTGTCTAACCGACACGGTTTGTGGAAGGTTACTAACACACATATACAGCTGAACTGCACAAGAGGAAGGTAAACTAACACACATTTCTAAGGCTAAACTAATGGTTGAGCAGTTTCAGGAGACAAACTATTGCTCTGGGATGCTGCTCTGTGTACAGTTCTGCCCCGATCGGCTACGTGATGATGAGCATATCCACTTTATATGTCTGTGTGTTTTGTTCCCTCTCCTCACCGCTAGTCTTGAATGTTACGTTTTCTTTAAAATGAGTTAATATCGTGCTTGAACCCATAGGACCTGGAGTAGCACTGACAGACTTTTGTAATATGAACAAATAAACTTGTGTAACATTGCAGAAACTATTTGTAAATAAAAAGCACAGTTCCCTAATCACTATGAAAATATATCRTCAGAATATAACACGCAGTGTCTCTTTAGCCTCACATGCATAAATGGAGAGGTTCACCTCCATGCAACTAATACTGGAAGAGCTCTACCTTCTGTGCTGAAATTAGAGATGCTCTTCAAAGCTTACATTAACCTTTTGGAGTTATATTTTAATTTCAGTGAAAGAAAGGAAGACCATTTTAATTTCAAAACAAGGAAAGTAAAGTAAACTAAATTTTAGCTATGTGGTTATATAGCTTTTTAAAGTATTCTTCAGGAGGGCAAAGCACTCTTACTTCACCATTTCAGGTAAATTTCTTTACGAATTGCTTACTTAATATTTTTCAAAAATATTTTAAACTCTGAAAAATATCAGTCAAATAGGAGTGGCAGCTGTTGAATGCCATGAAAATAGCACTGTGCACTGTCCCAACCTGAGTATTTTAGTTAGATGGTTATGTCTACAGCATGTTAATTCCCAAAAGGAATTTCCCCCAAATTTCCTATTTTCCTCATCAGGAAATGGAAAGGGAGATGTGAAATTAATTTTCAAATAAAGTAGGAAACAAGTGACAGGCCAATCTATACAAACCAACAGTTGTAAATTGTAATGCACTCCAGGCACAGGATATTCTGGGTGTTCTTCCAACAGCAAGAGTGAAGACTGCCTGGGCAATTCACGTTGTTTCCTGATGTCTGCAGCAAAATGAACTGCCAGTAGATAAACATAGTGGGATTTAACTCTGCTAATTTTAGATATCTAGTAGAGATAGGCTCCCTTTGTGGTCAGGAGAGAGAAAGAGTCATCTGCAGAGTGTGATTCATCTGACCTGCTTTAGACGCCAACTATTTGGATAGTATGATGTCTACATGAGGTCAGATGAAGACCACCCATAATGTCATATTTAACATCTCTTTGCTCAAGAACAGAGAACTGGAACAGAAAGACATCTCGGGACATGACAACTCCCAAGTTGGAAAAATTAAAACATAGAACAAAATTTTTCATTTGGCTCTCTGGAGATAAAATTTTGAAATAACTTCCTTAACTCAAAACTTTAAGTTTCATTTTCATAGTGTGCAGCAGCAACTGGAAGGCTAAGTTGCAGCAACTTTCAGTATAAATTAGTCTCTCAAAGTTATTTCACACTTCTGAAAATTTACCGTATGACAGAGGTATTTCCCTGTGTCACTTCAGGTGTGTATGACATTGCACACAGCCAATGGAGAGAGGTAGCTATTGCTGGGAAACAATCTCTAATACCTCAGTTGGGAATCTACCTCATCCTATACACTGTCGTAGACTGTATACAGTTTCCTAACTTAAGCATCAGAGTAGAATGCCTAAAATGGTCTTAATACTATCTTTTGTGCAAAATGAGTGAAATCTAAACATGGAACCCAAATGTCTCCACATTTAGAACAAGATAAAATTTGAATCCAAGTTCTGAAGTTCAGGCTTAGTTCCTTGTTTCCTTACAACATCTCTTGGACTCTTAAAAAATAAAGGAAATCTACTGTCTCTAGCTTTTATCTGTACGATGTTTTAAATCCATCTGAAACTCTGTTTTTCCAGTTTTTGAGTTTTCCCATTCCCAGTCTAAATTCCACAGTGCAGACCTTCTCCCCCGGCCCCCCGAGACTCCAGTAGTCCCGTCCTCTGTGAAGAGGTTAAACAAACAGGGAGATTCCTCAGGGGAAGTCACAGGTTCAAGATCACAAAGGACAGCCGCAGTTGGGCCAGTTGGAGGTTTTTCTTGCTATTGTGCTTATCTGTATCTTCACTGTCATCCAGACGTTAACCCCTGACCTACGAGCCGGCCTCTCGAGAAAGCCTTGCGGTGTTTACCTATTATGTAACGTCTGCGCTTTTGTGGAAATTTTGCAGAAACAAATGGAGGAAGTTTGCCAGTCAAACTGGTGGACAATAAATCCTGTCCTATGTAGATAGAATGGTTTAGTGTCACTGTAAGGCTGCTACTGGCATCGGTCATTGAAGAAATGTTTACAGATTTCAATACGCTGGAGTGCCAAAGTATTCATGTATTGAAGAACTATACACAATTTTTAGGATAACCGTTACTGTTCTAGACGGGAATATCTTTGTCTCACTAGCCTGAATAAACAGAATGACTGTGTWTTAGGCAATTCAAGGTCACTAATGTCTCATTTGTCTATTTAATCATCTCATAGGTTCACGAATACGAGTATCCAAATACGTTTKTTAGCCGTAATACTTTCGCTGCCTGAAGGTATCTTTGCTGTAAGTCTAATCCAGGTAATCAAATCCTCTTCAGATCCCCTTCCTTGCTTCTAATAGGTCCATTTTTTTAATACTATGTCTTCCCGACCTTCCTTATCCTCAGTTTTCTTTTAGTCCTTGCTGTCTCTCTTCAGAATTACTTTCCCTTGGGGACAGGATTTTATATTGTGACTTTTTTGTACAATGTCACCACAACAGGTTCTGCTTGACTGGGGCTCCCACCTAGCATCACTTATAATGTTAGGACAATGGAAGGATTATTTGGGGTAACAAGCAGGAACAAACAAAATTTGAAGCAGCAGTGAGACAGAGAAACAATACAATTCTTCCTTCACACCACAMTAACCTCTCTGACCGACTCTCCTAATTAAGGGCCTGATTCTGTTCCCACTGAATGCTGCTTTTTGATTTCAATGAGAGTAGCACTAGGTCTTACAGTCGCATTGTAATTAAGTTTTCAAATCTCATTTCCTTTCAGAGGAGAGAAAACATATTGTTGTGACTAAGCTTTGGATGTGGTAACAAATCCCTGGCAGGTTGGTCTGTTTTAACGGACGTATTAGTTTTAAGGAAACTTTTACCATCTTTTCTGCCCTTAATCACAGCTTTTATTACAATTACAGTAATGCAACAGATGTACATGCCAAAGGCAATACGTGTATTTTTAATGAGTTGACATGTAACCTTCCTGGAGAGGAGGAACAGCTTCATTTTCTCAACATTTCTGATCCATAGCTAGCAGCTTATTATGGGACAAGGAATCAACCATAATGACATTTACCACAAATTCACAGGCTGCCCTAATTCACAGATGAGCAGTTCCATAAAACAGCCTCCGTTGCTGTRCTAGATTTAGCAACTTTTGCTGAATGGCTACATTTTCTATTGTCTGCAAAGAATAGAAAAGAACATTAAGAGGCAATATCCAAAAAGCTCTAAGATTATTAATCCATGCATGTGGTCCTGAGTCACTGGGGCTATAAAATATCACCAGTTTCCAAAGATGAAACTGAAGAGGAATTCTGCTCAAGATAAATGATATCACAAGCCCAAAGGGACCAGTAAGGCCTACTTACGAAAGTTTTACAAGACAGACTCATAGAGATTTTCATTCCTGTAAAATGAATTCAGTCAATAAACTGAGCACAGACACAGATCACATCATAGGAGACCCTACAGCCTGGTTTCTTGCTTCAGTTTACTTAACATCTTGGCCACAGATCAGACACTGATGCACAAAGAAAACTACAATAGGCTGACACACAGGCCAACAAGATATATCTRCACTAGGGGGCTACAACAACAGGTTGAAGACTCAGGCTCAAATACCAGCACACAGAATTCATGTGCTGAACTCTCCCTGGCACTGTTGTGGTGCAGGCCAAACAGCACTCATGAAAAATGCTTGACCATGCTCTTTTGGAGGTTAATGCAGTCCAAGCACCACTTCTAATACTCGCCTGGAAGTGGCTAACCTGCTATGAGAAGTAAGAGTTTATCTGTGTGGACCAATGAATGATTCTTGGTTTGTACAGTTATGACCTCGCCGAACTTYGCATAGCTTTCTCCAAGATTAAATTGTCAAAGCACCTCTGATTATATGCATGTTTTCCTCTTAGTTATCATAACACCACAACAGATCAACAGGAATTCAAGCAGCAGACACTATGACCTGTATCAGATGCTTAAATTATCAACCAGGAGCCTGATTTTGTCTTGGTAGAGTACTGAAACAGAACAACTAATACTATGGTGATTTTGTACAATATAAAAAGTACTTTCTAGGTCTGACAATAAAAACTCACTGCCCATCCCACCTACAGTCTCTGTACAGTCCTACAGTTGAGTCTCCAATRTGAACCAGCATATTCACAGATTTCCACTGAAGTTAAAGGAACTCATTACAATCACAGAGTTACCGTGGCACATTTGCTTGGATGATTAGCAGGTAGAATTAACTGAGAGAAGACAGAACACAACTGCAAATCTAGGAATGTGCTTTTACTGCTTTTAGTGCAATCAAAACTTCCTTCTTTTGTTATTACTGTGTTAGCATGTCAACTTGTATTCCAAATTGTTTTCAACTGCTAACTTAGTAAAATACCTGGAATATACCACAATCCCTGTTCTGGTTTTCCTTTTAAATTTAGTATAATTTATCTGAAACTATTCTCTMTCTTAAAGTTGTTTCTGTTGCTAGATAATGCAAAATAAGCATACACTATGCCTTATCACTGCCAGAACTTTAATTTTCTGTTTTTCTTTCTATGCCCAAAGAGCCATTTTAATTTCTCCTGTGCGTGAAGTAACTTCTATATGCCTTTGTGGGCTGCTAGCTCTTTTCTAAAGTTTTCAGTATTCTAATCCAATTCCAATCTTACGAAATCTATACAGCTAGCTAAATCAGAGACAGAAAGAAAAAGAAAAAAAGATGCAAAGAATGTTCTGTGAAACTGGTTACTGATGTATTTTCATTATTCCATAGGAAATGCAGAAAGCAAACAAATRTAAGTGACATAAATTAGACTGTAACACACAGTTTTAATCACGTGAGACACCACTAGTAGTATAAGTCAGTTTTGTTAATAAACTTTGGGAAAATATTTTAGTTGTTATTCTCCCATTGTGTTTTTTTTATAAGATTGACTGATTTTAAATTTTCCTGTACCTATAGTCTTAATTTGAGAAAATATTAGATATATACACTCCTTAAAAATGTATCCACGCTTTGGTATTACACTTTCATCTATAAAATTACATCAGCATTTACCGAATGAAACAATACTAAAGCAGGGCTAATAGTAATAATAAAAGAACGTGCTCACCGATGCAATCCACACTGAAGAGATTTACTGAGGTTGTTATAGAGGATTCATCATAGGACTTCATTCCTCGCAGGGCGAACCGCACCAGGGAAGCTTTGACTCCCTCCGGCAGAAAGGAGAGCAGGTAGACCGGCATGTAGAGAACGTAGCGAAGTTTGCAGAGCAAAGGCGTCATGAGTTTTCCTTGGGGCGACTGAGCGATACGCTCGATGGTTGGGAAGAGCAGTACCGAGCGAAGAACCTGCGAGGCGAGGAGAACAGGAGCGTCACGGGAAGCCCCACGGCCCCGCAGCATCCCCACCCGGCCGGAGGGTTTTGCAGAGAGCCTCCTTTCGAAACGCAGCTCGGCTCGTCACGGGCATCGCGTCTCGCGCGTGCAGAGGGGCTTCGTGGAACGCGCCGGGTGCTTTATTTCACCAAAGAGGAACCTAGTAAGAACCTGGTAACGAAGCGTTCAGCTCYAGCGCTAAGACACCAGATTTGGGGCCGAGTGGCCAGCAACGCGCCCGCAGCTGAGCGCGACGCGAGGGTGGCGATCCCACAAGAGGGCAGTGTGCAGAAATAGTCACCGCAACTCTAGGCAGGCTTCCCCAGCCAGCAGAAGCACATTCATTTTCTTTTCATCCCTTACACTGTTTTATCGAAGTAAAACAAGCAAATTCTAAAATTTCAGCCGRCATGTCGGTATCTTTTTACGACACACAGGTTTTTCAATTTGCAGTTCCATGCAGATATGCCTGGTCAGAACAGGAGTATAGACGCACAGCCCCTCGCTAAGACTGGCACTACGCTCCAAGGTATTGCCTCTATCAGACGTATTTTAAAGCTGGCAATTATTTTATGTTATAACATAAAATGTTTACATTATCATAGGTATACTATGTGAAAATAGCATACACTTTAGCTTTAAAGTAGAACGAAATGAATAAAAAACCCCACAGGGAAACATTCTTAGAGTATCTGCTATTTTTTCCTGGAATTTAAATGCACATTACAAGAATCCATATAGGAAAAGCCTACAAAGATACATGACTACAGTACCTAAAGGAAATATCAAGAAAACAAAGTAAGAGAGAGTGTCTGGATATTACATTTGCAGATAATTAAGTGCAAATCACTAAGCTTTGTTGATAACATAAAGGAAAGAGATAGTTACAGTTGCTGCTTACTGCACATGTTATTCTACGTACTACCTATATTTGATTAATAAATTCTTAAAAAAAAGTAGTAATTGTCCTCACTATCAAATCAGACTCAGCAAATGAATGCCACTGGATCCGTGTGTGGCTCCACCGGTCTCAGCAGGTATTCAAGCGAAACCTGGGCATGCCATGAACAGATGCTTACAAGCTCTTGGCGTTACAATGTTGCACACAGAAGAAATTCAGGAAATATCAGTAACTTGTTGTACTGCATTTTTAAAAATATTTTAAAAGCAGACTTTGTAAGTGCTATTTATATCAAAGACAGAACTATTTTAAGAAACCCTTCTGCTTTCCAGCTGATACTACTTTGGTTTTAGACAAAGAAAAATTCATTCACAGAGAAATCAATCCTGGGCCTCTTTTTATTACAGGCAACCACCAGCTGAAGTATAGGAATGCAAGACTTCTACTAAATTATATGGTAGTTTTGTGATATTTCAGCTAGGAGCTGAACTCAAACTCTTGTGATCTAAAGCAGATTTGACCTGCGTTTCCAGGCACACATTAATCCTTTGACATTACAGTTTATAGATACAGGATTAGTTGCTTGGAGAGCTGTACTAACCACTGGGGGAAGTTGCTAAACCTTGAAGGCAAAAGAAGTACAAACCAAGAAAGCTGTTACCATGTCCCTTGAATTCCTGCATTTTTTTAAATATCATGGCATAAAAGTTTAAAAGAATGTGATAAGATGGAGGATAATTTTGTTTAATTTCTTTCTTCATTTAACCTTTTGCAGACAAGAAGAGACAAATGTAAAACACACATTTTTCAAACACTCTAACTATTTCTTAGTTTATTGATAAATTGCAGAGCGAGGATTTTGAAATGTGCATTTGCCTGCAGAATTGCTTAAAGATGTAGTTCAACTTCTTTGCAATACTACAGTGGATACAGCAAATTTAAAGCATATTATTAGAATGATACATATGTTCATTAAAGCAGTATGTCACGTTTGTGCCATGAAACAAGCAAATTGGAAATACGCAGGTATAACAAAGGAAATCAGTGAGACTCAAATAGCTAATAATTAATAATAGTTAATAATTTCTGCCTTGTTGCATGTCAAGSCCTCATCTATAAGCAATTTACACTAGCTGAAATCACTTGGATGGCCCAGAAGTGTATTCAGGCTACAGCTCTTAAAAATATTTTTAAACTAGTTAGTTGAAAGACAGACAACATTACATATAATAAAGCACTAGGTACTGTCATTATGAATGCCATCGTATATATTATTAAGTAATGTGTAAAGCTTAATTACTCCTTTGTGTATAGAAATCCTTCCCACACTTCATGATAGAAATTTCTTGTGATAACCATCAATCAAAAACCAAAGATGTCATATCCAGATTCACCTGTTTTGATTACCCCTAATTCAAAGTCTAGTGATGCTTATTAGTTAAGCACTTAGGAGGGTAGAGAGCTGGCCAGCTAGAAACACTAGTTGCAGAGACTTACGAGGATCTGGGGGCTTCTGAACGTTGGGTACATCAGGGAACGCACTGAAGGCAAACATGGCCCGTGCTAATGATTGAGAGTTTTAGGCCATACCACTTACTTACCCTTTCTGTGCTTTGGTCAACCTGCTAAAAAAGAGTATTCTTACATTACAGGGAACTGTTGTGACAATAAGCAATACTTGTAAAATAGCTATTTAACTTATTTAACTATTTTAACAGTTATTTAATTAATATAGTATTAAATTGCAAGATTTCAACACTCAAGATGATGCATCTACAATTAAAGTTCAATGAATAAAGTGCATTTTCTCTCTTGCTTTGTCACAAGGGCAGCCTCTTGTATTTTCACCATAAACTTTTAACTCTTTAAAATTACACAGGGCTCAAGAACTGAACAGCTCTGGGACCGTAACAAGATGCAGAGTCTTGCACGTTTCAGTGTTTTAGACCCTGGTAACAACAAAAAGCTAACATTATCTGCAAGCTCGTCACATAATGCCATTCTGGTTCCAGGGCAGCTCAAGTAGTTACCTAATGCCAAAAAGATTAACAGGATACAGGATAACAGGATCTTAGCGTGTGTCCAAAGAACAAACTGGCCTAAAACCGAAATATATTCTACCATTTATGCCTTCAAGAAACAAACTAGCAGGGAGGTGTGGGAACCTCCAGAGCTTCAGTTGCCACTGTTTATGTACTTTGGTGTCTAGAGCTATCAATTTGTCAACTTCATGCATTTATGATCCCCACAATAAATTTTACAAGGTAGAGAAGAGAAACTACTTATTTAATGGAAAGAGTGTGCTCTGAAGGAAAATGCTGACTCCCCGGCAGCACTGCCMGGAGGAAGGCCCTCAGCAAGGAGCTTTGTTTAGGCAAGATCTCCATACGAACCATTCTGTATGCTAAGATTCAYTCCATGTGACCACTGGCCTACTTCAACATGTCTTTGGATTTGTAGAAACAGTTGAAATATTTTGTTTTGATTAAACAAAGGCACAAAAACAAAAAGCCAATTAAATTTACAACAAACTTTTATCACTGCACAATTTATTAAGTACAACCACATTAGCAAAGATTTTTGTTTATATAATTTTTACATAAAAAGCACAGAAGTATGAAAATCAGATCAAGACAAAAACCCACAAATGTTACTCACAAATGCCTTYCAAAGGAAGCATTGAAAATGTTCAGAGGTGTTAAGCTCTGTGATGCCAAGGAGAACTATAAAAGCTCAAAACTTTTGAGATCAGGAATTTTGATTACACGGAAGAAAGACAGATACTGAATGACAGAAAGAATGGGAGTCATTTTAAAGATTTTTTTCAGAAGACATATGAAGTAAATGAATTCATTAATTATAGTCACATATCTTCACTCTCAGTGGACAGATTGTCTGTGTCCMTGAGATCTCACAAGCACATTAGAGTTTTCTATCGAAATTGTAAAACAGTAATATATTGATAAAAATATCCCTTCTACACAGTAAGAAAGCAAAACTGGACCAGAAATAACCTGCTGGCTCACTCTGCTCTAGTGACAGAGTCAATGGTTGCTGGTGGGCCACTTCCACTTTTGAGTGGGAAGTATTTTGAAAAGTATTCCCTCTTGCTGAATAATCTGTTCTTAATCACTGGAGGTGTACAAACAGTTAACACACTAACCACCACCAAAAAGAACGCAAGATTTGGATTCCACGCTAGATATGTAACTCGCACGTCACAACAAGCTCCAGAGATCAAATCAGCTGGCAGAAGCAGGAAGCCATCTATTACTTTTTATAACCAATGCCTTACACTGACCCGTGTTAAGCAAAGAAGTATCCGAGCACAGTTCTTAAACTCATGTGCAGATCCATGCAGACACGCATTCTAGATCCATATCAACACCACTCGGATGTTGGAAGAAGGCAAGATTTCAAATCATGGGGTTGAAAAGAAAACAAACGAGGAAGCTTTATTTTAAATAGACTCCTGATTCCTTCAAAAACCTCTGAAAAGCAAAAGCTGTTTTTCTGTCAAAAGTAACACTTATATTGATATATTTTAGTTCATCCCATATATTAGTTTATTATTCATCTGCTGTGTTGGCAAAGGAAAAGCTATTATCTGTCAGGTGAAACCTAGTAAATTTTTCAAAGATAACATAATGATGCACTTAATGGTAATCTACAGTCTACCCTTGACACAGAGTGCCACATTAATCACAATTTCTTTTACTCAGTATGCAGAAACCTGCAGGCAAAACAACTAGGGTCATGTAAGTATACCATGGTTTATTAACACAGCTGTGCTGAGAAGTTTTCCAAGAAAACGCACATGACAAAACAGACAGCATTTGCTTATGCTTTCCTCTCACCAAAGCAAGACTTTCTAGACTTGCCATTTGTTTGCTTTGTCACTATGCTAAACACACTYCATATTCTGGGCTGTTTTTGTTTTTGTCTCTACATGTTAACTATCAATAATGAAGTATGTTTTAAAGTCTCTAATGATTTTCTCCTCAATTGTTCATTGGGAGATGCTATTTTGTTTGTTGCATGGCTAGTTGTCTGTCATAACTCAATATATTCAGAAGATTTTGTAACCAGAAAAGAACTAAGAAATGAATACAAGCTACAGAAAATTCTTTCACTGCTAGTGTGCAGGAATACCATACGAAGTGTGCACTGTCTTCTTTTTTTTCCTATGGATCTTTTGTGACTCTAAATTAATGTTTTGGCTTTGTGTTGAATATTGTATGTGCAGCAGAACAAGTATCTCAAACACAGCTAACAGAGAATTTTGTCACTGAAAATTTTGAAGTGCTTTATAAAAAACAAGCTGGAGAGAGAAGTCTTACTATACTTATTTATGGGTGAATAAATTGAAATTCAAAAAGTTAAATGACTCCACATAAAAATGCATATTGTTAAAGTAAAGTGATGTAAAACAACAGAGTAGCAACTCGTTCTGCTCTAACCAAAACCTTACTTTTTGGGGCTATCAAATTGTTTCTGTAAAACAATTAATGGGGTAACATGTGAAAATGACCAAACATTTGTAGAAGGGTTCACATTTCTTTTAATGTTAATGCCATACTGGCTTGGTAGCTGCTTGGTTCAAAAGAATTCTCTATTACTACACATGCTATTGCTATTGTAAGGCAATGGCACTTCTCATGTAATGAACTTAATTTCATACTTTCAATTTAAGTTTTCTGCACTTTTTGTTTATTAGTAACTAAATTTCCATTTTGGCACCAGATCCATTTAATTTTTTCTACTTGTTCTCTTCCAGATCTCTGATTGTGTAACATACACTCTGTGTTAATGACGAAGTGACAGAAAGAAGGATTTTGTTTGAATTTTCTAAGAAAACTCTTGGAATATGAGGAGCATGATTTGCACCCTGCGGAGTAGAATTTGTTTCCCAACAAAAGCACAGTGAGTATAAGCAAAACTCTGGTAGTGTRCTGTTAAAACTAAATGGTATACTTCAATTTCTTCCCATGGGCTCAAGGAATTCTCACTCCCTAGAAAAAGTAATTTGAGTGCCATTATCAGCATCATGGTAGCATTTGCCAGTTCCATTTTAGTAAGGAGTATTCAAATATTCATAACTTAGGAATAGACTATACCAATATTCTTGATCTGAGGACCTTCTGGTAGAGTTTTCATAGTCATACTCAGGATACTGATGAGGAGCAAGTTCTTTAGGTGAACAGACACACACATGGCTCTTCAGGCAAATGGATGCTGCTGAGATCCTCCAAGGCAGAATTTCTCACACAATATCTGAGGAATGCATGGTTCAGCTGAGCAGAACTACTGAGATGCCACCCTTAAAGAAAACAATGATTGAGTCTGCAATTTTAAGTAGGTAAGAGTAGCAGAAGTGTAACAGGGTAACAGCTGAGATGATTGTGTTCAAAGATGAACAGTATTTACAAAGTCAAGATTTTTTGCTTTTAATTACATACACAGATGAATTCAAACAACACTGCCTAATATAGAAAACATTAGTATATAAATATCAACTGTACTTTAAGGACTACGTATAACTGCCCTGCAAGCAGCCCACAAGACCCATTTACCAAATAAACTCTGGACTGAATTTTGCTTGACAACTTCTGCATTGTTTGCTGTAAGGCATTAAGCCTAGTCATCACCTTGGGCACCTGCCAAGTCCAATACACACACACGTGCACACACACTCGAATAAATGTACCACAACGTAGAGACCTCCATCCAGCACACTAGTTACTTGAATATCAATGACAGCTCACAAAAAAATTCAAATTTATAATTAAACACAGTTAAGTAAGCTCATATACACAGTCGAGCTGCTGGTCAGAGCAAGAGTATGACAGTTTTCTTTATGGTATCAGTAGAGAAATAACCTAAGACTTGCCACATCTAAGGCCCTGATCACCCAGCATAATTTTTCAAATGCATCTCTTTCTATAAATAGAAACCTGTAGAACTAACGGAAAATTTTTCATTGCCTATGCTTACGGCTCCCCGTTTGCACTGTAGCCTCAGTAGTGGTAAACAAAACTGGATGAGCAGTTGGGCTGCTGGACTGACACTTTTCAGCAATTATTCAACTACTCAGAGAGTAACTCTCCAACTATTTTGTCTAAGTGTGATTCTAACACAGCAGATTACATGYATGACCATTGTATACAGATCTCACTTTCTGTTATCAATAGATGCTTCATTAGAGGCACAGCAAAGAAAGAACATCCAGACACCAACTTTATATGTATTTACATTCATACCTGCTAATGAAAGCTGCTGAAAGCCATCATTAAAACCTAGGAAAATGAGTAAGAATAAATCTTTCCACTTTACAGAGTTCTTTTGACTGGGAGTCTCAGATGATTTTGGCACTTCAGTTAGGGGTGAGTAGTAAAGTTGAATGAAACTGATATCCTGTTTCACTTCTGCTACTCTTAGCTACCTGAAATTGCTGACTTGGTCATTGTTGTCTTGAAGGATGGCATCTCAGTAGTTCTGCTCAGCTGAACCATGCATTCCTCAGATATTGTGTGAGAAATTCTGCCTTGGAGGATCTCAGCAGCATCCATTTGCCTGAAGAGTCATCTTATAGCAAGCCTTTCAAACATACTGCCTTGGAGTCTTACCCTTTTATTTTTTTTCTTTTTTTCTCCTTTTTTTTTTTTCAGTCCACTCCACGAGCTCCTCGGATTCACTAAAAACAATGTTGTCTCCTTCTTCCTACTTATTTAGAGGATATTTCCAGATTTATTTTTTTCAAGTCTAATTTCTGTCTAAATGTATTTTTATCCATCTGACCTCACACAAGTATTGACTTTAAGGCCTATTCTTTCTATTTCTATTCTTTCTCTGGTATTTACTCCTTGTAACCRTAATAACAGGGACTCATATACTCATTCTCTGTTTCATGAGGTTCAATGAGTCAAGATATCCTAAGCTTCTCCCCTAATTTTCATTGCTCATTACCTGCCCAGGCTTTCTCTCTAGTCATTTCAGTCTGAATTTCTCTTTTTCAAGCATGTTTGGCTAGGAATTAGCTACTATTCCAAAAAATCTTTAACAAATCCTTATACAATAGTACTAATGCTTTCCTGTCCTATAAACTGTATTATGCCTAACTAAAATTAGGATGAGCTCATTCCCTGATGACTTAGGCATTGGTCTTTTTAAGCTCACTGATGAAGTGTCTTAGCCCTCTACTATACACTGTGTTACTCCACAGATACAGTGAGAAAAGTAGACTTTTCTTAAACCTTAATGCTGCAGATATAACCCATGAGATGCATAAGAAGTGGCAATTATGCAGAATATGAAGATATAAGGTTTTTAATTCTCTTTCCTGTGCACTTAGACTTTCAGTTCTTACAGTATGTGTACAACAGACGGGACTCTCCCTATTACTGCTGCGCTGACATGGTTGTCTTCACAAGCCTCACGCTGCTGCTCCTTGGGCAGACTGTCACTCGAGAGTCAAACTAGAGCACAGTCAGCAAGAGCTGACGCAGGGGAGAAGCAGTAGTCAAACTCCAATCAATGTCTCCTCTAGAGATCCGCAAAGCAAAGCAACTAGAAATTCATAACATACTTTAACAAAACAATATTGCTTTCGTATTGTGTCGCATCACATCCTAAGCTCGTGTTGGCTGGGTGACAAGGGCCGTTTCCTGTTCGAGTGCTGTTTTCCGTTTATCTTTGTCTGATGTCAGTGATGTCTCTGCTTCTTGGCATCTGATGAGTTCTCATTTGTTCATACGTAATGTCATGTTTTTACAGTTGAAATTACTTTTATCATTGTCTAATAGATTAAGCTACAGTCTGAATTCAATTCCTATTCTGCATTTGAACAAAACAGGTACGATGAGAATTACTGACGCGTGAGAGAGAGAGACCACTCCTGTCTCTCTGCAAGCACAGGTACAACCCGTGCAGTCCCCCTATTACCTCTATAAAAGTTCACAACCATAACGACTTTCAGGGAGATGGTTAACTTGTATCAGATGTATCTTCACCGCTTCAAGTTACAAAACTGAGACTTCATAACTCCAGGGAGTTTTCTCCTGAGCACCTATTATTACAACAGGCTGAATTCAGGGTAACATAAATCCAAACAACCATACAGCCAAAGTTTTTTAGCTAAGTCTATTTCAACATATACATGTTGAAATACAAGCTGTATGGCTTCTTCAGGAAATAGWATACATATACATATACTTGTACATTCCCTAGAAGGTTTCTCTAAGAAATAGTATGCATAACAATCTTCTTGATTGAAAATGCAAAATACGTAATTTTCAAATATTCCATTAGCATTAACTTCCTTCAGGAGACAGGCTAGGGAAAGTTATAAGTATACCAAACCTTGTTCTGTAGAGTTTAATTACAGAAGATCTAGAATGGAATGAAAACAACTCAGGATGCATCTTTCAGTAGGAAGAAAGAAGCCAGGCAATCTTGGTATTATCTAACTTTAGTTGCTAATAGCAAGAAATTAACTTTTGCTAATAATAACTTTTGCTGATCACAGCAGAGTAACTGAAAAGAAGAGCCCTAATGTGACTACAGCATATCTGATGGGCTACTGAATGCTTTTGGTCCTGTGTGCTCCATCTATGGTAAGGCTGGATGTGTGATATTGCTCCAGTTGAACCTAGTGGTAAAATTGCTACTGATGTATTGGGACTTAATTCTGCCCCACAAACAAATTCTGATTAAAGGATTTACTTATGATGTGTTAAAAGTTCAGAGTYGATGTAGATTTCACCAAAGACACAATATTCTTAGTTCTAGAGAGCTTCCCTCATCTATTCTCAAAGAACAGAAAGATGAGGACCAAGTCTGCTGTAACACACCAGTCACAGCAGTTCTAGAATATCATCTTGGACTGAGAAGTAAATTGAGACCTTTGATAATCCCCTTTGAAATCAACAGGTTTTCAATCATATCAYGGCTTCTTGGTTGCAGATGCCTTTCAAAAGGTTGTCAGTACCTTTCACAATGCCAGTCTTACAACGTTAAAATCCGTCTAATGGCAAGAGAAGAAAGAGAGAGATCGTCCTTACAACACCTTACAGATGGGTCATGGCGCAGGAAAAAACAATGTGCTCTTTTCCAAAATAAATTACTCCTCAAATTTTTCCAGACAAAGTCCAGATTTCTGCTAVACATACAAAAGACTAGAACTCAGAATTATACTCTACAGATACCACAAAGTATTTCTTTACAGGTCAGCTCTACATACCGAACTATTTGTGAATTATTAAAAATGTTAAAAATATTAAACACACAGACTGTTCATTACATTTACAAGTCTCACAGGACTGAGATGCAAATTACTCTGTACTACAAATATTTGGGTAACTGAAGACTTGCCCAAAATGTTAAAAAAAAAAAAAAAAGGAAAAGCCTTTTTATGGTTTAAGGTAATAATAAAAAACCTGTTCTCCCCAGAACCTGTATCTTATTGTTGGACTGAAAATAGTTTAAGAGAGAAAACGTTCATCGACAGAGCAGTATTTTACATTCAGAATTAAGCCTCATCAAAGTGGGCAGTGTCATTCCATCTACAAAGGAAGTGCCAAAGGAGACGGCCAAAATTTGCTGCAGTGTGATAATACCGGCAAGGATGGATTTGTTGCTATTATGATTAAAGCATATAAACAGAAGAAGATTAGGAGGAGTGAGAGTGAGAAGAGAGGAAGAATAGTTTATTGCTTGGAAGAAGGGCAGGGAGAAGCTTATGTTGGAATGCAGTGTCACAGTTACACACCATAAAGCTTTCAGTTGCTCCCATTACATGTATGTCAGAAAGCAGCTGCCACTTTCCARGAGAAATTCTTTCCACTTTCGTTTTGGAAATACAAGGTGGGATTTTTTTTYCAGGGTAGCACTCCCGTGAGATCACTGCCTTGCATCTGCAGGTACCCTGACAGTTCACGGAATGGTAAACTCAATCCTTGCGAACCTTGATTTAGGAGACCTACTGCTTACAATGATCCAATAATATGCCCTTAAAATGTATAATGGAGAGATGGCTCAACATAATGAAAATATTAAGAATCAGTTTCTCTGTTGTCTTGAACCAACTGTTTTCACAGGCACCAGCAYAGAGCAACTTCAGTGACAATTTATTCAGTTTAAGGAAAAGCAGATGAACAAGGTGAATGAGAAACCAGTTTCACAGTTTCAATCTCTTTCTGCTGATACAAAAGGAAGGTCATAATTCTCCAGAAGTCCCTCAAGATTCTTGAACTTTTGTTTTTTATTGTTCCACTTGAGAAACTTTGAAGAGGTACTCTTCACCCTGCACTGAAGCCAGGCCTCCCTAAAGCATGCATTCACCCTGAACCTGCAGTTCTGCTTGGCTAGCAAGGATAGCAGACAGATAAGCAAAGATGACCTGAGATTTTCTGTTGGAAGAAGTTGGAAGAAGTCCATTACTAGTCTTATAATTTTAAATTAGTAATTTAATGATGTATTGTGGTGTAAGAAGAGTAGAATAAATCCTGCTCTGTGAAATCACTGAAAAACAGTAYATGTGAGCCAGGAACTATACAATGGGAAAAAAAAGAGTAGAACACAGAACCTCCTACTCTGTATTTTCATCAAAGGAAAAAGAGAGAAAAAAAAAAGAAGGTGTATTTGAGGTTTGAGACATAACATAGACCTCAGTGTATTGCCATAGTATCAGAGATAAAAAGAGAGGGGAAGTAGGAAGGAATTCTCTTAGTCACCTACTTTTTCCACCTCACCATTGACTGTCCTAGAACTGCAAACATTTTTAATAACAGGGGAAACATGTAAACCTCATTACTTCACGTTACAGACTACTCCTAGACTTAATTACTATGCCAAGTGGCATACGGGTAGGAAAACGCTAAGAGAGCAAACATACCACATTTAATTTATCATGCAAATAAAACTGTTCAGCAGGTAGAGTTTTAACGCAACTGAAAACATGATTTTGAAGAATATCTTCCAATTGCCAATGCCAGATAAAAAGTCAAAACTCTGCCAGCTGCCATTAAAAGGTCACAAGTCAAATTATATTTATTCAGATCTAGATTTCGTATTATTCATTTCAGTAAAATATACTTACAGTAGTCATATGGCTCTTTAAAACATACCAGAGGAGGAAAAATTCACTCTAATGCTTTCAAGAACACTTAGGACTCAGTGAATTCTATTTCTTATAAAGAATTATTCTGCATTTTGGAAGTTGAAATGGAGTGAATTGTTCTTACAATTTTCCACTGACTAGAAATGTTGTAACTAAGTTATTAGAAGCACATTTTCATTAATATTAATTGAACTTTCTTACAAGACTCCAAAGGTAACAAGTTTATTAAATACATTTGTGGTTTCTGGATTTCCACTTAAATGTAAATTTAACACTGAATTCCACATAAAAGGGTAAACTCCAATGATTTTTTTTTCAAAAAGTCATGGTTCAGTAGACTTGCATCCAAACAAYAGAAATAAAGATTTGAAATATTTATAGACTGAAATTACTGGAAAAGGAAGTGGACTTTATCACATTTCAACTAAAAGGTCTCCATTTACTGCTTATTTTTATTGATAAAAATGTCTAGGAATCTCAAAGAAACATAACGAATTAGCAACACATTCCTAAGAAACACCAGGTGTTTGGTTGTTTTCCTTTGCCTGCTCCTGTAGCGTCGTAGCTGCAATCCCAGGTTACTCCCCTTACAGGCTCTACACTCAGTGCCCCACTGATTCACCCTTCCCGCACAAACTCAGTCACCACAGACCAAAATTGTACTTTTTCTCTCTAATTCTCTGAAAAACACTGGGCTTAAGAAACTAGGAGTAAAAAGCAAGGGCTGAACTCAGTTTCAGAGTCAATCCCCTTCTTTAAGCACTTGCAGTGTTAAGCGTCCATATGTGCGTGAGGTGGCTAAGCTCCCACTAGAGGCAAGGAAGAACTGGGGCAGGACTCAGTTCTGTTAAAATGCCAGTGTCCAGTGTCATTTTAGATACCCTGCAGCATCTTGCCTGGCCTTCAGCTGCTGCTCCAGCAGAGCACGAGTCTCCTGCAGGTTCTGTTGTCACATCTGCCAGATTTGGCTGCCTCAGTTAACACAGCAGGTCTCAAATGGACCTCCATTTAGGCAGATGAATCATAACCTCACTCAAAAGGGGACAACCCAGAAATCTAGGCCTTGACTCAGTTCTCTAAACATAAATGTATAGATATTTGACACCTACTCAGGTATCTGAAAAAAATCATCTTAGCTTTGGCAAAAATCCCCTAAAATAATCAGTTATAAAAGAAGCAACTAACAAGCTAAGGAAAGAATCTAGTATTTAGTTAAACTTAATTCAACAATATATAATGTTGCATTCTAAGCTTAGAAATCTTATACCTGATTTCTATAATCTTATTCCTGTTTCTGATTCCTCTTACTCCTCCAGTAAACTCTTCAAACAGGACACAATATTCTCAATAAATATAAAAGCGAAGCCAGAGGAACATATTCTTCCATCTTCTCTTTAGCTTTCAAAGTAAACATCCCAAGACTCCACTGTAAACGTGAAGAATGAAAAAAGTAATAGTACAGCACAGTAGGATATATTTTTAATTATAATACTATCTCCATCCTACGCAATTTCTTCTAACTAGAAGACCCAAACCAAGACCTTCTCCACAGCYTGAAGAGCTGTTATCAGATAAAATGAAATGCAAGAGCTGAAGCAGGAGTTCAACTTCTGTGTTAACACTCAGGATTGCAGGCAAAATTGTAGTTTAACACAGAGCTTCTAGGAACCAATTGGCTATTGGAGATACTGGCCATACTCAGAGTTTACCTGCGTATTTGTAAAGTCTGTGTTTTAGGTCTCCACAAAATCCCTTCACATGCTCCTTTCAAGAACAATTCTTTAATGCCTTGATTGACTGCTTTCTCCCTTTCTCTACTGAATTTTAAATTAGTGTGAAAACTGTTGATTTCCAGCTCTGTTCTACTGTATTCTGTAGCAGCATATTAAATGCAGGAGAAAAACAAACAAGTGCAAGGTATGTGCAACGTATCTTGATACTGAATTTTGATCAGTTGATCCAACTCTTCAAAGGACCTGGGAATACTTTCAAGTATTTTTCCCCGCACACACATCCACAGCCAGAATTTCAAAAGACCTCACCACCCAGCATAAAAAGTTATTTGGGAAATCTGGCTTTCAAAAGGGTGTTGAGCTCTTTTGAAAATATCAGCTATAAATCCTAATTGTTTTTGAAATTCACTTCTTGTTATGTTATGTGTTTATGATTCTCTCATTTTTATAGAATTATTTAGTTTAGTTATTACAATATGAATCCACATTTTTGGAGTTGCAAAATAACAAAGTTTTATGAACAAATCTGTAAAAAGCTACAGTACTTAATAAATCCTGTTATTCTGTCATTTAACATTATAGCCATCTTTTTATTTTTAGTCCTTCATTTCCTCTTCATTCTCATGTTTTACTTTGGATTCTTGATGAATGATCACAGATTCTGGTTTTCAGTTTATTTTTATTCCTTTTCTGTTTGTACATTTGGCTACTTTAGTGTCTTTTAACTTCCTAGAAAAAATAATTTTTATAGGTTTATTTGATTCTGACCGCATATATTTGAAAAGAAATCAGATGTTTCATTAGTAACGAAATAAACACAAACGCTTTTTAAAAATTCAACAGCCTATTCAAATCAAAATTAGTGTTCTTATGTTTCCCTACTTTGAATCACCACAGACAAAAAACCTGGTAACCATATTGTTTCTATATTCAATTAAGCAGTAAACTAAAACCATTAAGGAAGGTGACAGAAGTTGTAAGTTTTTGTGAACAATATGAACTAAACATGATTTTCCTCAGAAACTTGGGACCTCATTTTTCCCTTTTTCCTCAGTCTTCCTAATCAGAAGCTTATCATGATCTAAATGAGTTAACCCTAACGCAACGATATTATTGACTCTGAATCCTATCTCTTAAAAATGTGAATCAACATTAAACTGAAATGTATATTCATATGCTAGGTAATTATGTTCTGATGGATATACATACTGCTGCTGGTTTTGCCAAACAAATCTTTTAATTGTACCAGGTATCAATTTTAGTTTTCCTTGGAATCCTGGAAGAAGAAATCTGAGAGCATATATTAAAAAGATGAACACTGAAAGACAAAAACTTGAAAATTCCTTTCTCTGGAAGCAGGTAGATGGAGCTACTCAGTAGCTCTCTCTGGAAACAAGCACTTAGAGAAAACAAGCCCACAAAGAGCAACCAAGTGTGTGACTAAATGAAAAGGAGATGCTTTTGTTTTTTCTTTTTGAAAGTCTCAGATCTAGTTTGCCAAAACTGAAGCAGTAAATCAGTATCTGTCTCTCTCTCTCTCTTTTTTAACAACTTTAAAGTATGTCTAATTAATAAATCTCATACTAACTAGCAGGCAGTTATACTCCCCTATTGACCACAATGTATTTGGTCATCATAAGATTCAGAAGTTGGTATCATAAATAAAAGACCATACAATGTATGAATAAAATCTGTTTTCTCCGCTTAAGAGACAAAAGCAAAAAGTAGACAGTATGACTCAAAGCTATTCTGAAATTCTTGATAGACTTAGTTATTTGTTGATAATTAATATATCATGCCACTTTGGCCTTCAAACCAATTCTCCATTATGAAAACGACATTCTCATTGCAAAGGAAGATGCATATACCTCTCCCCAGTGAAAGTAAAGGACACAGATTTGCCTCCTTAATTTGCCCATAGGCATTTTTACAATCAAAGATGTGTCATTTTAAGTCTCTTATACATTTTTCATGTATGTGAGACAATACACATTCTTTTGTCTTCCAAATTGTTTTTTTTTTTTTTTTTTTTTTTTTTTTTTTCTGTGAAGCAAAGAGTAATTTGAGGTAGATCTACACACAGCACCCGACAATCTAGATAATGTCTGCTCCTACTCACAAAGGTGGTGTCCAGTGAGGTTTATATCAAAATCCTGTCTGCTTGTTGATTGCTGCATATTCATAGAGTTTACATTTTTTAAAGTTTTATTTTTGGCAGGGAGAGGTAGAAAAGAATATGACCAGGACCATTTACAGAGTTTGTCATCAGGCCAGTGAAAATAATGGTTGCGAGAAGTCCCTTGGGTGAGCTGACACTCTCAACCCAGTTACATGGTTACTGACCTTTTACTGATAAGGTTCTGAAGTTTTGTTGAGCTTTTAACTTAGGCTGATGGGCTTTTAGGAGTGCCTCTCAGGCAAAGGTCAGTATCTCTAACAAATCCTTCTTTGCCATGGACTCATTTATTCTTGCTCTTTGCTGCACACCACCACTCCACTCCAAAGACAGAAGGCTTTATATTTATCTTAGATTTTCATATGAAGATTGTTTTCCCTTATTTCTTTTCTCTTTTTTTTCAGCAAATCTCTCCAAAAAATCTTTGAAGCATCAAGGGAGTTTTTACAAAGACACACTATCTTATTTATTTTATTTGGTCAGGWTTAATAAATCATCTATGTTATTTCTTGCTTTTTCCAAACGACAGACCTGCATAATCTTAGCATATGCACCAAGCTCCTGTTGCTCGCTTTATTGGTTGTTCCACTAGATTTACTGGTATTGCCCAAGGCTTCACTGAGAGAAGATACTCTGCTTAACTTTGTCATCTGCTGCAAAACGGATTATGCACCCCCTGTAATGTGCATACTGTCAACTAATGCAAACTTAAGTCAATTTTGTGGCTTAGACCACCTGTTCCTCCGTTTATATGCTCCCAAAGCTCTGCTATTTACCAAGAAGTGATGAAGACACCTGCCAAAAATATGTATTACAAAGAGTCCAGTTTAGTGACCATCTTAAGACATGCATAAAGTTAAATTAGCACATAAGTCTCAATGAAGACAGTGGAACTTAGATTCCCGATTAAATTTGTGCAAAATTGTATTAGAGATCTTCTTTTTTCCACTTCTTCAATGGTAGAAAAGGGGATGAAGATTGGTGTATATTAGCTTAACACTAAGTTGCTTATTTTTTTAATATAAAGCTCAGTTACCTGGAATGGATACACTGAAGAAGAAAAATACACCATACTCAGTTTAGCTTTACATTATAGTCTAACAATTCACAGCTTTCTTCATAAAATATATATTTATTTGAAATAGGTACCATTTCAAATACCTTTAATTACCCTTGTGAGACAGGCTAAATATAACCTTGCATTTTTTTTCCCTTGATAATAATTTTGTGCATGTTGCCATTGGGTTTGTATTACTGAAGGTCTTTTCCCCACTTTATTTTCTTTTAGATTTTTTTTTGTGCTTTATCATTTAAGCATACAAGTAACATAAAATTTATATTAAATTACTGTATTTCCAGTCTGCTTCTCCAGACCATGATTGCTACTGCTAAACATAACCACATATCCCTGCAATCCATTAAGGAACTAAGAACAAGCAGTTCCCAGTGTGGATATATTAAAACAAGGCTGCATAAGCCAAGGACATTTATTCACACTTCTACTGTACTGTTGGCTATATCACACATGGGCGCACAGGTCTACAAAGCACAGGTCTACATGAGAGTACACAGCACTTCTCTTCTTAAAACCTCTGGCTATCTTTCTGATTTTATGAAGTCTCACTGTGCTCTTCAAAAGATTTAAGACAAGATTACTTTTGCACAAGGAAAAAGTGCAAGGTGGTAAAAAAATACATTGGTTCACTAAGCATATTTTAAACAAGTGATCTTATCAAGACAGTAGCAAAATCAACTGAATTTGTTAAAAGTACCGTGAGAGGTAATTTAGGTAAATCATAATCAATGTTTGCATTAGATGATACAATGCTAAATGAAACCCTCAAAAAAGAATCAAAATTCGTATTTTTATTTCTCTCAGGTGCTTTTAGATTTTCATTTGCTATTTCCAAAATGCACTATAACTTTTAAAGACGTCCAAATCAGATAAATTAATGTCCATTCAAAACACATTTTCTGTAATGATGACACTTATCTTGATTAATGTACATAGGTACTAATCTCAGCAAAATAGAGATTGCACAAATGTCATGGCTTTCATGCAGTCTTTTCCCTCATCTGTTCATGCTATTGAAAACTTTGCTTATCATCTCAAAGATCAGACGTGCTTAAGGATAGTTCTAGAAGTTTTTGTACTGTTAATAAATCTCCATCTTTTAATCTCACAGTCTGTGGATTTTCAGTAATTCTATACTACAGAATTTTGTTTTCCGATAGGGGACCCTTATTTAAAATTATGGTGACTTCTCTCTTTCTTATGGTTAAAAAAGTATTTCCCAAACTCATGATCCAGCTTTCAAAACAATAGAAACTAAATTATTACTCTAAAAGGGTCATTGGAGTGAACTTTGTATCAAAATAAATCACTTGGCAGAGGAATTCTGACATATTTGTCTCTCTTATGGCCCAATCTTACTTTCACTAAAGCTAGGGGGAGTTTTCTAAGTACTTCAACAGAAAGGAGCTAGGTATTAACAAAGCAAGCAACTCCATTCAAGGCATAAAGATATAGGTACCAGAGATTCTTATACTTGTCCAAGTGAGATTTTAAAGCACTGCAAATACATTTACACTCTCTCCTCTCTCCCCTGTGAGTTACTATCCTATCCAACCCAAATGATGTGAAAAGAACTCATTTAGCTGGTGGGGTATCTTTGCTACGATGGCAAATTATGTATTTGCCAGTATGAGCAAAATAACCTCTCCTTGCCCAGCTCAGCTCTTAGGAGAACTAACAGTTCTAAAAAAGAAAAAAAAGACATCTACTCAAAGCTTTTGTCTTTACACTTTAACTGAAAAGGATTATCTTTGCTAACAAACTTCAGAAAAGCTTTGATAGTTTACAGAATTGATACTGATCAAGAGATTTGATAAATGAAAGCCTAAGTAAATAATAACTACACATGGAAACACTACAGAACAATTCCACAGCTGAATACTCTAGTCCATAATGAATCTAAAAGATATTTAAAACTATTACTTTAATATATTTTGAAAATAGATCAAGCTATATCAGAACAAGACATTCAGAACCGGGAGGTTTTTACATGACTTATATAGCAATTTCTATTTTGTTTTAAGTTTCACTTTCTATCTTACTGCAAATTAGCATTCATGAATAGACCGTCACATGCTGTTAACAGAGAGATGGAGGCTACATGGGGATGACCATGGACAACACTTCTTTTAAACATAGTCTACATATTTTCTTTCCATTCTTCTAAAACTGAATAATTATTTATTGCATTTTACATAGCATACAAAGATACATCACAATGCAAAATATTTTCTTTTACTGTCATTTTTACTGTTTAAATAAACTGTAGTTTAAAACAAACGGACTTTATAAATACAAGTAATTTCTCGCACACCCATGGCAAAGAGTAGAGAGCTTCTGGAACCTTATATCCCAACCAATATCTTTGTCAGAAGGGTCATGTGCAGAGATTCCTCCTTCCTCTAAAGTGTGTTGCGAAGGGCTACAGGTAATCATGAAGAAGCAGACTCAGGCTAACAGGATTGTGACATCTGTCGTTCTGTTGTGTATCTGTAGGCCATTAATGCTTCTAAGCAAGCTGTTCACAACAGATAGAACATGGTGTTCTGGTTCAGGCATAAAATCAGAAAACGAGCACCACATATGTCAAAGCAAAGGTATGATTTAGGGGAGCAGTTAATAATAACAATGTGTATTATTAACAGTGTGACAACAGAAACTTCAGAAGGACAGAAATACTACTCTAGAATCAGCTAAATTTAGTAAAGAATGATAAAACATATTCCTTTTTTATTTTTACTAATATCAGAAATAACAGCAATAGTGTTTTATAAAGTTCCTTTTTTATTAAATATTTTGAAGAATGTATAAAAAGAGGAAAGAAAAATAACTTCCATGCACACATATGAGCATCACCTAAAATAACATATTTAATATGCATTTATGCATCAATGCCTCACATTGTGGCCATTTAACCCATGAGACCATTAATAATACTAATAATGGGTGAAAGAAACTGGTTAAGGACACAGAAACCAACAGCAGGCACAAAAAGGCAATTTTAGAATGGTAAAAGGTTAACAGAGAAATGCCTAGTAACCTTTCCTAGGCATCTTTAATTTATTTATAAAAGAGAATGAATAGCATCAACATTTTACACGGCATAAAATAACTCAGATTAGTTAGCAATGAAGAAATGTTTGCTTAACTCAGAAAATCTTGGTTAGTGCACAATCTTGTGATGGGTGAAGGTTTACTGATTTATGAAGAATAAGACACACTGAAAAAACCTTCTAAGTCACGTACATTACCGAATCCTGAAACAGTTGTAGCTCCTCAAGAGAAAGACCTGAATGAAATTTGTATACAGCCAAAAAGGAAAAAAAATGAATATATGGTTATGCCACTGTATACATTTCTGGAATCATTAAACGTGTACTATAGTGTTTTGTTATGTTCTTCGTATTTCTCACAAGAAAGGTATAGACCAAAAGGAATTCTGTTTGCAAGAGAGTATGGTGAAGGAGAGATACGGTAGAGGCAAAAGAAGAAAGCACAAAAATGATGCAGTGTGCTTTCCGAGATGTTAACCTATCTTATGCATAACACATGTTGTTAGCTATTATGTCTAAAATCAATCAAGTTCTAGCAATATCCCATATTCTTTGGTATTACTGAGACATGGTACAATGCACAGTTTTGAATCACGTATTACAAAAACGTTATTTGCTTAAACTCAGAGGTTTTACACTCTTACTCATCAATGAATTTTACAAGAGAACAATTCTTGCATCATATGATGGGTTTGTTAACAAGTGTTAATTGGGATGCCCACAAAGGTGCTGGCGTTTCAAAAGCACCACCACAAATGAATGCTGTAGCATACTGAATTTCATTAGTATAGTATACGTCATAGAATCATAGAATCAGTAAGATTGGAAGGGACCTCTGGAGATCAGCTAGTCCAACCTCCCTGCTCAGCAGGGTCACCTAGAGCACGGTAGACAGGGTTGCATCCAGGCAGGCCTTGAAGATCTCCAGAGAAGGGGGCTCCACAACCTCTCTGGGCAACCTGKGCCAGTGCTCCGTCACTCTCACAGGGAAGAAATTCCCCCTCATGTTCAGGCGAAACTTCCTGTGCTTCTATTTCTGCCCATTGCCTCTTGTCCTGTCACACGGGACAACTGAAAAGAGTTTGTCCCCGTCCCCTTGACACCCTCCCTTCAGGTACTTGTACGCATTGATCAGATCCCCCCTCAGGCTTCTCTTCCCCAGGCTGAAGAGGCCCAGCTCTCGCAGCYGTTCCTCATAGGGCAGRTGCTCCAGCCTCTGTCAATCATCTAATTAAGTTAATGATCAAACCAAGTACTTTAGGGAATACTTAGTGGTGTCCCCAGTAATGCATACAGAAAGGYTCCAAGCAAGGATTCATATTTTGGAAGACAGTGCCTGGACGATGCAGTCTATTATGATTTAGGCCTCAGTTTCAAGAACTGAGAAAATCATTATGTCATTTAGCTTCATTTCTCAGTTCTGCGAGCCTAGTTTATTGGGTTCTTTCATCATTGTTCATGAGGGGGACAATCTAGTCTGTATTTGGTTAGATTATGAAAGGGCTTTAAACTGTGTACCAAGAATCAAATCTGCTAAACATACATGCCAAATATAAATATTTACTGAATTATTTAAGCAATAAATATATTACATTAAGCTCTAGCTCAGAATAATAAACTGTAAGTAGTCAGAGGCTCTTAAAAGTAGAGAATTTAAGACCGAACCCCAAGCTCATATAATAAAAGAATATCACATAAGAACTACACAAAAACAAAATCAAATGATCTAGCTACTAAAATACACATATGTGCTCAAAATCTTGTGGGAATCAAATATTCCAGTAAAAATAAAGGGAGGGATGGAAACACAAGTTTCTTATTATCACACTTCGCATGTTATAAACCCTAACAGTTAATTTATTTTTGGCAAAGGGACAAAGGTTGCACAACACTCTGGCTTGCACAAATATCTTCTACTGTTAAATGTATCTTAAATGTAGTGTGTCGTATGGTAACTTCACACACACAGTGCACCAGGCAGTTTAAGCATGTCCCAAAGATATCTAACTTTCAACACATAAATATCATGCTGCCAGCATCAGGTGGACGAGGTGCAAAAAAATTTACACAACAGTTCATAGTTTAATTGAAACCAGACAAAATCTTTTGTGTAATAAAGATTGTAATGATGTTGACCAAAGAAAAGTTGATATTTTTGGAAAAATTACCACATATGATATTTTCTAGAATCTTTTGTATCAAAAAGATAAAACACATTAATAAAAGTTCTCTCAGAAAGCCCTTGCTAATAATCACAAAATGAAATAAGCCTGTGGTAATATATCAGATTAACCTCATGTTTCACTTTTTTAGTTGCTGTTTCCTTTAAAAGAAAGAAAATGTTAGACAGGCAGAAATGGTTATGAAAAACTAGAAGAACCTACTCAAGAATATATTAAATTGAGACCTTACACTAACACTGTACTTTCTTCCACTGAAGACCGTATAATGTAACAGAAGTGATTTAGGAAGAGGGAGTAAAAAATAACAACAATTCAGTATTCTTCATTCATCATCCGCTACTAGAATGAACTATTACTGAGGACTAAGAGTAGTTGGTAGTTATCCCGTTGTCCTGTCTCAGCCTTCATACTGCTTCATAGGGGAAAAGAAAAACGCTGATGCACAATAACAAGAACATGCAACAACACCTCCCATTCTCTTCAAATTACACAAACCAAGGCCGATCTGCAGCAGAAAGGATATATGCATATGTATTTAAACAATATCCTTTATACTACTACTCATCACAATATGTATTACTATTCTTTTCCATATATGTCCCCATGTATAGATAATAAACTGTTTGCCTTGAGTTAAGAAGATGCTATTAAAATCATAACCAGTCTTAACTATGGTTTAATAACATAACATAATTATCAAATACCTAGTGATCTGTTTATAAATTATTTAAAGATGAGAAGACAATAAGAAAGTCCTAAATTTGTTCATCACCATTATTAATCTTTTATATTACAATGGCATTCGGAAGTCCAAATTCAAATAAGAACTTTACTTTACACCAAACAACTTTTCTGTATTTTATTTGGGTTAGTCATTAATGTTCCCTATTTTACTTTAATGAGAATTTCTATTTTACTTTAATGAAACTAAGAGTTTCTGTATAGCAGAACACAGCTTCTACAGGAAAGACATGGCATTACCCATAGGCTAAGCACGTACTCTGCTTTGCTAATAATGCAACTTTCAGGTTGTAAGGTTGATGTACCTGAAGTTCTGATGCTCGCTTCATCATTTCCAGTGTGATGTAGCAACCAATAGAATGAGCAATCAGTACCAGCTTTATATCTTTTGACACATTCTTTTTGAGGAAGTTCAGCTTATGCTCTACTTGTCCGTTAAGTCCAAAAACATCCTCTAGCTCCTTAATATCTGTGTCTGAAACATAAAAGAAAAAAGGTCCTTTGTTTTAATATTAGAAATTTCAGTTATCTCATTTTTCTTCACTTCTTTGGAAAACTCCAAAACAAATAAATAAATAAATAAACCCTAAAAATTGTAATTTTATGTTAGCACTACCGGTAAACACAGACTGATGAATCACGTGCTCAGAATGTGAAGTCTAACGTTTAGCTGGGGAAGCCGGGAAAGATACAGAAACCCGTGGAGCTTGACAGCACATCGTCTGGCATTATGTTCTCTTTCATTCAATACAAGACGAAACTCAAGGCATTCAAACAACTGAAACCGATCCAACCTCTTCAAACTTTACCCTGTGAGATCAGGACTAGCAACGTTACACAGGAACAAGAGACCTTTCATTCTAGACAAATTATCACCTATGTCCTCGTGCACTAAGGACCTTCATATATTGAAAACTTCTTGTCTTAAAATAAAGACACAGACAAAAGTTCCATAGACTGAGGAAAAATATGAAGGCTGGATGTGTCAATATGGAGCATTAGCATAAAGAGAAAGATCAGGTTAGAGTTTCAGGGTTCCACATTACTGTGCAACCTCATTCCTGTCTTGCCAGGGACCTCCTAAAGGAACCTGGACAAATAACTTATGATGAGAACTTAATTACTGTCTCCCCGGCCAACAAATAAGACAAGGATAATCAGGTGACTGAAGCACATCTTATGGAGAACTTGGGCACTTTTAGCTCATTAAGTGAGTGACACGGTTCTAAAGCTCCTCAGTGTACGAATTCCTCTCTCATCTCCTAAGCTCTATCAACTAAACTAAAAGCTATACTAAAGATACACCATTCCTCCTTTTTAAACCTGACCACTGTATGGAAAAGATTGCAAGAAGAAATCCTGAAAAAAMCAATGAAAGAAGAAAGACAGCAAGCACAAAACAACATATTCCTATAGTTTATTTAAAAGAGATGTACTGGTACTAATATCATTTGGTTTCTTAAATCCATACTATTATCTCAGAGTTCATTTCATACTCAAACCCCTAATCTGCTATACTCCTTACAAGATGACTTCCAATACAGCTTTAGTCTGGARTAAGCCAAATATCCTGGCAGCAAGATTCAAACATCTGATGGGGACTAGCTCACCGCTGAGCTCCAGTCCTACAGACAGTAAGCAGGTTCCTGACAAGAATCACCCACCTCTAGCAGCTCAGAAACATCTAATGGGGGTAGTACACACACAGCCCTAACTGGCCCACCAAGTATTAGGTGCTTAACTTCCTCCCCAGCTTCTTTTAAGGTCCTGTGCATCAGTTCCCTGTCTGAAAAACAGAGCTGGAATAAAGTATCCATCAGACAGAGATATTGTAAAGATACATTTAAGGAGACTGAAAGGCATTCAAACACCACTGTAAGAGAAAGTTAGCTATCAGTGTAGGCCTGTTTTAGCTATAGCTGGTTTTGCACTTGCTTGGAGAAAGTGCTAAAAGGAGCCTTTCTCCCTTTAACTATGAACATAGTTCATCTTATTATTAATGCTACCTAGTCTTTTAACACACAGGTGGTAGATGGTAACGGATCAGTATTTCCACACGCTAAAATTATTAAGGTACTGAAGGTATCAGGAACGTAACAGCAATAGTAYTAATTGGTAGTCTAAGTGGGCTGGAAAAGTATTACCTTTCTGATCATCTATATAAAGTAAAAAGTTTTGAAGGAAAACAATTGCTAAAGAATGTGTTCTGATGCTTTTTTTTCTGAACCTTAAACAATTATCACAGAGGTCACAACAACAAAGTTTTTTTTTTCAACCAAACCAATATTTCTGCTAAAACTATTAATGATCATATACCAGTGTAATTTACAGTAGTTTACTTTAAATGAAAAAGGGGTTTATTAAAACAYTAAAGGAATGCAAAATGAGATGAGAAGTAATATTTCGCCTATTAGGCTTTCTACAGGTAATGGAAAAATAAAAAAGCTTGTTCTGTTTTCCAAAACCCTAAATAAGGACCCTAAGGCCAAAACATTGTTTTTAATCTTGGGTTCTATTTTTAGCAAAAGCTGTCTCTCCTACTTTTTCTTTATTTACCCAGCAGCTTAACATCATGCGGGAATGGGCTGTCTAAATCACAAGTCTAATTAAGGGTATATATAACCCACTTAAAACAAAGAATACTAGGAATACGATGGCCCAGTGGATATGGCAACAAGTGACAGAGTATGTCATGTTGAGCATATATATGTTATTATATATTGTGCTGAACAGATCAATTTTCCTTGGCAGATATTTGCTATAATTTCCATACTCTATTTCCCAGGCACTAAGAAATTCTCCAGCAAGAAAAGAGCTTATAAGAAATGTTTTTCAAACAGCCAGTTTTGTTATGATTGATTATGATTACAGACACCAGTTGAACTGCATTGGGCCAAACYATGGAGCTGAGCAGGACTGTGCGTAAGATGGTTAGTTATTTAGATTCCCAAGTCTATTGGCCTATTTTACAAACACGTACAAGCTCTCTTAGATTGAAAGTGATTCCTGACAGCCAACGCTTACCCAAGAGAATTGTTTCAGCAGTTTAATGCAACTTTTCCTTTCCTTCTCAAATGCTGGAATGTTGCCAAATCAAATCATACTGGTTATAATTCTGGAAAAGCCACACTGGAGGATAAGCAAGTGGTGGAGCATTTGGGGATCCATATGCTTTCTATTCATCACAGACTGATCCATCAACTCTTTGGTCACGTGGAACTCCTATGTCACATAAYTCTATATAGAAATACATATTCTATCTTATTTCCGGACAAATATAAAATTGTCCATGTCACATGTTAGCTCACATCTCCCCAACACAAATGTTACGCTTATAATAGTCCAAAATATGTGAGAGCAGGGCTGCATCACAGGTTGGAAAGATTTATTTATTTATTTTATGGAATAAAATCATCCAGGGATTGTCCAAAATCAACATGAATTTCTTGGGTGGAGGAGCTTAAATGAGATCTTTATATAAGCAAATAAGACTTGCACAAACACACTGCCAGTTAGCTCTCCAATGGCTCTGCATCAGAGAAGGGAACAGAGGGAGAGTTACTCCACCTCAGGTGTGGACTAAATGGTATGGCTGAAATAGAGCTCATTTAAGCAGTTTTCAGATAGYAGACATTATATGAGTTGTACCTTATGCGGCAAACACCCCATCTGGGCCTAGACATGTGATTTTAAGGCTCTATTTAGCTGAAGTCTATTAAAAGAAATACTGTATTCCTATATTTTCTTTGGCAAAGAATTAATCTTCTGATGTGCTTTTASAAAAACAAATGTGCAATCACTTTAATGAATCTCTTTTTCTGACCTCTGCTAAACCCATAGTCAGAAAACAATGATAGATTAAAATAAAGTGTTTGCTCTGAGATTATTCAACATGTTAATCTTGCAACGAAACATGACTCTGATTTTCAGGGAAATAACAGAGATTTTTTTTCTTTTTCTGATGTGTATGCAAGTGAAATTCTTAGGCAGAATAAAAAGAACATCAGCTATAAGCATACATTAGACTGAGAAAGACTTAGCCTTTCATTAAAATTCTACAAAAAATTATAGAGTCCTTTTAATTGGACAATTCAAAAAGATATGGGGCGGGAGAAGATTTGCCAACACTACTTAAATTTGTGCATTTAATTTCTGCATGCCTTTGTCCCTCCCCAATTTCACCAAAAAAAAAAAAAAAAAAAAAGTCTTGTGTGTCAAGCTTCACAGCTACCCTGCTGTCAGTGGGTGACTGAACATTTAAGCTTGAAACACAGTCTCTACTAGTGTGCATTTGTTGCAGATAAAGTCTGTTCCAGGACAGACTCATACACTCCTTTATACAGGAATACTACAAGGCCTACAAATTAATCATGAACAAGAGATGCAAAAGATAGTTCTGGTTCACTTTTTAAGTAAAGGAAGACGATCAAGTATGTTTCGAGCTACGCAGCAGAAAAGAAAAAAAAGAAAATCCTATTTTTTATCCTCAGCACAAATGTATTTATTTAGCATTTCTTGTGGCATGACAAAGACTAGCTCAATCACTGACTTACTGTAAACATGGACTGCTACAGGTAGTTTCTTCAGGAAAGAAAATCTTCCCCATTTAAAATAAATAGAATAAACTATTTATGAATCAGTTACAACTAAAACTACATTTGAAATAATCAATCTAACTCATTTTATGGGTTATTACAAATCTGAAAAACTATCTGATCCACAGATCGTTTCACTCCAGTCTCATGTGTCTTCCCTACCTCCATACTCAAAATCAAACAAAAATAACTTTTAACTTTTTTGCCTTTGCTTTTATATAACAAATTAATCATAGAATGGAAGGTAACCGGGAAAACGGGACAAAATGGTAGGATTTACATCAGGTTCTGAAGACAGCCCAATACTTCTCTTTATAATAGTGCATCGTTACTACAGCRTAATACCTGGCTTCCACGAAGTGTATCCCTTCTGGTCATACATGTATGCCAAATAGTTAAGAAACCTGTTTTGGTAGAATACAGATACTACAGTGTTCTTGAGTTAGGTTGAAACACAGTACTTTGAAAGGTAGCAAAAGGTCRTACCATTGTGCTATAAAAGGAAATAAAAATGTGACCATGCACTTGAATATACACTATATTCAAAGTATATAACAAAATAATATACATTTAAAAGTTATATACATTTTATAATTTATATTATTTAATTTATATATTCAAGGAAGAATCTCTTCAGAAGCCACTTTAGATTCTTTACAGTGTGTTCTGGAGAGGCTAGGAGCTCAGCTAGATGTACATAAACTGCACTGAGAATAGTACAGTTGTGTTACTCTTTCCAAAAATTATTTACACTATTCAGAGAGAAGAAAATAAAATGTTTGACTACTTTCCCTTTGCCACTAATAGGATCTTTGAAGTGAACTAGCCCTAGAAAAGAAAGTCTAAAACAATAAATTCAGATTAGGCATGGACTTGTCCCAACACATCATGAAACCCCTAATGAATCAAAGGTCCTGGAATGTTATCTTCAGGATGTTAAATGAACATGGTACCTGAGGAGTCCCTTAACAGCCAATTGTATAAATAAATGTAAAGGCCACCCACTTCCTTCTCTTGAAATGAGCCTTGATTATAGACAAAACCATCCAAAAGTGCTAAGAAGGCTGTTTATAAGCATTTTTTTTTAATACCCTAACGGAATGAAGAGAAGAATTAGGGCAAAAACAGAGGCCAGAAAGAGGCAGAGAGGCAAAAATGGATGGTATTCTCAGGACTAGACATTTTTAATAACCTGCTTATTAGCAACGGCCACAAACTAAACCACAGGAAGTTCCACCTGACCGTGAGGGGGAATTTCTTCACTGTGAGAGTGACAGAGCACTGGAACAGGTTGCCCATGGAAGTTGTGGAGTCTCCTTCTCTGGAGATATTCAAAACTCGCCTAGATGCAACCCTGTCTAACATGCTCTATGTAACCCTGCTGAGCGGGGGGGGGTTGGACTAGATGATCTCCAGAAGTCCTTTCCAACTTTACCCATTCTGTGATTCTGTGATCCGCGAGGCCACAACTTTATCTGAATTGGAGATGTGACATTAGTTGAAACAATAKCTACGTGTTAGGGTTTTAACATCTCAGAAGTAAGGGTAAGTAAGAAGTTCTCTCAACCTAATATTAATGTCCTGATGCCCAGGAACTGAATGTGGAGATCAATGCTCAGGAACTGAAAGTGGAGATTAATCCCTTCCTTCCTCGTCTTCTTGGCTTAGGTTTAATCACTGCCAAAGCACATGCATGAGCTGCGAATTTAAGGCAGTCTCATTACTTTTCCAACYAAATGGCTTAGTACCCTCTAACAAAAGGATCTCCACGGCTGTCTTCATCTCATTAACAAAATTCCAGATGATAAAAWATAAAAATAAAAAAATGAAGAGTCATGTTGTTGTATGATATTTGGTACCTATACTTAGAATCTGTAAAAAACTATATAGCTCACAGGTTAGACAGTTAATATGGCCATGGCCATAATGAACTTAATGGAGACAGGGTAATTACCTGCTGTCTTTTACGAGAGTACAGACAAATAAGCTCAGTTGTTAAATGCTTCTGTCCTCTTAGAAAACTTCTAGGATTGTCAAGATCTTGTTGTCAAAAAAAAAAAAAAAAAAAAAACTACACAGACATCAAAATCCTTGCACTGAGCACAGTAAGAAAATAAGAAATAAAAGATTTCCATATGAGTCTAAGTCTCTAAATGGTACTACTAACAGATATCACCAGCTATGCAGATGCAGGATGCTGATTAGAGTGAGACAATCATGAGAATTTCTGCATTGGACTGTTGAGGGTGACAATAAGGCTCCTATCTTGCTCAGAAACAYCTGAAGACATCTGGAAATGGCCCAGATCGAACAACAAATCCCTAACAGAAAGAATGAGCAAGAAAGGCAGATGCTAATGTTACAAAGAATGATGGCAAGTAGGTAGGGGAGCCAACAGGAGACGGCTGAAAAAAAAAAGTTTTCTTTGCTTCTGTGGACATACTTTATTTAAAAAGGCAYGTAGCCTGTGACCATGGAACCCATATGCCAAAATGTTATTGCTAGCTAGACTCTTAATACATTGTAGATCACAGGAAGAGGACAGAGCCTGTCTTGAATAAAGCCAAAGAGCTTCTTTATTACTAAGAGGCAGATAAATCTTCATGGATTCTTATAAGTACTCACAAGATTTACAGCTGAGCCATGACAAGATTTCAACGTCTGGAATTAGGCTCTTTTGGATCTGTGGTCTACAATGAAGGAAGAAATTCAAGCTAAGAGAAAAATCACCATTCCAGGAGGAAAATCTTGTATGTGACCCTGTCACATGAAGCTGACAGKATCAAAGATGTGAACAGTGCCAATGAATCTGGCATCATGATCTGTGTGAAAAGGTGATTTGTAATTATATGCCATGAAGGAAAGGGAATAAAAGAACCCCTAACACTGTTTTTCCTTCACTAAGTCATTTACTCTGAGGTGGTAGTGCCAGGATATCAAAGGACAAATTCTAATGAACCTAGCATACAAATCTTGTGGTCAGAAATTTTCAGAACTGAACAAGATACAAGGTACAAGATAAAGACAGGTAAGTATCTGCAGACTGAATCAAGGAACCAGAAAGAGACTCACCTCTTCCTCTTAATATGCCACTCATTTCAGCTGCATGATACATCACCACACTCCTTTATGCTAACAGTGAGGAAAGAAACAAGTTTTAATGGACAAAAATCTAATAACATCACAAGAAAGTATCAAAAGAAAATAAAGCAAAATTGGGAACAGTACTGAAAGGTCAATGATGCTATTAAAATGTGCRTGGGAGGAGTAGGTAAGGCACAAGATATCAAGTAAAGCCAACTGAATGGTTCAGGAGAATTAATCTAAGGTCACGTTAAGTGCACTACGCCCTCACCAAAGACCGCAAGTGGATCCAGCATAAAGGGCCAAGTGTTTYAGACTTTATGCCCCACCTCCTCTTTCCACTATACCTACACACAATGCTGCCAGGAGAAGCAGAAATTGCGATAAAGTAACTACTGTTTATATGAGGTAATCTGTGGAAAGTTTAATCTTTGCTTTCACACAGCAGCAGGCAGAAAGCAGCCCCATATCTAAACTACCTTGAAGGAATACTTGTTAAACTGGACCACAGAGTCAGGAGTTTAATTCTAAAAATCAAATAACCCACTTGTTTCTGTTCTGTGACAAAACACAGGAATTCTACATCACTGAAWGAAGCCAAATGAAAATGCTTAAATAGAATTGTAAAATTAAAAACTGAGCTTTCAAGTTTGCACATTTAAGATAGGTAAATCTTTTAGAAAATAGAGCYGCTAAAGATTTATTGCTTAAAGTCTAAATGTTTCGCTCAAACTTTGATTTGATTATTGAGCCCTGGATAATTTGTATCAGCAAGCAATAAAACAGCAAAGTAATGGGATGGAAAACATGAAAGAATGTTCAATAAATATTGAAGAACTCCTACCGACACCAGGAACAAGGTCTTAAAGTATTGTGTTTTAGATTAACCCTTAGACCTTAACTGGCCCTGGTACCCTCAGGAACTCTTCATGCAACTTTTAATATAAACACACCACTCATTAGTGTTTATTGGAGTRATTACTTTTTGTAAAGGTATCCTTCACAAATAAATTACCATTTACTCAAGAAACTCAAGTGGTCATATGCATTATTTTCTTTATTAGAAAACTAACATGAAACCTTAATTTACAAATTAAATTACTGATTTCCTTTGCTATATATGTTCCTATTTCTGGGACACTCATTTAACACCTAATCTGTTTTTCAAAGGAAGCTGTATTATAATTAAATTATTACTGGCATAATCTGACAGAATGAACTAATAAACATGACAAATACTAAAAAACAACTGTTGATTAAAAACATACAACAGCACACTGAACTTATTAAATAAAGATCTCTGAGAGACACTTATTTTTATTCTGCATTCCAAGTCTTGCTTCCTGCTAACAAATTAGGGCAACTATTAACAAGGTATAATAAGATAATGGTACAAGCTTTGGGATAAAATTTTGCAGTTGTGCCCAATTATGGCAAGGCAAGGACCATTAGAYAGTGATACTACATGCATAAAGTAAATCTAGTATAGGTGTTTYACATAACACAGGCAGAAATTTTTATCATATCTGTATGACTACATTTTACATTAAATAAGCCCTATGACTATAGAAAGAACAAATTACAAGAACTTTCAATTAAGATAACATAACAAAAAGCAAAGTAAAACAAAGCARTAATAAAGAAAAAGCTTAGCTGGGGAAGGGTTAAAGAACCATCACTGTGGAAAAACAGATCTGAATTTCCATTGTATAATCACCTCCAGGAGCAAAAGCTAAGAAGTCTGAGCCAATGAGAAGTTGATTGCTCCTGCAAGTTTCTTGTTTTTTGGATAGTCTCAATTCTAATGAATTCTGTGAATTCCCTTTATCTTTTGCCCAAATAAACAAGACTGGAAGGGACTTCCTTGCTAAAGCAGGCTGCTACAGTAAGATATATCTAAATATASAGGAATAGAAGTATAAAATTCATGATTTTATTTATCTCATATTTTCCTTACTTTCAGGTTGCTCCATAGCAGCACTCTTTTGACAGCAGCACACAAYTTGGACTACTAAAGACTGCTTATAACAAGGAAGAGTGCAAGAAAACAATGTTATGTTCTGACTTTACCATAAGCTAGGCTTTTATCGGGYTTTACCAAGGTTAGCTTTTGCTCAGTTTTAAAGTCAATTCTGGGTTTGCACATCTGCACTTGCAAAATAATAGATAACAAGTAATTTTAGTGCTGACAGTCCTTCAAAATCTTCCACCAATTCTCCTCTCTTTCAGTAATTCCAAAATAAACTACCACAAAACTAGCTCTACCAAAGTTGATTACAGAAGAATCACCAAACAGAGCCTGAAATAGTAAGGACTACATATAGGCGAACAGGTACAAAACAAAACGATGATACCAACATAGTGGGAACTGCTGAACACATTGCCCTTTTCAGGATGCTTAGACCTCTGGACTSTGTAGTAAAGATCCAGCAAGACAATAACCATCAACACACCAGCTGCTGAAGTGAAGTGCATTTCTTAGGTATTGCATAAAAAAAWTAGGTAAAAGGAGAGATTTGGAAGAAAGCAATGATGGCTACTGCCTTGCAAGGGCATAGACTTCACAGACAGTTATAGAAAGCAGAGCTCATATACTTGAACACACAGTGGTTGACAAAATGAAATCAATAAAAAATATTTTCAGGAAAATATTTCAGGAAAACTATTACTATGTTTATATTTATACATAACAGGGTCTGAGTCTGTGTGTCAATAACATATGTCCAGCCAATAGAAAGAAAATCTTGCAATTTCCACTATCTTGCTGATTTGATCAACTTGCTCCACAGAAAGGGTAGGCTGCAACATTGAATGTAGGCCCCTGAAATCTCACATTCAGTTTCCCAAAAGTTGTATTTCCCTTGCTTTGTCTGACTGGCAGGTCGCATCCTTCAAAATTTCCACCTTGTGAGTTTCTCTTGGGAATACTCATTTCACATATAGTCCGAAATAATATCATTCAGTTTCACACGGGCAAATATGTTTCACTGGTACTTAAATCATCTTGCACCATCAGCCTGAGGCACRTAATGTATGATTCTGGCCAGGAAGCACGCACCCAGTACATCATTCCTTAACGTAATTCTTCAGTGCAAAGTATATTAGTATCAACATCTCTCCATGTTTGGCCAGATATAACACCTCCCATTTAAACAAGGAGAATTTTCAGCCTTGAAACTAAGGCATAGAACCTTCTTAGTGAATTAGGTAGCAAAAAGAACAACTTCAGTAAATAGCCCGCTTTAACAAAGACATGTCTTTGGACAGTTTAACAACGCAAGGAAAACAAAACCATGATGCACTGCAGGTAATCTAGGCAGATGACATTAAGAGGTAAAGAGATGGGAGGGACAGAGGGATGGAGCGAGGGGAAAAAGCAAGCTATTCACAGGGTATCCAGATGGGCAMGAATACTGTACCACAAGTGACAATATAATTTGTTCTTTACAGCGATAAACGGGAAGATAGCTGGAAAGATCAATGAGCGAGATTTTCTGAATTGCTCAAYGCTTCTACTGAATTCAGGCTAAAGACTGAAATGTTAAAATAAGTATGAATATCTTAGAGTGACACTTAAAACCACAAAGGCATTTCCTACTTAACTAGCCACTATAATGGTGCTTGTATAGCATTCAGTCAGCCAATGTATGGCTTTTTTTTCTTTACTCTCCTAAATATTCATATGGGACTACACTATATTAATAGAACTGCATAGGAAGGTTTGGGTTATATCTTCATTTACTCATAAAAATGTTAAATTAATTATCTAGAAAAACTACCTGCAGTAAACAAATCCAAATTATACAACAATCCTATCTAGCATCCTTTTTGTTTGCTTTTTTTTTTTTAAGTAAACAACTCACATACGCAAACCAACATTATTCCATCTTTAAACTGTATCCTTCAAGACTGATTGATTCTAGGAAGTTTTCGAAAACATATCTTAAGATTCCCCAGTGCTGTAAACTGGGGCCACAACGCTGACTTCAGAAAAGCTACAGCAGTTTATTCCAGCCTGAAATGTATGCAATATATTTAGTCCCGCAGTGCTACCTCATGGTGTTTAATCCATGAATCTAATCATTCCTTTTCTGAAAAGCCTAATCACATGTCTCTGTTTGGTCTGCTCGTTCCACAAGCAGTGCAAACTGACAGCAAATGTAACCAGTCGTGACTCAGTAATTCCTCCACTGGATGTCAGAGCACTGGGGGGTTGCTGCCCGTTCACATGCCGTTCCAATCTAATTCTCTGGTCCGACACCTCACTGAGTTCCACGCTTTGCCATCACCTGCACTTGTGCAAAATCAGTGGAAAATCRATCACCGTTTTGATTTAGGAGCATTTCATATTCCATTTCTCATTCCTCGTACCAATGCACGGCTTAAGGCAAAAGAGAATTGAGCAGAGCATCACGTGTAAAAGTATGAATTTATTAAAATCAGTGACAAAACTATGGTGAGGGACTAGAATTTCATCTTATTCTTTAAGTACTATAGGTTTCTTTATCACCTGGTGATACTTTTGTAATCAGCTGCATGCACTGAAAAGTGTGAACTATCTGTCTTTGGGGAGAAACACGTTGCCAGGTTAACCACTCTAACTTGTGATTTCCATCTTCTCTTTTACACCATTTTTTAATATTATTTAAAAACTAATTGGCCAATTTCTTCCCTATTATCAACCGCAGTTTCATTCTTAATCTTCAGGCAGAAAACACTGAAGGCTCCATTCTTAGTCACCTTGCTGAATGATATGGCATAGCAAGTATGGCAACATGCCAAAGATACTGTGATGGATTTATTTTTCTTGGAGTTTAACATTATAGCCAAAATAGAGATGAAAGTGCTACTGTTGCAAAGCTGATTTTTCATTATAGATTAATAAGGGTTTTGGGGGTCTTTGTTTTACACAGGTGGAAGGTGCTACACAAAAAACAAATCAATTCACTTGTGAATCAAAAACAGCGCTAAGGTGACAGTCAAACAACAGCAGATCTTTTTTCATTTATTCATATCAGCAGACATCCAGGTCACAGCTCATTCTAAACCCTTGGAAACTGCCTGTGGCTTTAAAGTACAATTTATATAGAAAGACAGGAACTGAATTTAATGTGCTCTGCACATAAAGAGATCCAWATATGATCATGTAAATTTTAAAGTATCTTAAAATTTGTTCAGGAATATTGAATTTGGTCTCTTTGTGTTTAATGCAGGATCAAACTTTTTCCTCCAAATCACCTAAACACTGCTACGGAAATCAACAGATTCTCAGACAGCAAAGACTCAATGGTAATATGTTAAAAAATACAGTTTTATTCTGAAAAAAATGATAGAATAAGATTTCCAGTGAATTTCAGCAGAGTCTGTTTTATCATTTAATCCATTGGGTTAGTTTGTCAACTATGCAATGTCATCTTACATCAAAAGCCATTTAATAGCTGTAATAACTTACAATTATTTTAATAGACATAACCTTTAGAAAGGTAGGAATATGTCTAACTTAAATCTAAAGAATACTCCTATAGACCATGAGAAGGAGCATAAAGGAAAAATTCCTTCATCCCACAAGCAGCAATGAGGCTCCCTCATTCAGCCTTGGCTCACGTCACCATTATCATTTTGTCCTTTTCTCAAAGATGGCAGCTCTAATTTTAATCTTGGTAAGAGATCTAGTTAGATGCACTAGAGGGAAGAGCAATTCATTAATGAAACTAATTATCTAAGAATGAGCTCATATGCAGTTATTTCTTCCTGTACATTCTTGTATCTTTTCACATTTGGTACGTCTACATTGCCCCTTAAAGAAAGGGAAACTACTAAAGACAAAGMAAATCGAAGGGTAGCATGTTCCAAACTAGATTATTTTTAGAATCTGGAATTTTGTTGCACATTGCTGATGTCTGGATGTCACCTCCAGACATATGGAGGATAAGAACGTGATCAGGAGTAGCCAGCATGGATTCAGCAAGGGGAAATCCTGCTGAACCAATCTGATAGCCTTCTGTGATGGAATGACTGGCTGGGTAGATGAGGGCAGAGCAGCGGACGTTGTGGACCTTGACTTCAGCAAGGCTTTTGACACTGTCTCCCATAACATCCTCCTAGAKAAGCTCTGGAAGTGTGGATTAGGTGAGTGGACAGTGAGGTGGATKGAGAACTGGCTGAAAGGYAGAGCTCAGAGGGTCGCCATCAGTGGCGTGGAGTCTAGTTGGAGGCCTGTGGCTAGTGGCRTCCCCAGGGCTCAGTACTGGCTTCCATCCTGTTCAACTTCTTCATCAATGACCTGGCTGAGGGGACAGAGTGCCTCCTCAGCAAGTTKGCWGATGATMCCAAGCTGGGAGGAGTGGCTGACACACCTGAGGGCTGTGCTGCCATTCAGAGAGACCTGGACAGGCTGGAGAGCTGGGCAGAGAGGAACCTCATGAGGTTCAGTAAGGGCAAGTGCAGGGTCCTGYACCTAGGGAAAAATAACCCYAGGCACCWGTACAAGCTGTGGTCTGACCTTTCGGAGAGCAGCTCTGCAGAGAAGGACCTGGTGGATGACAAGTTGTCCATGAGCCAGCAATGTGCCCTTGTGGCCAAGAAGGCCAATGGTATTCCGGGGTGCATTAGGAAGAGTGTTGCCAGCAGGTGGAGGGAGGTGATCCTGCCCCTCTCCTCAGCCCTGRGGAGGMCTCATCTTGAGTACTGTGTCCAGTTCTGGGCTCCCCAGAACAAGAGAGACATGGAGCTACTGGAGAGAGTCCAGAGTAGGGCTACGAGGATGATCAGAGGGCTGGAGAACCTGCCCTATGAGGAACAGCTGCGAGAGCTGGGCCTCTTCAGCCTGGGGAAGAGAAGGCTGAGGGGGGATCTGATCAATGTGTACAAGTACCTGAAGGGAGGGTGTCAAGGGGACGGGGACAAACTCTTTTCAGTTGTCCCCTGTGACAGGACAAGAGGCAATGGGCAGAAATTGAAGCACAGGAAGTTCCACCTGACCGTGAGGGGGAATTTCTTCCCTGTGAGAGGGACGGAGCACTGGAACAGGTTGCCCGGAGAGGTTGTGGAGTCTCCTTGTCTGGAGATCTTCAAGGCCCACCTGGATGCAACCCTGTCTACTATGCTCTAAGTGACCCTGCTGGAGCAGGGAGGTTGGACTAGRTGATCTCCAGAGGTCCCTTCCAACCTTACTGATTCTATGATTCTATGATTTTTTTCAGATCAAATTCACTGTAGATCACAGTGAATTAAAAACAAAACTGCTATTAAATAGTGCTGAACTGATCTGTACCATTTATTGCATGCTTCACTGCAACAAAATTATCTAAGGTCTAGATCATAAATTACTATTAATAAATAAAATGTATTGACCAATTTTCTTCTTACAGCTAGCCCATACAGTGAATAAACTTTTTAATTCAAGCATCAAAACAAAACCAGACCCATTACACCTTGAGRCACAAGAGATTACTCCCTACTATGGAGGAAATCTGTTTTCATTCTGTTGGCAGAAGTAAACATTTTTTCAGATTGACTTGGTTTAAAAGATTCTTAATCATTCTCCTTGGGGAAAATAATCAGAATGATTTCAATATTTTGCTTAATAAATTATTTCAATTTTACTTTCCATACAATAGTATGGTAAACATTCAAACAAGTTACACCAAAATATCACAACGCTGCTCATCTCAGTGAACTGTGGTGTGCTTTCTAAAGTCAATACATCAAAAGATAGAAATGTTACCTTTTCATAAGGTTCAAATTCTTGAACATTTTTCTCCCCACTAACAGCCATCTGCACCTAATTAGAAGGGATGGTATCAGTGGGGGAACATACCTATGTCATGGGGTAAAAGGTGGAAAATGATCCAGAAACAATCTTAAAACCTAACCAAAATTTCCAGGAATATAGGCAGCAAAGATACTATACTCATCAATGGATGAATGTCAAAAAAAAAAAAAAAAAAAAAAAAAGTCTTGTTTTCTGGATAAGTATCCAGAATACTATATTACATTTCAAAAGTTATTACTTTAAAACATATCTTTAAAAAATAGAATTCTGTTAACCTTATCTGTAGATTGAAATTAAAAATTTTATTTTTTTTAACAAGAGAACAAATCAAATAAAGTAGTAGATTGGATTAGAAAGCTATTGATAGACATTTGTTCACAATATGCCTAGATAATATGATGACAGTGAAAATCCTTGAGAGAAACAGAGAACATAGGGAATCTRTTTTTCATACAGCTATACAAAAAGTATAGACAAAATCATATTCTTGGTAATATCAGCATAAGCTGGTCAAAACTCCATCGAAGTCGATGGAATATAGAGCTTAGCATTAAGTTGTACCAGAATCAACTTAATAGTGTTTAAGTGAACTTATCAAAAAATATGTGGCTGTTAAGGTACGATGCTAGAAGCTGTTAAAATTGCTTAAGTTTTGGATAACCAGAAAAAATAAAATAACAGAGTAACTTAGAAATTCTTTGCATATGGCAAAATTTTACTTTCTTCCTTTTGATTTTGAATTGAACAAGATCTTTAAACATGCTTAAAATTAAATAGTAGTGATAAAATCAACAGCATATGGCAAGATTTCACTCAAAGGACCTATCTGCATGATTATGGGGCCTCTCTGAATACTTAACCAAATGTGGCTCACAGGAAAGAAGTGTTAGAGTAAATAGAAGACTGCAGCATCTCCAGTGCTATTTATTTTTCACACATTTAGATTTAAAACATTCCAGTGGGATCATAAGATGAAATGTTCATTTGTTTGCTTAAAATAGACACCCAGCAGTAAAAACCATGCAATGAAATACAGATCTTACCAGGCAATGSAAAAAAATGCCAGCATTTATATCAATACTAATGCCTCCCCGTAAGGTCTGTKTACCTATCCATACGCATGCAGGCTTCCTTCCTTAAGGCGCCTCTTCCAAAGAGAGGAGGAAGGAGTAAGGCTCCTGAGCAACAGCAATTGCTGCATCAGGTGTGGCAGCAGGACTGCACCGCACTGAGTTGACAGTTCCTACCTTGTCTGGGAAAAACAGCTTGTTCCTCCATGTACACCCTGATTTGGGATACATCACCGCTGACGAATACCACGCGAAGAGCTCACTGTGATTCATCAGGGCAGAGAACAGCTACACAAACAGGAAGTTTCTCCTCTTTATAAATTTCAAAACCACAATTAACAGGCAACTGGCGTAATTCCACTGAGATGACACGGTTGTAACATGTTTTTTTTAATGCACCTACGATATAACACCTTTAGACAGAGGCATCTTGCCACTCAATCCTGCATTCTGGAACAAGCACACGATAATAGAGTCATCAGGGTCAACAATATTTACACATAATTGACCAAACCTGGAAACATCTTATATTAAAAACAGGGTATAAAGAAATTTRTATAGCTTTCAATGATTCCCAGATATTTTAATGTATATAACTAGGAAGCAGATAACGTTGTTAAAAAATATAAATTAATGTCAAAGAAATGTGTTTAAGATGCCATTTCAATTGCCTTTCCTCTACTTTTCTCCCTTTGCTTGCCTAATACAAGATGTAAACATCTTCTAAACACAGCAGTTATCACTGTGTTCCTTAAAATAKTTCATCTCAACCTCTGAATCTGTCCAGGTATCAAACACTATTACAGTAGTGATCAAACAATATTACTGTAGTAATATTAGATATCTAATCAAACAGGGATGAAGCCCAGATAAGGATTCACTAATTGAACACACTGACTTTGAGGTAAAAACTGACTGAACAGATTGCAAATAGTTCTCATTTACCTTAAAGAAGCAGTGTAAGTATTCTTCAAAATCAGCAATCATTAAAAACACTGTACTACTAAAAATAAATGAGAGCCACAAGATAGCTAAAATTACCAAATGCATTTTGACTCCCCACATCTTTGTGCAAAATTCTCTCTTTTGCACTTACACACAATAATGAGGACAAAAGCTTTTAGCTAAAGATAAGTCACTATTTTTAGGACTCCAGTTCCTAAGAGAATCTACCTTGCACGATAATCTCCTCCTCTCCGTTTGCAGCAGCACAGACCACAATTCCATTCCCCCATCTCCACCCATTCAGGGTGGTAAAAAAAACCCTAAGACCACCACAGCAAATGCTTACACAAAAAAATGTATTATTAGAAAAGTATTCTTAGCTGTCATTAATTCAGCTTAGCAAGTGGAAACTAGTGAGAGAGCCAACTCATTTGATCAGCCAGCTCTTCACGGACCACAAGCAAGTGTCCTGGGAACCACTAGTGGCCCACAGACCACAGTTCAGGAATCACTGTCCTAAATAACACACAACCCTCTTATTACAGCACACCATGTTCCTTGTCTTGCTCAGGCTACTATTTTAGCTTCTTTCCTACCAGCACAGCAGATTATATGATTATAGAAATTTGTGGCTCATTGATGGTAATCATGCCCATACTCAAACCTGTCATTTGGTGGACAACTGTGTAGCGTATTATACAATCAGTGACGTGGTTAGCTTGCTCAAGTATAAATTTGGTGATACCCAAATGATTTCAGTCATCATTTCTGTAGATTTATACCACTGCAGCTGTAGGAAGAATCTCACTTTAGCCTATTTTGCAGTTTCATTACAAGTCAAAGGGCTGGAAAAGCAAGTTCCATTCAGTTGAAAAGTAACACTAAAAGAACACAGTTAAAATGCAATTAATCAAATAAATTATGCTGGACATGGCTTCCAAATTTTCCTATAACACTAGAAATGGTTTTTTTAGACACAAAACACTAACAATACTTTACACTGGCGGTACATTAACATTTCTGGATTGCAAAAAGAACGTCTTCATAGGTTATTTAATCTCTCTCCACTTTTTCTGTGCTTCTTCCCTATACTGCTTCGTAAGGATACAACCCAATTTTGGAATAGTCTGCAAAGACCCTAGTCTGCCCTATAAAGAGAAAGYAATGAAACCACTATTTCAGTGGGCTATAAATTAATGCTTTTAAGGACTCAAAGATACAATATTATTTTCCACAGTCCATGAAATATTAAAGACAAATTACAATTTAATCTTATAAATCTTAAGAATTTCACTCAAGCTTCTCTGTCATATAGAAGTCATGTAACACTGATTCAGAAACAAAAAAACCAAAAAATTTGCAGATAATCTGTTCAAAAGGACAACTGCACTTTGACAAAAAAAAGTATTATGATTTTGTATAGCTCAATAGTCAACTGTATAGTTTAGAATATCATATAGATTTATTTTTAATATAAATTATCCTGTGACCAAATATCCTATCATTAAGACATGGCTGATCTCTAGCCATTTAATTAATGAGGTATATGATATTTTTATGCATCAATTCTGTTGCTTTAATTAAGCAAGCTATGAATCAGTACTTCGCATTTCTATAGCACTTGGTATGTATAGAATATTACCAAAAACTGGTAAATCATTTAATTATGATTTCATTTCACTTTACTTCTCAGTCTTACATTGCTATAAGGAAAAGCATATTGGGAGTCCTGAGGACAAACACATCCAGACCTGTAGTCTTCTATTTTTATTCTGCTCTCAGATGTTGTATTTCTTATTTCTCATCAATCCATAGCAAAAGCTCACAGAACTACCCTGTTCTATGGCTATATACCTCTGATGACTATAAAGCCTTTGCTGGCAAAAATCAGCGTTAAAATGAAAGCTGACCAGAGTGCTAAAAAGGCACACATTAGGAGGACTGAGTTTCAAGGATTTCATATTAATCTTACTTTTCCCAGGACTTTTAAAGAAATTCAGGGCAAGATCCAATCTTTCATCCCTCATTTTAAAATGGGATATTCATAATATAGCACTGAACTAGCCATTAATATCAAATTAACAATGAATAATTTCAGAAATTGTTCACTGATATGCAAGAGTTAGTTTTAACAAGCATTTTTTTTCTTGTCAAAAGAAGTTGAAAGGTTGTTAAAAAGTTCCCAACTGCCTACTCTTCAGTACCACCAGCGGAACTACTCCTAAACTTGGGTCCTTTGTCCTTTAGCAGTACTCAAGCATGTCTAATCAGCTGGATTGATCTGGAGGCAGATTTATTATTCTGATTAAGTATGACCAGAAATCTCAAAGAAGAGTAATGCAAATTCTTCTAAAGAGCGACACATTAAAAGAAGCTCCAGAAATTTAGAAAAATAAAGCAACTATGGGCATACATGCTGGTTTGTTTTATATTAAAGGAGTATTTTGCTACATCTGAGTTCTGATCTATTTGTATTCATACATTTTTTTTGTTTGTTCTTATGAATGTGTCTCTAAGGTTGAAATTAACTAAATGATGTACAAATATTTGCACCTTAAGAAGTTATATTGTAATAAAATCATAATGTGTTTGGCACAGTAAACTCTCAAAATAAACAAGCAGCTAGGGATTTTGATATTATAAGAGAACCTGTCCACAGGTAGCATCTGTTTAAGTGACTTGAACTTCTTAATCATCAGGAAAACTGTGAGACAGAGTGTCCACATTAGGCAAGAAAAAGAAAACTAACATTTTAAGGAGTAGGTGAACATTTATACAGCAAATACACTTTATGTTGATTTTAAATAGAATGACTAAGGGCAAGCTGCTCTCCTTGTAATTTTAACTATACCTGAAGCTAGTATACTTAACAGTCACAACTGTGTTTAAAACAGAATCACTTTTCTAACAGAYGAARAGGAAGATGAACAAGCCTTCTAAATTAGGACATAACTTTTTTTCCCACTGATTAGGTAAAARTAAGCTTCAAACATTTTTACACAATGGATTACCAGCAGTAGAACTATACTAATGAAATGCTCAACTAATGCTGCATTCCCTGTGGAGYATAGTTTGCAAGAGCTCTCTGAATAAAAGCATATCATACACAAGTAAAAATGAAGGGTTTAGTTTTGTTTGATTGTCAGATCACTAAATGACATGCCTCCGATAAATTAGGAAGCAGTCTATGACTGATGGCTGCCACTGAAAACCTTGCTTTTGTCTGAGACTTTCAAGAGCTACTGGATCTAAACACAAACAAAGATAAATTATTTTAACACATCTGCTTTTATTGTAAGACCCTTATTACTTCACAGATAGCAACTTTTATATGTTGRGTACTATTTAAATAATTGCATATACTAAATCAGTCAATATAAACTATTCCTTGGTAATGCCCCCCCCCCCAACCATTTGTTTTTTCCATTTTTGATTTGCCGGGYTCCAACTAAAAAAATACACAGGAATCAATGGTGTCAGAGATTTATGCCTTCAACATTCTTACAAAGAAATACTGAACTTCCTCCAAGGATTTGCATAAGACTATTGCAAWTGAAGTCTTATGAAATATTCATCAGAAACAATTTCAGTTTTGCATAGCATATTAGTCACTGACCTGGTTTCTGCAATCATATATCGTGGTCCTTGACACAGACACTTTGCCTTAGGAATTCAGAATCTAGGAGGCAATTAAAAACTGCAAAGAGCAATCTTCTTTGTCTCTGTGCATGTACTTCTGTTGGTCCTCAGGATTTTTATTTGCTATGATGCTACAAAACATATATTAAGACTCCAGTGGGAATCTGGAGCAGCAGTRGAACATGAACACTGGTCCACAGTTCCCTATTCCTTCCAGTCAATCATCTGGTAATTTGCAAATGATGACCTGAGTTTCTGTTTGGTGGTTGGTTCTGATCACACCTTTACAGTCAATTTGTGAAAACGGTATTTTGTCAATACATAAATACAAGAAAGGGAATCAGCTTCTAGTATCTAAAAGTTCTTTTTCATTTACTTTGTGTTGTAGTGAAGATGAATTACCTAAAATCTAATCTCCCACCACAGTCAACTTACACTGTTACAAAGCAGCATAATACGAGGACTTCTAGCCACTTTGTGGCTTTCCCTGAGTTTGTACCAAGTGAGCTGTATTTCTTTTGCTATATTCAAAACTCCTGCAAAGCAGAGCTTATTATCATTATTTCCAAAAGTCATTAAACTTTTCAGGGTTTTCCATATAAGACTAGTTTGAAAAAGGCTCCCTACAGAGTATTTTAAAATACTCCCTAAAAGTATAGTAATGACAGGATGTGAACTTCCTGCTCCTGTGCTCCTAATAAAATAAATATGAAAAAAATCTCATAAAAGTCCTTTCATTGCTTTTTAAACTATCCATCAGTTTAAACTATCTAATGCTTTTCTTAGCTCCACGATGCACCAGTAAGTACCAATCCTGGCATAAGATAGTGAGAACACAACAAACACCCACTTTCTGCATCCATTCCCCTTGCATTCAACCTCCCAGGGTCACAACCTTGCCACAAGATGGCACTGGGACCAGAAGCAGCAAATGTGGAGAGCCTAAGCATTCAAAGTGATAAGGCAAGGGACCTACAAAACTAAGAACCTAGTTCTTTCAGCAGCTGTTTATGGACCAACTGTCCATGAATTTCATACTTTGAGTCTGCTCGTAATATCTGCCTACAAAACTGCAGCAGTAAGTTCCAGAAGTTTGTTACCTGCAGCATAAAGAAATACTTTACCTGTTTTAAACCAGCTACAATCATTTAGTGTCCATTATTTTTGTTATAGAATCTGACAAATTTTACTCTGCATTTACCTTACCTACTGTCTTCATGATTTTGTAAATCTCAGTCATACTCCTTCTCAGTATTCTGTTCKCTGAACAGAAGAGTCCCAACCATTTCAATCCCTCCTAATAAAGACTCTGCTTCACCTCCTTGGTTTTTGCTGTCTTTCTCCATACAATCACTAATTGCACTTCTTCTGAAATGTTGTACTTGAGAGAGCATCAAACATTCAGACACTCTAATACCAGAACTAAAATTCAAATATGGGTCCATTGTGGTTTTATACAATAATAAAATATTTTTTCTTGTTTCTAACACTGATTATGTCCAACATTCTGTTGATATTTTGTCTGCAACTATGCAATAAGAGATGTTAGAGAGCTGTCAGTGATGATATCAAGATCCTTCCTGAATTTTAAGAGCAAGTTCCAAGTTCAGTATGATGCAGGCACAGTTTGAGATTTTTTCTTTTTTTCTGTTAGATACATTATCTATACTGACATTCMTCTGCTGCCTTTTTGCCCACTCATTCTATTTTGTGAGGTGCTTCTGGATTTCCTTGCCTTCTAATATCTTTCCAGGAATMAGATGCTGTGCAGTATCATACACAGACTAAGACACTTCACTGTGTACTCTCATCTCCAAATCACGGATGAAGGTGTCGAAAAAATTTTGTTCCAGCACCAATCCCTGGAGTACTTCATGTCTGACTTCCTCATCCTAAAACACTACTTTTAACCACTATTCTTTACTTCCAAATCCTGTAACCACCTTTCAGTTAACAAAAGGACTTCTTTCCTAGTCTCACAGCAATTTATTTCTTCAATAGCCTTTGGTGAGGAACCTTCTCAAAAGCTTTTTGAAATTCCAATTTTTTTCTGGAACCCTTATCCATGTTCTTACTGAGTCTTACAGATCTCCAGATTTCTCCTGACAGAAGCCACTATCCATGTGTTTGGTGATCTTTCTATAATATAGTCTCTTATCATCGTACCAAGAATGGAAGTCAGACTCACAAACTCTTCCTGTATATTTACTTTAAACTGATTTGACTACTASGTTACTGACAAGCACTGGGTATGGAAATCTCCCCAAAATATTTTGCAGTAAAGATCAATGCAAATAATTTATTGGGCTTTATGTATTTTAAGATCTTTTTTATTATTACTATGGGCTTAATAGGGCCTTGTCATTGCAAACACCACTTTTATATTGTTGTTAAGAAGTGATACCACTGATTCCCAGCTTTAGGTGTTTTTGAAGAACTTCGTATTGATTGAGCTGTCTTTTTAAATAACTTTTCAAAACTCTCTCAATTATTAAAGTCTCTCAATTATTCAATCTCTACATTGGATATTTTATTTTAAACATTACTTTTTATAATCTACTCTTCTCAACATACATGTATTCTAGACTTTCTTTATAACTTGTCTCTCAATCAGCATCCCAATCAGCAAACTCACTTATTCTCTTACTAGCCCTTATTTGACTGGCAAATCTAATGCACCTAAAAGTGTTCCTTTTCTTAGTACCTTCTCTTCTCCTAATATTGTGTTGTGGAAATATTTGTAGGAATTTAAAAACATGATATTCTGTTTTTAATAGTCAAAAWTTTTGCTTGAGAAATCAAGGGGTTTATAAATGTTTGAGAGTTACAAGTTACAGTATTGTACCTTCTATCATTTCCATACCACTAGGAGGCTTACAATGTCCGGCATGGCTCACAACCCAAACTGGATACTGCTGATTTAGTCCACAATATAAGGCCTGTATAAAGGTTCTGTAGTAACCTGCCAATCCAGGGTTACCTGCCAAAAGAAACATGTAAGTGTAGTCAGTATTAACTTTTCAACAGGAAGCAATACACTACAAAGTAAACTAAACAGCATTATTCATAAATTTGTTAAATTTATTTTCTCTAATATGCTTCTAATTTTTATTCTCCCAATTTTAGGGGCTATACTGCTGCACTGTTTTAATACCATTTATCAATGGCCTCCATAACATATTACAGAATTACTTTGAAATTACAGAAGCTAAAATTGAAGCTCAGTACAAGAAAAATCATCTTTTCCCATTAAAGCTCAAGGTTATTCATGTCATAAAGTCATATTAATTGTAACACATTACAAATGCATGAAAATTAGTCGGATATAAAGAAAGCCACCAATTTTATAAAAAGAAAAAAAATTAGTATTATGTACTCTACTTGAGCTAGGTATCAGTCCTCAGTATGTGGTATACTATCAATAAAAGGTCTTTACTGACCAGAAAAGATTATTTAAAAAAAAACCAAACAACAAAAAAAAGACTTACCAGGCTAAACTAAGTTTTTCTGCAAGCAAGTTAGTATTCTTTCTACCCTACTCAAAGTCTCTTTAAATGCTCTTTCCTGTCAACCCTCTGCTCTAGAATCCATTATATTATAGAATCTGCCCTTTCTACTGCATCTCATCAGTTTTATTGAGAACTTCTTGGCGCAGAGGCTGGTATCTCTACAAAGCTGGCCTGCCTTGAAAGAGTTGGCCAACTTCCTACAAACCCATTATGTAATAGTGACATAATATTTATAGTCAGGTGCCACTGCTGAAGCAGAAATTGAAATACTATGCCAGAAGTTAAAGATTAAAATATATACATGATAGGAATTCCTAGATTTCCAAGCAAAATTTCCATCTCTCTCATCTCTCTCTTTTTTTTTTTCCTTTGGATAAAAGCAGTGGCAAAATACCAGAAGAATTGAAGTTGGAGAATAAATTCCAATGAAGATGAAGCTGACTTTGGTTCCTGATTCCCTCAGTATGCTTAAAAATTCCACCCATATATAAACAAAATTCTGTCTTATTTGTTTATTCCTCTTTTTTTTTAAGGAAAAAAAAATCCTATTGCTTTCTTAGTAATCACACAAACATCAGAAAAGTCTACCATCATTAATAGAACTGCTTAGTTTCATGTCCTTTGCTTGGACACCAGACAATTCTTAGTTTGGGTATCATCATCAGCAGAAGTAAGCAAGAGCTATATTATGTAAAAATACATTCAGTTTTTAAGGACAAAAACATCCAAAAGCAATACAGCTGTTTTAGTATAAGGGTTTGTGTATATGTATATATATGCACGCGCGCGCACACACACACACACAAAAATATATATTTTTATATATATAAATATATATTTAAAAAAMCTAAAATTACATAGACTCTTTAGGCTCCTTTGTACCAGTACAATTTTAACAGTAGCAAGAGGTTGAGCATGGACCTACTGCAGCAAGTCCTGTAAAGAACTACAAAAGACGATTAAGGGATTAGAGCTTCTCTAATATGAGAGGCTGAGAGAGCTGGGACTGTTCAGTCTGGAGAAGACAAGGCTTAGGGGGGTGTTATCAGTGTATATAAATATCTGATGGGAGGGTGTAAAGATTGAACCAGATTCTTCTCAATTGTGCCCAGCAACAGGACAAGAGGCAACAGGTACAAACAGAAACACAGGAAACATCTCTCGAACTTAAGAAAACACTTCTTCACTGTGAGGGTGATCAAACACTGGAACAAGTTGCCAAGAGAGGCTGGGGAGTCTCCAGCCTTGCAGATGCTAAAAGCCCGACTGGACATGGTCCCAGAGAGTGTGCTCTAGCTGACTGTAGAGGAGCAGAAGGGTTGSACCAGATGATCTCCAGAGGTCCACTCCAACCCCAAGCTGATGCCATCATGCCTGACAGTAATGGTGATACATGGTAAGAGCATAGATAATATGTTGTGCATGGTTCATCCTCACGTGTAACACTGTGCTGCATCTGATGGTTCCTATACCTTAATTAAATTCCTGTTCTTAAAACAATGTTATATTTACTGAAGTACACTGATTTTGAAAAGAAAAAACAATAAACAGTATCAGTTATTTCATGTTTAAAAGTATCTCTTTGCAAGCTTGAAGTTAAAGGAGAATGAAATAAAGCTGTTATACGTACCAAGTCAAGAATGCACAATTAATTTTTTTCAAGCTGATTTCCAGAAGAACAATTTAAAATGCAGAGATCACACATTTGTATGTTTGATAGCATCCCCCTTTTTATTAACATATAACTCACAAATATATCCCTCTCTCATTTTCATATTTTTCATTTTCATACTTCAAAACTATATCATATTCAGATCTCCATAAACAGTAAAATAAACTCTAGACATAACATGTCAAGCTCCTTGAACTGATGTTACATGAAGGAAACCTGTCTTTCAGCAAGGTAGAAGACTGAAGTAGCAGCAACCCAAAATAAAGCATCTTTTGTAGTATGTCTGGTCATGATGTTTTGGCACAATATTCGGTCCTGAAATACAATGCAAATAGGAGTTCTGAGATCAAGGAATCATATTAATCTCAAAATTGGCTTTTTTCTTCACATTTTTCCTGGACTCATTTTCAATCTTTTTTTTTTTATAATAATATAAACCTAAAACAGGGTGGGGGATAATATCACAACAGCCATCTTCCATATTTCAGTGCTCTTTCTCATCTTCAGCCAGGTTTACCTAATAGCTAACTGTTCTCCTGATTCAGTCATCAGTTGAAGTATAGTGAGAGTAAGAAGTCCTTACAAACAACCAGTGAGATTTTGTATCAGTACTATATGTAGCTCAAAGTACTCTAATATGTTTGGGAGGAAAAGGGGATTTTTATCCTCTGATAAGTGGGATGTATATATACTTCAGACACATAAAAGATGAGATCCAAAAATGCAAAACAACCCCCCTCCCCTCACTCTCTGTAAGCATCTGATCATGACAGAAGACATTCTGAGGGGTCAACTGCTAGAGTTGCTGCTGCTACTTCAAAATGCCCTGAAGGGGCATAACTGAGAACCACTGACACAAATGGAAAGGAAAATAACAACATATGCATTTTAAAAGTGAAGATAACAACATAAACATAAACATCTAAAGATAGAGAAATTATCAGCACCTATAAATTCATTTTTATTGAACTTCCAATTTCAATAGAGTTATACCAGATTTGCATTGATATAAGCAAATGCAGAGTAATTGTCCCTGTTCCTGAAAAGTTTACCTACTGATATAGTTCAAACTTTTATCTTTGCAAATTCAGTTGTTTTATATGGTGTTACTTTAGCTGTTATCTGTTGAAAGAGAAAACAGAACAAAACAAAAAAAGCACAAAGGATTTTTTCCCCCTACCACTGCAATAACTAACCAAATTATTTGAATTTTAGTATGCACAGTGGTCTATGATCAACAATATTTTGAGCTTGTCTACTGCAATCAAAATATTGCTCTACCCAACAATTTTTTTTTATTTTTGAAAGAAAAGAACTAGCAGGTTCATCACAAAGGCTCTGAGCCAACCCAGTGCTGCTTTGTGCTCTTGAAGGACCTCCCAGTATAAGACAGTGTTCTTTCACTCAGCAATTAAGGGTCAAAAACTGGAAACCATAAGTAACCGTAAGGTTAACTTTCAGGCTACTTCTATTTTATTTGAATAATTTACTCAAAATAATTAGTATTATTTGAAATAATACTTTCGTATTATTTGAATACCAGAACAAATCTCAAACACCTCAGGACACCTGAATCACTCACCCATGACAGCAAATTTCAAGTTGCAAAGAGTCATCTGAACCAAGAAGCACATCTTAAGCAGTTACCCTCAAACATAGTTTAAAATTAAGTATGTTTATGTTACTCAGGAATCTTTTAAGCAATAGCTATAAGTAGAGAACATAATGGAAGAAGACACCAAAGACAAACACAATAAACTGCATGCTGTTTTAATTTGCAAAAGATCTCTTAGAATTTCACATGAAGATAAAGTTAAACAGACAATGAAGAATCTACAGTGAATTAGAACACACTGGGGCACTTCATTTGATGTTTTTACAAATTTCACTATCCAAAGAACTCCCTTCACCATCTCTGTTCTTTCCCAAAGAGCTCAAGACATGTTATGCAGTTTTTCTGCATTCAAACTAAAAGCAGAATGACACCCACCATTTCCTTCTTATGAAGACAGACACCAGTGGAGAGATGACAGTTTGTACAAAATAAGCATCTGCCCCAGGATATCATTGGTAAGTTTTGTCCTAATTTCACATGATTTCCTCCAGAAAGTGTCATAAGAACAAATGTAGTCCATTTTAAAATGAAATACATATTAGTATCTGAGCTGCTGCGCTTCCAGAAAAAGAAGTTACCTTAAATACAGTATGCTATCAATGCAATTCAATCTAACTACTTAGCTCTTAATGCAAAATAACATATATGTAATGCTCATTAAGAGTCATAGATCATAAATAATAATAATGCCCAGATGATAGCTTTTGTGGCTTACAAGTTCTCGAACACTTCAAATTCTTCTGCAAGAGAAGATCTTAATGTAAAATGTAATCTTTAACTGAGAAAGCAATAGCATGAGACAATCCTATAATAGAAAAAAAACACCCCAGATTTATTGAGGAACGTACAGCGTAAACCATGACTGTGAAACTCTTCAGGTTAGAAACCGAGATACACATTAAAATACACAGGAATTACCAGCCTCCTCCCTCCCCCAACAAGAGTAGATCAGCTGTCTGTGTGTGCGTGCATGCGTGTGTGTATCTTAATCAAATGAAGCACTAAAGACTAAAACACAAAATGAAAATAATTCTTAGAAGTTGTGGGCAGGTTGTCTAAAAGAAAAAGGATTTAAGCAGCATACAGTGAAGGCTGAGGGGGATAGGGGRCGAAGAAAAAAAAATGTCTAATATGCTCTAGGTGACCCTGCTTGAGCAGGGAGGTTGGACTAGATGATCTCCAGAGGTCCCTTCCAAYCTTACCGATTCTATGATTCTATGATAAGTTGTTTGAAACAGCTAACTATGAGGTTTCTTGCACCTTCCTCCAAATCAAGCTGTTGGGTTTTGCTCACTGTCTTGCGAGATGTTCCTCAGGGTCTTCAGTCGTGTCTCCAGAAGTCTGACCATCTGCAGCAGCAGTAGCTGGCATTCAGCTATGGTGCTTCATGCACAGCCTTAAAAGTTGCCGTCTCCTTTGGGACTTCAGCAAAAGCATAAGAAATAGAAAGAGCTACATGAATAGAAGAAGGGAAATACCCAGCCAACAGTGGGCTTACGGAGAACTTTGCGGAAGTGAAAAATATACCAGCAATTAGCACGAAAGTAATTTTAGAAATAATCCACAGTTTCAGTATTAAGTCAGTATGATAATCTGCAATCTGCTGCAACAAAACCAAATGCAGAGTTTTTTTTATTTTATTTTTTTTTTTTATTTTTTTATAATGAGCAGCTTGAAATCCAGGGGCGCACACAGCAGGACGACACAAAAATCATTTTTGTGGCAATAAGACTAACTGCCTCTTCGCAGAGCTGCCAAAGTTTCCATCTCCAACTTGGAGAATCTCAGTGACAAGTTCCTTGCTCAAGGAAACTTAATCTGTCTTTGGCTTCTGACCAGCCACCATGGAAGAAGATGCAACTCCCCTCAGCTAATGAATGGAAAGCAGCCCAAGCAGATGTCAGGAGGATTTAAATGGAGCATGCACAAGACACARTGATGTTTTCACCCTTGGGAAAAACTTGCAGAAAACTGCAGCTGAGGATCAGGCCTTAAAAGGAAACACGTAGGTTTCCATGATATGCAGAGTCAAGGAATTTCAAATAAAACATGTCAAATAGCACTTGAACGATCAAGATAACTCATGTCAATTAAACTTTCACCTGATTGCCCATCTCAGGGACTGATATTCTTCATGCTGTATTCTGTTTAAAGGCTGAACACCAGAGGAGCAACATCAGCCAAAGTGCAAACAGTTACAAGACCTTATGCAGAACCATATGGTAAACTTCTGTTTGATTCTCTGTAACTTTGGAATAATGAATTTGGCTGGAAAAAGCCTTAATATATTTGTTTGAATTGTGAAAACAGGGATTCTCAGTAGGATTGAACCAGGTGCCTGCTGTAACATGGCTTATTACAGTACTTTTTCTAAGAACAGATCTCATTTTTTCCTTTACTTTTGTAGGTTTTAGTCTGACAGAGCTATAAAGCTTGCACATAAGATTTTCTAATACACATTCCTCAAATACACTTCACAAGCAAACCATCTTTCCTGCTGTTCTCTATCTCATACTGTTCTACCTTTAGGACAAATGTGTGTTTGTTCACATTTAAAGAGATCCCATGGATAGCTTAATAAATCTGAACTAAGCTATCACCACAGCTGCTTGCACCAAAGTGACAACTGTGCTCAGGACGGTGAACAAAAAATCCCAGCAGGACAGCACATACCTATTTGCTCATATGAAAGATTAAGAGTGTCTATCTAGGTAGATTAAAGTCCAAACCCTGATTTTGCTCACTACAGACCTGCTGGACTTTGACTGYGATTAAGTAATATTGCAATGGTGTAATGCACCATAAAATCCACAGCTATATTTCAATATTTACCTTCTAATGTCTCTACCAGGTAAGACACATACATAAACATAGAAATAACTTAATTTTATTAATACATTTTTCATATTCCTATAAACTACTGGTTTTTGGAAAAGAGTTAAGCTTAAGGTTCCATTTTCTCCAAAAGAGATGAAAAGCTAAAACATTTAATTAGATCTCCTGCTGCACATCTGCACATGCAAAGTCTCTCAAGTATCTGCTTATGCAGATAAAAACAGATTTAATTGTTGTTAACACCCCTAGATGCAGTTGTTCTGTCTGATAGAAGAGGTAGTACAACTGATCTTCACAAAGAGGCTGCAGTGAGACCCAGTGGGAAATTTGTAGTCAGCGTCAGTGGAAGCAGAATTGAACCAACAGGGAATAAATTATTTGTGAAAGAAAACTGCAGAACAAAGGAAGCATGCAGAAGGAGGACACGGGACTTAGTGTCAAATGGGTTCACAACGAAGCCTCAGAAACACATCTGAGTAACAGAACAAAACCCTGATGAGAAAACATCAACAGGAAAGACAATGAGAAGAAAAATAAACAATTCAAAAATAACATAACTATAGATCATTTATTTTGCATAGATAAATATCTCTGCAGATACTGTCACTCCTGAATAGTATATAAGTAGACAGCAAACAAATTCAAAAGACACCAGAAGTTACAACTGTAAATCTGTACTAGAGATTTGTCTACTTTGTACCATTGTTCAGAAGCATAAAAAAAGAAAAGCATAGGTTTGAGACTTTGCGGTTTTTTTTATTTTTGAGATAGATTTTAAAATAAAATATTTTATAAATAGGAAACAAAGCTACAGAGAACATGAATACAATGTCAGAATAACGTCTGAAAATGTCTGCAACTTTTGCAGAAAGAAAGAACTTTACTGCGCGGGTCAAGAACATCAAGAGACTGCAACAATCAAAGGAACAGTTTAAGGTGATTTTTATTTGTTATCAGTCTTCAAAAATGGTACAACAACATATGATAAACCAAGCAGTAAACCCAAGATTTACTAATCCACAAAATTTAGAAAATAAATTCTTAGAGTGAACACCACTGCATTTTTGATTGAGGAAAAAAAAACTGGTAACAAGGATATTARTACTGGTCCTGAGCAGATGTTCTATGAAGTCTTTTTCAACTCAAACACTGTTTCCTTATTCATAAGCACAGGAGAAGTATGCCATTGCTCACAAGCATAGATATTTAGACATTTAAAACCTACTGCAGAGAGCCTCTACCTCAAAAGAGAAAGTTGTGATAACAGATATTAAATATCTGAATCTTAAAGGTAGGAAGACATTATGTAAATACAAATTTATTTATTATTATGGGAGTTTTCAAATCCATCAAGAATGACCAAACACGACTGCTCAATAATGAAAACCAGTACAATGATCAAAATCCTACAGCACACATGCGCAAGAAAACAACATATCAACAGCTCTGACTCACTAAATTTCTACCTCTGCTATTTTGTCATAATCTAGATATTTCGTATGGGTCAAACATATCTCCGATATTGCTTCAATGATGCATAGGGGCTACTATCTGGATGTAATGAGTCTGCATGCTAACAAGACCTGACAGGAGGTAACTGACTTTTTGTAATTTTTAAAGAGATCACTAGGTCAAAGTACTTAATATAATACAAATCCCCACCAGCTCAGGTTGATGCCGCTTCCACCAGCAGCAGGAAGGAAAAAAGTACATTATATATCGCTTTAAACATTTTAATTGAATTACCTGTACATGATGCACAAGGCAAAACTGAATTTCCCTCACAGGTAGTTCTTTCAGCAYGTCCTTCTTCTTCCTTTCTGCTTCAGACCTCACATGATTAGAAATTTATCCTTTTTAAAAAAGCCAAATGAAACTACATACTCTAGAACCTAACATTTCCATAATTCAGGACAACTCATAGAATCATAGAATCAGTAAGCTTGGAAGGGATCTCTGGAGATCAGCTAGTCCAACCTCCCTGCTCAGCAGGGTCACCTAGAGCATGGTAGACAGGGTTGCATCCAGGCGGGCCTTGAAGATCTCCAGAGAAGGGGGCTCCACAACCTCTCTGGGCAACCTRGTCCAGTGCTCCGTCACTCTCACAGKGAAGAAATTCCCCCTCAYRGTCAGGTGGAACTTCCTGTGCTTCAATTTCTGCYCAKTGCCTCTTGTCCTGTCACAKGGGACAACTGAAAAGAGTTTGTCCCCGTCCCCTTGACACCTTCCCCTCAGGTACTTACAGATACTGGTAAGATCTCCCCTCWGTCTTCTCCAGGCTAAAACTCAAGTTTTTAATATTACAGGAAAGGGATTATTTCCTGATTATGCTGCGTGGCCCTGTTTGGCCAAGAGGACTGCTGCTTCTGAGGAATTCTCCCAGTATAAAAAGAGCACCTCCTTAACAGGGAAAGGATATTGAGAGAAGACTACAGAGTGAGAAATTTCAGTAAGTCAAATAACATCTGCCACCCAGATTTAGTAGGGTGAAATACTGTCAAGCACAGCTGGATCTTCAACCTGTCATTACTCCGCCTCCTCAAACTTGACAATCTCAAGTGTGCCAAGCTCCCAGGAGAGGTACTTCTGGAGCACTGCAAAATCAACAGGAGTGGCATATTCCAAGCCTGGAGCCGACATACAGCCTCCTCTTTGCATGAAGAAGTTTCTATTTTTAATGAAACATTTTTTTTTCTTTTCTAAAGACAATGGAAGCTGGTGGGCTGACCCAGTAAACAAAGGACAACTGTCAGCATATTTTAAATTACTTACAAACAAGTAGCCCATAAGCAACAAAAATAATGGAGTCTAGTACCCTAAAAAAATGCATTATTCTGATATCTCATACAGGATAGCTGCATATCTTTCCTTCTGAAAGTATTCTATCAGGGAATCTGTCTTCTATCAAAAGTCTTATTTTTTTAATGTCTTTGAGTCCTCCTCCTCTCAGCAAGACTTTGTTAATATTGACTGATGTGTTTGAAGTTTTATGAAGATTAAAAGTAAAAATCCAATAGGCACATACCTATCAGAGTTATCTCTCAAGAATAATTTTCTCAAGAAGCCAAACTATCTAGCTCATTGAAATAGAAAGGAACTTTGGCTCAAGTCCAAATAGCACATTTCACTGACAAATCCTCAAGCACTTGACACAGGAAGATTTCATTATTCTCATTTTACAAAAAGGAGAAAAAAGAAACAATGAATAGATAGAATAATGTATGCATGAAAGTTACAGCATCACAAACCACTAGCAATGCCACCTATTGAGGTCTGCCAAAACGGCTGGGTGAAATTAGAATGAMAGAAAGTTAACAGTACCTTATACACAGTCATCTGAGAACGTACATCAAACAGGCAGCTGAAAGCAATGATTGACTACATAATTAAGCCCACAGTCATGAATATTCACATTAGTAATAAATAAGAGTCCAAGAAAGCTGGAACAAGGGGATTTGGAAACATTAGGAGGATGGAGGGGGTTGATAGCTGTTGCTCCTGTTCAACACCAGATTTATAAAATATAGCCACGTGCAACAGACATCCCATCCAAGCATGTCAATCAAAAGTGTTCTGCTGTATTTATGTCTCACTGCAAAAGAAAGCTGTGTTCTTATCATCTTATTTCCTTTATTGATCTGCTATTGTAGGAAAGGGAAAAAAAACATGCCAACTTCCTCTCTATCTAGACTATTTTACTTAGACTGCAACACTACATGAGCTATGAAATCATGTCATCTGTTCTCATCGACTGCTGTTTCATCACACATATGTTGTATTAGAGGGTAAGAAAACCTCCTTTCCTGCTGTCAATTGCTTAAACAAAGTTTTTCCTGAATAAGGAATGTGAAATAGAAATTCCCTAGGTCAAAATCTGAGAACTCAAGGTCAAACACACAGAATTAGTAGCTTCTTCTGGAGCCATGGTGTAAACAAAAGCAGAAGCCATAAGGGAGGGGCAATCTCAGTGAATCACTACCACTAGGGTGACTGCTGGGCTACCAGCTCCTTCCAAAGAAGTTTCAAGACCGAGCATGTGAACTTACGTATATGCTCTGAGCATTATAGACTGACACTGTAATTTAACAACGGAAAGCTCTGTAGTAAATCAAGTTGAAAGACTTCCATTTTCTTCCTTGACTGTCATTCCCACCCCCCTACATGGCTCTCCAGATCCTGAATTACAGTGGTACAACTCTGTGGGGCCTTGCTGTGAACCCAAACAGGGAATTGTTACAGTTTTAAAAAAGACCCTTGAAATAAATGCATGTATGTATTTAATTTACAGCACGATCTCTCAAACTATTGTTCTGGCACKATGTGGTGGGAACGGGAATACCTTATGCCAGTATTGTTGGCAAACATTTTGGATTGCGAAAATATGGCTTCAGGAAGTACTCCTAAGTGCTCCAAGCATTAGGCTCTTAGGTTTCCAGTGCCTGGTGGGTCTTAATATACRCTCTACAAACAGTTTCAGACTTCCACACTACTTCAGACTCAGCACTGTCTGCTTAAAAGATTAGCTGATTGTTCTAAATGTTACCTGAAGGCAAGAGCTCTGCCAACACCCTAGTCCTGCCACCCACACTCTTCTCACAGGCTGCGCAAACCCAGCTGGAGTTTCAACTGCTTAAGAGTCTCACTTGCTAATACAACAAGGAATGGTAGAAGCTTTCCAGGAAAGATCTGACTGCTTGATGTTGATCACCTAAGATCATTACATAGATAGGTGGGATACAGGAAAAGATGACCTTGATAGGTATAGATATACCAGCTAGCTTTCCCAGAGGCATCCTGAAGAGCAGCCCAGCAGGCAAGTAACACATTCAGGCATCAAGTCCTACACTGTAACTGTACAGGACAAATAAATAAATGTACCTGTCTGCACACACAAGAGATCAGGACACAATTCTAGATATAAGACTAACACATTCTTCTCTGTTTCCTGCTGATTAGCCCTGCACACAACTCAAGTGTGCCAGCTGGACCAACTGCTATTCCAAGGTACTTATTTCTCCACCTGACTTGTCAAGGAAGCCAAGACCCCACCAAGACAAAGCTCTCCAGTTGATTCCCTGCTCCAGGTATACTAAATAACATCAMTTTAATTTCTGAGCACATAAATTCCTCTTCCTCTCCATCTCATTTCCTCATTTGAAGATTGGTAATAGCACTACTCTACTTGGAAGAGTATGCTGAAAATAAGCATAGCTAATGGAGTATGCATGCAACTCCCTGTAACTTATACTAATGGAGATATATGCAACTTGCATCAACATCAGGAATAGTTTAGTTACATTCAACCTTCAACTCAAAATTCTCAATGCATCTAAAAACATTAGTTAATTCAAGCCACCAAGAGCTGAGGAAGAAAATGCATTACTCSAATTTTGCACAATAAAGTGCTGAAGTACTTAAGTGTGTTATTAATTAGAATATTAGTTATTTTTCTTAATGTCCTTTATAAATTTAGTGCTGCACAAACAGAAGATGATGTATGTCCTGGCATGAGAATTTCAAAAAACAGAAAGAGAGTAGAGCTACCCATAGAGTTGGTTCATGATTTAAACATTCTAGGAGGGGAAGTATTTGTTGTTTCACTTCACTGAGTTATGCTTTTACTGTTATTTACTCAGTGTCAGTTAATTGTTATTGAATGCCAGCTTAGAAACTTGGATAATAGATTAGATAAATTTTGCAAATGTGAACAAAGATTTCCATTTGGTGGTTTCGTACAAAACTTCTGAGGATAGCTAAGGCATCTGTTGAAAAGCAAAGCAGTAGCAAGGTTGGGAACAGACCCCAGCATTACAGTCCTTATACTGTCTGCTCTAACTGGACTTCCTGTAATTCACTTCCCATAACATAAGTAAAAGCATTTCTATGACTCTTAGCAACCAACAGAACCAATTAATCATTCAGTCACATGAAAGGCCTTATAATTTTTTCAYGATATACACACAGCAGAGAAATAGTCAGTGCTTATATATTCATTCAGATGATGCATGAAGTCTGCCTAGCACATCCATTAGCCGGCTATTACAGCAAAAAACTTCCCAAGACAATATAACTTTTACTCTAATCTTTAAAATAGCTCCATCTTCTGGCATACTCTTTCCATACTATGTTTAAGTACCATATTTCATCATTTTTTTGTTCTATTTCACATCTGACAATACAAATGTAATTTCAGTGTTAAGGTACTTAACATGCAATAGGGTCATGAAGTTAAATGAAAGAGGGCAACTTGAATTGCAGCTCTTGAAACAGTGGATAKATCTATTCGGGTATTTACCTAAGATCATCCATATGTTAATACTACCTTTTGAGGGTACCCTAAAACTACTCAAGATCAGAACTGCTGCCTGGACAGGGCCCTCCCTATCCCTTCTGGACAAGAAACTTGGAAGGCCAGTCCACRAGTCAAGCTCTTCTGTAGGCAGGGATCACCCTGTGGCAGCACCCATCCATTACTACCGACCACACAAACACCAAGGAGTTTATGCTCTTTACTTCAGCAAAGTGTCTAATATTAGACTGGATGAAACAGGGCCTTAGAGTCCCTTTGCGGACAAGGGGACATGGATYCAGCTGGACCATTCAGTAAACACCCCACAACTTTCACAACCAAGGGTAGTGCCAGAATTGCAACAGTAAAGGTGAGGCTGGACAAGTACTTCCTACTGCTGACACTCTCACACTGTGCAATTAAGGCTTTTACTGCCCAAAGCATTCAGGTAGAACAGTGTTCTTACCAGGTTCTTACTTTTGCTTATGAAACTGTTTCTATAGCTTGTTCAATGACTGCTGGCATAAAGTGTATTTAGTACTAGAACASGAACCAGAATCCAGAACTCCTGTGCCGAGGATGTAAAAAGTTGTATTTCCCCTTACCCTTTCCATTCATTGCCAGTAGCATTCCTCCTTCCTCCAGCTGTATTTTAAAGGCAAATTGTGAACACTGCTTTGCCTTGGGAGAAGAAATGATGGCACCTGGTTTAAAAAACTTAAGAGTTCAAGAGGATGGGGGAACCTTCAAGTGACTCAATGATCTCTACTCCAAAATCAGATTATGCTTCACATACACAGTTCTGCTATTTATTCTTCTTGTTAGTTTGTTCATGCGTTAGGTACCAACATTCAACATACAGGATTGGTGAAAGTACCCAGAAGCTAGATACTGCAACCCAGTTTGCTGATACTATAACCCCTTATTAGATCTAATGCAGTTCTTGCTGATGAGTAGTTACAACATACAAGTTACATATTAACAAGCATATTTAAGCATATGAGTTCTGTTCAAATTAAAGGATATCCTAAAGTCTTACTTAAGAAAGAATTAGAGTATTTGCATGCTTTGTGTGGTTCGTAGAATCAGGCAATAAAATCTTCTATTAATAAGCAAATCCCTGAGTTTTAGTGGTGGTAGTAGTTCTTTCAAAAGACCTCTGAAGAAATATTCATTCCAATGACTGCTCAGCAGAGGTAATGATTAAAAATTTCAGAAAAGCTGTTTTAGTGGAAGGAACAAAACAAAACACAAAGAAATCCAGATTCAGGGCTATGAATTTAGTTTTAATGCAAAATAYTATTACACAGTGATCCAGCTTTTCTTATGCATATGCTGATGCAGATGATTGTTAAAGATCAAAACAGCAGGTAGAAAAAAAAAAGCCAGATAATTTATCAAAAATATTTGAGTCCCTACATTACAGTCAAAAATAGATCTTCAAAGACTTTAAGGAAAGTAGGAAGTCTCACTTCAAGGGAAAACACATTAAAGACACTTTTCATAATCTGTGTAAATTGTTTGCAGTACTTTCCTGTTGAAAGATAGCTGAGTAGTCTTTGTGACTGTAGTTCTGCTGAAGTACATCTAACTACTCCTAGGAAGAGATGMGACTCCAAGTCCCAAAAGATAGCTGCAGTGCCCTACAAGTTTTGATTTGCAGGAAACCATAAACAACTCTTAACTTGAAAGATTAGCTCAYGAGATTAAATCTTTTTTTWAAAAAAAAACTTGTTTTTTTTAAAAAAAGTATGTGTATTTAAAGTCTATGAGGACTGAAACATCAAGTCACTACATGAGTTGGTAAAATAGTATGAGGATCCAATAACCAAGCAGCAATCCAACTGCAAGTAGGCAGATCAAGAAACTTGGCAAGCATAGGGAGTACTCTGCATGCATGCCAAAGAACTCATTTCTGAAAAGATTTCTCTACATTAATGAGCTAAACTCGTGTAGCATGTGTTACCGCAAACAAAAAAAGTTATTTACATTACACATTATCAACTATGAACCAAGTCTTAAGTACAAGACTACATATAAGAAAATTGCTCATTTTACAGTAACAGAAGCAAAAATATGATGCCTGGAAGGATGGTACTGCAATGCACTCCCACAATGAAATGCAATAAAAACTTTGTGCTGGTTTAGATAAACAGCACAGTGGTTTTAGAATTTGTACTGTATTTATTTACAAAGTTAAATGTTTCATAAATACACAGACACAAATAGACAGATACTCTTAGAACAGTACAAAAAAATTTCCATTACGCTCTGTGGATCCTGGTTTCCAATGAACCTAAGCAGTGTTAAATATTGCTGTAGTAGATTTTACACTTCATTGCTAATTTTACACTAAACAAACATTGCAAAAGGAAAAAATAAACCTTTACGACATAAGGGGAAAAAGCAATACAAGTCCTTTCCATAACGCCTACATTTCCAGAAAACCRTGGACCTGATCCTTCAACCACCATACATTTAGTTTTACACTTATAAGTAAATCTCATTGGTTTTAACAGAAAAGAATTCATTATTAWTAAAGACAGATAAGTATACACATGTATTCAGGACTGAGGATAAATCATGTCTTTTACACAGTAATTAATTCAGTAAATACATTACTACTCTAACATACAGAATTGGCTTATACGGGTAGAAAAAAGGTTACTGAACAAAAGAGTACATGTTAAGCACACTTTTAACTGTAAAATTTTACTATAAATATTTACAGAGACAGCCATATATAAAAAAAAATGTTCACTTGCTGTAGTTGAATGAGATTAAATTTCACTGAACTTTCTATATTTTAGTTGCATCAGGCACCAGTCAGCTATCAGTTCTTGGGAGGCAGTGTCTTGCTTCATTTAAAGTCAATATAGAAATTTTGCCRTCAGCTTCTGAGTCAGAAAGTTTGAGATATCTTCTTCCTCCTCGCCCCCATCACTTTTTTTGTTTTTATAAACAAGAGCAGAAAGAAGTCTTCCCCCATTATGAACAAATTTGACTAAACAATGAAAAGGACAGAAATATGCAGAATATATTCTCAAATCTCTTGCAACAATTGAATTCCCGCAGGAGGAGAGACTTTTATTACCTTTCCCTTCTATACTTGACCCTCTCCAGCACCACCATATCATCTGATTACATGTAAAGAAAATCATATGCTTGAATTTCCTTAAGAGTGGAAAAGCATGCACCATGTCACTTTAACAAGCAGAACAATCCACCACAGTCAGCAGGAATAACCATGCTCAGTTCARACCAGTGACTACTTGGCTGCCCATACCCTCCTTTTTGAGGGAGGGTTGTCTTACTCTGGATTCTTCTGCCATCGACCCGTATGGAGATATCCTTTTGCACTTCTTTCCCTTCATTTCAAAAAGAACCATGACTAGGAATACATGCCTTTCAAGTATGAAAATTGCTGGACTCCACAAGCATGAAATACGGAGCTCTTCTGAAGTCAAAAAAGCATGAGGGGAATGCTATCTAATTCTTACAGTTTAGGTATAAGAATATGTTGCCAGATGGGGTCATCTGTCCAGATCTCTGCTAGGGCTGCCTTTCATGARTCTAGCCAGTAACAGTCTCCCCTAAAGGCTAGAAATGAGGCATACTTCAAAGCAAAAGAAAAAATAAAAATAAAAAAAATAAAAAGAGGCACAAGTATTTAATTTGTGAGAAGCAAAATTACATTGTTTTATGCCAGTTTCCAGTTAACTCCCTGCAAATCAAAGCAAGGAGCCTASGTCTTATGTTTGACTTGATTCACTCATGAATTCTGATATCTACAAGAGAAATTACAACATTGTGGTTTTATCCTCTCCACACTTTTGTGGTAAGAGAGGGKTTGGGTTTGCTCTTCTATTAAGGAACTGCGACATTGCAACAGTGGGGACTTGGCAGCCATCTCATAGTAAGACATGTAAGAATAAAGAGCTTAAACAAGTCATTCTAGGTAGATACCTTAAAAAATAAAAATCAAATAAAAAAGCCAGCTCTCTTGATCAAGTTTTGAAAATAAATAGCAACTAGCAATAATACCTATTACTAGATACCTCAYCTACAAAAATGAAGTGTACGTCAGAACACAGGATACAATTTTTCCCAAAAGCATGCCAATAAATGAAATACTTCTTTTACAGGACAGCAAAAATATAAAGGGGAGAGGCAGGGAAAACAACCCTTAARGATCCTAGTCGGATAGTCAGAAGCTTTAAAAAGCTTAGGGAATAAACAGGAAAACGTAARAGAGAGAAACGTGGTTCCCAGGAATACAATTTAATGCTGTAAATTCTTTTTCTAACCCTTTCCAATAATTTGTTGTTGCCAGTGCTATTTCAGTTCTTCCTGATCAGGAGGAGGAACCACACAAAGACACAGGAGGCAGCCTCTGTCCTAAAATGGCTTGTGTGAAGTGACACAACTAGAACCCTCACCAACTTACAAGTGGTGAAAAAGCAGAAAAGACAAGGAAGCAGAAATGAAAACAGCACTATTACGTGAGCTTACTAATAGAAACTTCTTCAGAATAAAAGCAGTATCTTTTCCAAACTTCAACATATACCATCTTTGAGTGGTTTTGAGTACTAACAAGCCAAACAAGTTACAAGTCAAATGCTTTGTCTCCTTCGGTAGCTTTTAAGAGTTCTTCCTTCAGTGATGTTCAGGCCACATAAAGACACTCTCTTGGTTTTTATTATTTCCTAACCTAGTTTCTTAGCAGATTGAGGGTTTTTTTGTTGCTGAGTTTGCTCTTATTTTCAGAATTATGATGGTAATAAAGTGGAAGTTCTCTGATTTGAGAAAACAATTAAAAAAAAACCCAACAACGTGAATCAGCTGTTTTCTAAAGGTTCCAGACCACACGGACAGAAGCACTCTGAACATTGCCCTGATGTCTGTTTCTAGATATCCATCTGGTTAATATATCATGTGAAGTTTCCACAGAAGCATTGTGCAGGAAACACACAGAGCTAGAACAGAAGCATCAAAAATCTACAAACTCTACTAAACCAGTTAAATAGTTATGGTATCTCTGCTTTGCCTAGGCTCAAGCCCACTTCTGCTAACAGCAGAACACACAGACTTCAATGAACTGTGGATTTCCCCATTAATTTCAACTTATGCTATAGGAAAGTTTAGAACTTTCACTTTAAAATGACAAACTTTAAATGTAACTGAGAAGTATATGACACTCATTGATTGAAAGAGGCTTATTGTAGAAATTCAAATGCAAAAATTTTAGTTCAAAACTTAAAAAACTACAATATCTGAAATTCTCCCTTAAAATTGCAACTTTCATCTCCAAGTAGGCACAAGGCTGACATTGCACTTTAACATACAAGAAATGAAAGGAAAGAGACCAAAAAAAAAGTGATGCCGTCAGTGAACAAATATCACACAGTAAACAAATGAGACATCCTCATTTCTCAGCTTTATTAACTTAAGGCACTGGTTCAGAGAACAGAAGTAATCAAATACAAAAAAAAAAATCCACTTTTGCAAGGCCATTGGTTTCTAGGCATACCTATCTGCCAATTTCTACAATCTATTCAGTGATTTTTTAAACATATTGAGAATTCCCATTCCACTTCATCAGATTTCTAGACATTTCTAGACTTCTCAAAATAAATAAATAAATAAATAAAAAACAAACAAGAGCATGACAAAAATCACTTACCAGGAATAATCATGAACAAAAGTCTGGGTAGATTTTTACTTTCATCTTTTGAGAGGTCCTTCCATGGTCCACACTTTAAGACATGCGTAGCAGCTCCACAACAGTAAATAAATTCTTCATGTAATGGGACTGGCTCTTCTGACCTCATGTTTGCTGCAAGACAGAGTAAGATAATACTATAATGTACAAGCAAATATTTACCTAGCTATCTCTGTACCATTACACCTTCTCCAATTTAACCATAGAATAATTGCAAAAAACAACCCTCCCTCCCCACAATAGCTGTCATCCCTAGCAAACAGAGACCAAATTCAATATTTGAGGCTTTAATAGGCTGCAGACGTTTATACACATCACTACTGCATGAGGGGAAGTATCTTTCATATTTTGTTATAAAAATATATGGTGATGAACTAGATTATAATGTCTATTCTACTTAAGGGCAAAKAATTTTGTATTTCTTATTTACTCTGTCCAGTGAAAAGACTCAAGTAAAACYCTTGGAAAGCAAACAAAAGAAGAACCACCTAACAAAACCATGGCACGAATGTCCTCACAAGTTGTGCACACCCCAGCTATAGGGTCTTAAARAACAACAACAACCAAGAGGTCTGAGGCCACAGCAAACCTGTTGGCTGCTCGGTTGCCTCTAAGCAGCAGTTGGGATCTCCGACTTAACTCCAGCATAACTTATGTCTCTAGAAAYTTTCAAAGAACTAAAGGAAAAGTCTTTGAAAGATAAAGCTATTCAAGATTTGATGTATATTATTATGGAGCAAATTGTTTATATCCGTCTGCACAACTTTTCTTAAATTATTCGGTTGCCCAAATGTAGCAAAGGGAAATAAAACAGAACATTACAGCATTCAAAAAAAAAAAAAAAAAAGGAAAAAAAAAGAAAGAAAAGTTCAAACATTCATCAGTTCAAACATTCATCACACCCAAAGTGCTCGTGTCCTGCTAGGGTATCACTTTGGAAATGGCCGATTAACCAAACTCCATCGTTATCCAATAAAAAAATAAACAAACAAATCTCTTCATCAGGTGACTAGTTACGATTCAAACGTCATCAGGACGAACTACGACACACACGAGCACGCACACCTGCCGAAGGCTAACGGGGGCAGTTATCAGATGAAGAGTCAGAAGCCTGCCCCCGCCTCCGCACGGCTGCGCACGTGCTCCACCTGCCACCGGTGCTCGGCAAGTCAGCACGGCTCTTCGCAACAGCCTCGAGCTCATTTAAGGTCTATAAAATATCTCTAATATGGTAAGAGCCATATTTCAGGCTTCTGACAGCAACAGGTCTGGCTTAAGCAGGGCTGAAGAACTTGGTTAAATTTTGCAGGAATGGCTATGAATTTTAATTCAAAAAGATAACCATCTATAATGGAAAAGGCTGTCCAATTTAACTGTTTCTGATAAAAGGTCTAACTTTCAGGACGTACTGAGTAGAGACATTTAAGTTGACTGAAATGTACATGCTATATAAAAATGTAACAAGATAGTAAGTTAAAAAGTATTAACAGTAATAATAAAAAATTTATGCATCAGCAATTCTCAAGGATAACCCTCAAGGACTTCACATGTGGCCACTGCAGGAAAACTTATTTGTAAGCCTCATTTTGAAATGAGCATACAGAAGTAAAACTGTCTTAATRTTATTTAAGAAGATTGCTATCTTTGCTAAGTTCCAAAACCACTATTTAGTTTATGATTTATATGGCAGCAGTGCATCACCACATGGAATTAGGAGGCAGAATTCAAACAAGATAAGCATATGATCAAACAGCATGCAACAGAAAATGATATTGCAATAAACTGGGTAATATTTTTATGCACTACAATAATCTTTAAAACATCAAACGTATCCAGTTAGCAACAACAATAACCATTTCAAATTTGTTTACTAAGTGAAAAAGGAGCATTYGTTTTTGAGTACCAGGATCCAAGTCCTATTTCCCGATTGCTTTGTGAAGTTTTGGGCCTGAAAATTGAACAATAAGTAGTACAAAGTGTTGCTGATAACAGGCTTATTTGACTATTGTACTGAAACACTATACTCTACATAGACACTTTGAGAGTCTCTGTACTGCTTGTATGGCACAGCATCTGTTAGGAAACAAAGAAATTCAAGGCCAAACAGCCAGAGTTGCCAGGACCAGTTATAGGAGGAGGGCAGTGGTACGGGAAAACTGGCAGCACTAGAGGAGCAGACCTGAAACGAAGCTTTGCATAATGATGCTCGACTACATGAAACCTGCACTGGTAGAAACCAGAGTTCCTTTCACGCCTTAGTTTGCATTTGAAGTTTTGAAACGTTGTAGCTAACCAACAGGCAATACAGAAGAGTCAGATTTTGTTAAACAAAGATTCAAGTCCCTTGGGAAAAGGAAAAGGACAGCGAGGGAATGCGGCACAGCAAATGCTTCTGGAGGGAAGGGAGTTTAATATTTTTAATTACAGCATAATTCTCTGGATGATTTTTTTTTCCCACTTCCCCACTCTTTCCCTCCCACCTAAAAAAGAAAATCTTTTAATTGCAAAGGAGACCTCTTTATTGCTTCATTATTTTTTAAACTTACAGTGACTAAAATAAAAATAACTGAAGCAAAAGTTGTCAAACTAAAATAAGGTAAATTCTGCAATGCATTATTCCTGCTTTATTTAATTCTTCATTACTTAAACTGAAAGAAGTCAAGAGCATCTCTGACAGAAAAACCCAGTTACATCAACAACCAATGTACATATTCAGTTTCTGAGGTGTTTACAATCCAGAAAGCAAAATTTCTAAGTCCTTATTCACAAAAGTAGGTTTCATATGAAGTTTCTGATTGTGGACCAATAAAATTTCATTTTATTACAAAGTTTCATTTGAGACTGATTTCACTGAAGAACTCCAATAGGAAATCCCACTGACAAATCTTCATTCAAGGTAGCACTTGCAAGATAAGGTTTTAAGCTAAATAAGGCAAAAAAGAAGGTAGAGTAACACATTTTGGATTGGACACTAGAGAAGAAAATGCTGAACAGTTTAAAAAAAAAAAAACTTCCAAACATATCTACTAAGTTTCTGAAAGAAACTGCCCTCTTGAGACAATCCTACAAGTTTCCCAGTATCAATTCTATGCAATAGCTAAGGAAGTTTTATAAATAATTCCCCTCACCGTAAATAAATAAATATTTTTTTGCCTTTGATAACACAAATAGAGAAAAATTTGGAGAGAAGACAGGGAACACACGACTGGTGGGAATTTCACCAGGGTTATTACTCCGGTGGGGTAGKGTGGAGAAGGAAACAGAGTTAGAGAAAGGGACATGACTGTAGGAAATCGGGCCCCTTTACTTCTCATGGATTTTTTTTCCTTCTTTCCCAGCCCTCTCCCATAATCTCATTAAACAACGAAAAAACACTACAATAAAGGCCGAGTAAAGAAAGACATGGCTCAAAGTTCTGCTGCAACACAAACACAGGTTACTGATTAAGGCTTTAGCTCTAGATTAACACATCCTTAATGTAGGCAAGCTCCTGTTCCAGGAGGCAGAGATCTAGGCTACAGTAGATGGCCTGAGCAATCCATGGGATCAGCCCCTAGGTTTCAATCTCTAGATATTGTGAGAGGACTACGTAAACAGACTGTACAGCGGGTGGAGAACTGACAGGACTACTGGGCTCGGAGAGTTGTGATCAGCAGTTTCAAAAGAAAAGGGAAAAATCTAACTTACTAGCAGTGTTCCTCAAGGACTGATACTAGGTCGTACTATTAAAAGCCTGGACAATGGGACAGAGTGTACTCTCAGCAGGTTTGTACATGATACCAAACCGAGAGGAGGAGGAAGAGACAGGCTGAAACACTGGAGGGCASGGCTGCTATTGAAATAGGTCTTGATAGACYGGAAAAACAGGCTAACAGGAGCCCATGAAATTCAAAGCAAATGGAAAGTCTTGCACCTGGGATGCAATAACCCCATTCATCAGTAAAGGCTGGGGGCTGACTGGCTGAAAAACTGCCTTGCAGAAAAGCCACTGGCAGACAARTTGAATAAGAGTCAGCAGTGTGCCCTTGCTACAGTGAATGCTAACTGTATACTGGGCTACRTTAGCAAGAGAGTAGCCAAACGAGTTAAAAGACATGGTTATTCCCCTAACTAAAGTTATGGCATGTTTCAATCAGGAAAGGCAAGGAGGAGGACCCAGGCCCTACAGGCTCATCAAACTCAGCTTAGTCTTTGGAAAGATCATTGGAGCACATATTTTTCTAATCACATTATAGAAAAGACATTAATTCAGAATAGGGAACAGATTTACCTACGGCAAATCAAGCTCAACCAATATGATGGCCTTTTATGATAAAACAACTGGCTACATGAATTAAAGAAATAGATGTAATATACAGAATCAGTAAGGTTGGAACAGACCTCTGGAGATCATCTAGTACAACCTCCCTGCTCAAAGCAGGGTCACCTAGAGCACGTTAGACAGGATTGCATCCAGGCAGGTTTTGAGTATCTCCACAGAAGGAGACTCCACAGCTTCCATGGGTAACCTGTTCTAGTGCTCTGTCACTCTCACAGTGAAGAAATTCCCCCTCACGGTCAGGTGGAACTTCCTGTGGTTCAGTTTTTGCCTGTTGCCTCTTGTCCTGTCACACAGGACAACTGAAAAGAGTTTGTCCCCATCCCCTTGTCACCTTCCCTTCAGATACTTTGACTTATTAAGACTTTTGACACCATTTCCCACTTCCCAATTGTCAGTTAAGGAAATACAGGCTAAACAAACTGACTTAAATAGGCTGAAAACTAGCGGAACCAACAGGCTTAAAAAGGAGTAGTCAGTTACTGGCTATCAGCTGGATGTCAAACAAGTGGAGTACTCTCATGTCAACACTGGGGTYGATACAGCTCAACACCTTCAAAAACCTATATAATGAGATAAAAATTAAGTCTCAGCAAACAGTGCTGAATCAGCAGGGACAGTTGATGAGGTCAGAGAAGAGCTTCAATTCAGAGAGTTAAGTTCCCTCAAGAAACTTAAGAACTGGCCAACAAATCCCTTATGAAGCTCAGCAGCAAGAAGTACAAAGATCTGCACCTGGACCAGAACATCATGCTTCAGTAGCAGCTAGGAAGCAACTGGCTGAGAAGCAGCCCAGCTGAAAAAGACACATTTGTCATGATGGATGCCAAAACGAATAATAATACAAAAAAAAAAAA
>NW_028186790.1:4680690-4689735 GCF_003343005.1 Rhea americana | reverse complement strand
AGGAAAAAAAGAAAGAAAGAAAAACACAATGTGCTCTTAACAGAAACAAGGCAAGCTGCATATCAGACTGAGTAAGGAGAAGCACAGCCAGCAATTTGAGAGAAGTTATTCTTTTTTTCTATTCAGTAGTAGTGAGGATACACCTGCTACACTGAGTCTAGTTTTGTCCTGTCTCTCCTACTCTCCAGTTGAAGRAGGATATTGTTAAAATTGAGATGGTCAAGCAGAAGACTGTCAAGATAGTCAGCAGCCTAGAGCACATTGGACTTCTGAGGAAAAGCTGAGGGAAGTGCACTTTTTTAGCCTGGCAAAGAGGAGGAGAAGGCTTAATCTAACAGCAAAATACAACCACTTTTCCTCAGTACTGTCAGAGGCTAAAACAWGAGACAAGTTGTGCCTTGGAAGGTTCAAATATTGTGAAAAGTTTCTTTGCTAGGAGTGTAAAGCAGCTCCATAAGACAAATCTGGGAGAGGTGATGGAATCTCTATTGCTGGAAAATTTCAAAACTCAGCTAGACAAAGCAATAGTTCTGGTCTGAGCAGAAGTTTGTACTAAGTTTTCTCTAGAGGTTTCTTTAAACCAACACTTTGCAATACTTGCACCCCTAAACTACCAGAAAGGATCAAAAGTGAACTGCAACAAGGACATCAGCCAATTTTTCTAGTACCTTAGCAAAGGCAGCAGAGATCTTCAGCACTACAGTAGATAACAGTAACTAGATAGCTCATAAAAGGAATGTGATCAAGATCAGATCAGAAAACTAGGAAACCAAAGTAGTTGTATTCCACAGATTAACTGCATCAGCTTAAAAAAACACATGCACACACACACAAAATACTAGTGAGCTTATTTGATTCAACACTATAATGCAAAAGAATAACTGGGAAAATATATAGAAGGTGAGATTCCTCCAGCAACTGCTAGATGCTGAACTTTAACAATTTCTGAAACATTATCCCCTGAACAGAATCATCCAGATCTGCAAAGCTCTTTAATTTCCAGACTGGAACTAATCTGCTCATAGCTAAGAACTAGAAAACAGAAGGAAGAAACTGACTGACTTTGTAGAAAACCTGCAAAGATGAATAAAAGAAAAAAATACTTAGATGACATCAAACATTTCTTTGGACAAATGACAAACAGTGAAAGCCAGATTTCTGACAGAAAAAGAGCAAAGAATCTGCAGGCAGTTGTGACRCTGGTCACAAATCTCGAACCATTCATCATGAGAAAAGCACTCAGTAGCAGATAAAATAGAAATATTTCTTTGTGCTCTAAATTACAAATCTGTGTTAAAGATATATGATGAAAAGGACATAATAGTCCATTTTGTGCCAGTTCTGAAGCATTAAATAAAAACTGTGAAGTGTTATTTGTAAAAACAAGCAAAACTACAAAACTAACACTGTACAAAAATCAAATGAAGAAAAGTAGTTACATAAAAAGTCCTTTAAAATGCCATAAAAACCAACCTTGCATACCTAAGGCAGCTCAAAACAGTAGGTCATGTTTATCTAAAACAAGCAAAGTAACTAGGAGGCTTCATACTCAGGCATCGCTCAGCAACTTAGCAATGTGATGCTTTCAGTCTGTTTTGCTCCTGCCTCCTCTCCTCTCCCCAAGCAGTAAAACAGCCAAGAAAATTTCACTAGTGACAGCAAAAATATCTGTGAAATGTGTGGGAATGGGATACAGGCTAAAAGTAATTCATGGTTAGAGGCGTAATGATAAAAAGCTAAAGAAATGCTGAATGAAAATTGAAAGCAGTTCTCATTTCTTGACCCTGTACAGAGACTCTGTACAAGGGGCCATAGATAGACCTAAGAAGTATGAAAGGTTCAGTTCTAGTTTTAGAACTGAATCTACAATATCATCAAAAAAAWTGTAGTTTATTATGGCTAATGACCGTGTAATGAACACCAAGAAAATGTGTGCTCCCTTGGAGGAAGAGCAGCAGGGAAGAGAAGAATTTCTGGGTATTAGTTTTATACTAGACAAACAGTCTCTTGTCAGTGCCAAAAATTGTAATACCACCAATTACTGCCAGCAACACAGAGTAGTACCCAAGAACTGGAGAAGTCTTAGAGTGAAAAGATCCAATTTTGTAGATTTAAATAAGGAATTTAAATAGGATTTTTGACAAGCAGCAAAGAGAAAAGTGGGAATCAATGGCTGCAAATGTGTACCAGTGATTAAAGTAGTGGTATAGAGCAATTGCAAAAGGAAAACTGCTTCCCTAGTATCTCCCATCAACCTTGTTTCAACAAGCTACTTCATCAGGTATATGAACAGTTCAGGAGAGTTTTAGGGGCAAGTAATGAAGAAATCAGAAAACATTTTCGGATCCTGCAATGATACAAGCCTACATTGGTCCAACACAAAGCTAGTAATGAAGACAGTGATCAGCACCTCGGGGAAATGGATTAGAAGGCCTATCACAACTTTCAACCAACCTTTGAATCTCACAGATATCTTTGGCTTAATAAAAAAGTTCAGAATGCGATGGTGACTATAGAAAAATCAAATTAAGCTCTTCTTAATTACCACTAATTGATTATAATCCAGCTATTACAGCACACTCATCTTGATTCCCATACTACTCTCAAGAGGAGGAAACAACAAATGAAAGACTTGATGGTATTACGCACAACCAAAACCTCTACAAAAATAGTCGTAGTCATGAAAGCATCAACTGTTGGGCTATAGCACCCCATGCCATAGGCAGAAGAACCTCACTTTTAGTACTTCAGCAATGAGACATTGATTTTTACTTCCGATTTCATTTCTCCTTTGATAATCACACACCTCAGTTTCTGCTTGTGCTGACATTCCTTGTATAAAAGTCTTAAAAACGCAATTATGCCTGCACAGTACTCGAATAGCAGAGCCACTGCAGCCTGTTACTGGGTAGACCACATGGCCCTCCATTTAGCACCACAACTTTTATCACCAAGCTGGTCCCCTGAAGCATCAGCATTCCAGCAAGCCAAAGCAGATGCCAAGGAAATCATGATACATTACCCTGGTGTGGCTGAGAGTCCCCTGAGATTCCACACAATACCAGCAACTATAACTATACCCAAAGCTATAAATAAATAAATAAATAAATAAATAAATAAATAAATAAGAGAGATGACAAACTAAGCCTCAAATTTAGAATATCTGATGCATTTATGGTGGAAGAGGTCCTACATATGATACCTTATCAGTTTGTTAAATCATATCCAAATGGTAGCTTCTATATGATAATATTTTTTCAAAAGAGTTAAAATATCACAAATTCTTTTTGTTTTGCTAAAAAGAGAGATATTTACTTTATAAGCATCATTAAGTGGGGGAAACCCCRAAGTTTACAAGAAAGTTGTACCTATATCCATAGCAACTCCCTCAATTCCCACGTAACACGCAAGCCTGATGCTAAAGCTTATAATGTTGATGACCAAAGAGCAAGCAAACAATAAGTTAGTTRCTTAAAGAAATAAATGCACACAAGGAGGTACCAATGGTTTTAAATGCAAAGTGTAATATGGGTTATTTTCCAGAATGGAAAATGGGATTTCTGGAAAACAGGAAGGTTTTTAGYTTTTAGATTTAATCCTAAAAGAAGAAGCAATCATTCAAGAAGCTTGCATGTAGCTTTGAGATCTACTGGATAGATGAAGTCACTTTTAAAGGTATCTTTCTCTCTGAATACTGCATKAAGAATTTTCTGGACCCAAAGGAAAATCTTGGCTTTTAAAATTGAAAATCCCTCTAAGGAACAAACAGAAGGCAGAGGGGTAAGTCACAGGTGAACCTAGCAAATACAAGTTAGATATATGATCTGGGATTAGACTATCATCTTAGTAAAAACTTCAGTCAAGTAAAGACAGTATTTTTACATGACAGAATGTAAAAAACTGGAGCTGAAGTGCAATGTCTTCACAGTAGAGAGGGATTCTAGGGAGGAAACTATGCCAGGTCTCGTCTGAGCAGAAAATTTTACAGAAACAGCAGACTTTTTCAAGAGCATGTTGTAAATGAGCTTTCACAGCTGCCTGAAGAAAAAAAAGCAAAAAGCAAGAATTCTACTATAGAAAACCRAAGGGAAACAAATCATATTTTGGATCGCATAGCATAAAAAAAGAATCAGAGATGATAAAAATTCCGAAATCTGTAATTCAATTATTTATTTCTGTATCAGTCATGTTGGATAGCATATCAACGTTTTGGGAATTGCAGAGCAAAACTAAGATATAACACCATGATTACAGACTGGCTTAAAATCTCACTGAAGTTAGAGGTAAGAATGTTACAATTGATGAAAGAAGTTGTAAAAACCCATTAAGCATGTCTGAAGCTGAAGAGGCAGATGAATTATGTGGGAAAGGAGTTGGCATGGGCCTTCTCCAAGTATTGAAGCAAAGGTTATCAATTTCCAYAGCAGAGGGAAAGAAATAGCAGAATATATTGCAGGAAAAGTGAAATAGCAGAAAACTCAGGACACAGATTTTAGAAAGATTTGACAAAGGCATTAAGAAAAGCAGAGAGAGAGAGAGAGACAGACACAATAAATGCGCAAACAGGTATACTTGCGGTCTAAGGGTTTGGGAACAAAGCTTGCTCACTGAACAAGAGTTGTGCTTATTTCTCGTTTCATTTCTACTGTAYGAGGGAAAAAAGAACTTTTCACAGCCTTTTTTTTTTTAAGAAAACAGAATCAAGTAAAAGACTACACTGTATGCTCTATACTTTTTATTTGCTTTYCTATATCAAACAACTTAAGACCCACATTTTTGTTGGACATCTATTCAGAAAACATTCAAGTACGAAAAAAGTGTTGATAAGCTACATATGCATGAAAAAAATAGCATCCCAAAGTTGTAAGCTTTCTAAGAAACTGCCATTTTTCAGCAGCACTAACAACAGGCAGCAGGAAAAAAAAAGAAAAAAGAAAAGCAGTTGCTGCTTCATCTAATATCAAATACCTCCTTTTCCATCACATTTTTTTGAACAAAGTTCAATGCTTAATGGAGCACAGCATTCTTCCGTTGTCCTTGTTAAATAAGGCAAAGCTCAAGGAACRTACATAAGCAATGCTAGCTGGAAGCAGATACCAAAGCAAAGAGACCATAGGGCCATCCAATTCGCAGTGCTTTCCCTGACTGCGTTCCCTCAAACCCTTGCTGTGCTATCAACCTTCCTAAATTTCTACATGTATCAATCCTTATATGTTTCTTCTGTCTTTCACATTAATTGTTCTCCCTTAGCCCAACATTAACTCTTAAATTAAAGCAGTTTTAGTTAGCTCATATTGCAGACTTTCTTTTCTGYCTGTTTTACTATTTCACCTTGCAARTGTTCTTGTATCAACCGCTTATCTGGCCTTCATCTTCACTGATGCCCCCCACATAGGTACTGCTGATCACCACACTTCCTGACAGTCATAAAGAATTAGTCAAGATACTTTCTATTTACAGTGGATCAACTTACTGGTCTCAACAACATCCTCCAGTTACCTCATCCTCCAGTTACCTTTCAGCCTGTATTTGCTGCTCATCATCACCTTCCTATGTTTACTGTAGCAGCTGTATGGTTTGATGTTCATTTATTAAGCCAAATAGGCTACAAAGGCCTATTCTCAGTCAGAGGCATGAAAGCTGAAAGGCCATAGGGAGCTCTGAGCAAAGGATGGAGGAACTAACAGGAGAATCAATGAACACAAAACATAACAAGCAAGARACTACAAAGATACCAGATAATTATATTATTGTAGTTGCTCAGAAAAAGATCTAATGTTATCTGCACTGTTAATATCGGGATAGACTTAGATTCTGGGTCTTGTAACACACRATGGTGAAGTWCAKCACTCTGCTGACCAGGTAGAAGAGACAGAGACCAGAATTGAACAGATAGGCTGAAAAAAAAAGTGGGACAGTTACTGAAAAGCACCTCCAAGATGCCACCAGTGCCACAGGAAGACCTGTACATACCAGTGGTCTGACACGCAGACTTAGGGGTCTGGTACCAATGGAGGACCCTGGTCAATTCATCATACTGGAGGCACTATAACTCCAGCAATAACTTGTTCCTCAAAACAAGAATAACCCTTGAAATACTCCTGTTTTGCACAAGGACCCAGATCCACTCACTAAAATAACCCTGTRAAGTCTGACAACACCAGGCTAAATAGAAATAAATATAAAAAGTCAGTGTTTTTCAGAAGCTCAAATAATGATGCATTTCTCACGATCTAAATAACTGCTTTATTTCCAAGTAGTGCTCTAATTTCTTGAAAGATAATATGGGGGGAGAGGGTGAAGGTGAAGAGGTTACTGGATTTCCACAAAAAAAAATAGYAAGAGACTTGAGTGAAGTATCTGTCTAAACAAAATAAAAAGGAACAGGTTCTAAACAAAGGCAGGAGATAAAACAGAAAAAGGAAAGGCTCAAAAGAACAGAAGGGTTATTAGGAGCAGCAGACAAAATAGTRGAAAGTGATGATACTGAAGGAAGTCTAGGTACTTCAGTTTGAGATACTCTCACCTTCGCTAGTCATTTTGTTGTTGTAACCAAGTTTGCATTTCCTTCCCTTCAGGGTCTTATTGCTAAATCATACTTTGCTTTCTACTGASTTGTCATTCAGGCTGTTCATATGTAATATTTTAAACTACAAACACAAATTATGCATCCTTTCCCTTCAAAAGAAATCCTGCCATACTTGGATTTGTAGTATSTCTAGTTAAACACTGTTCTGGCTCATCAGAAGTACCCAGCATTCAAAAACAAGGTACTTAATGCACGAGGCACAGCTATGTTAGGTGGTTGGTCAACCCTGGCTAGACATTTATTGTCTCATTCATTTCACTGGTCCACTGTACACTCAGACTACTATTTCAGACTGATATTCCAGACTTGTTTCAAGATTACAATTCTGCTAAGGTCAGTCCTTTCATATTACATATTTGTTTTCCATTATAAACACTCTTTCATCAGAATGACTTACTTCCCTCATTACAACTTGTTTATGAATCTTACTGCACACTTGAACATTATCATTCAAAGTGTAAACTGGAATCAAATTTCATCAAGCCTYTTAATGAAAAGTCACAATGTTATACAGCATATTGTCAAGAGCAGAAAGAAACATAGTTATACCAATATTGACTGCATGCCTGATTTATATCAGGCAAATATTAACTGTCTTTCACATCCTGCACATATGTTGTCTGTAAAAAYTAAGCAAAATACCACCAAAACCCAAACACTGACATTTTGTTCCTAATATATAACTTAGACATTAGCCTGAATGGGGACTCTTGCTTCTTCCTCACAGGGCACTCCCAGTGAAACATGATAACAGGAAAACAGTTACTAAAAACCACAAAGCTCTCAACAAAACTAATAGCCACATCAGTGTTAGGAAGCTTTAGAGTAAATCTTGTCAACAAAGGCAAACTCTTTGGTTGGCAATCATATTGGAAATTTTGTTTTACAATTGCCCATACACACTTTTTCTAATTGCCTTCATGAATCATATGGAATAGATGAGTAACTAATAACTGATCAATGTCTCTTCCGGTATAAGAAGTAGAAAGCACCAACTACCACGAACAGGAGGCGAGTTCAAAACAAAAGAAAGCACCTCCTTATTCAGTAGGTGTGTGTCCCATGAGGCTTCTTGACATTGGATGCTATGAACATTCATTTACCTTGGTGCAAGGCAAGAACAAATTCATGGAGAAGAAATCTGCTGGGAAATTTCATGTCTTTAATACATCTGTTCCAGAAAATTGCTGAGTYGGTGGCTGGAGGCTGAACAGATACTTCGGGGGCAGGGGTAGGTGGAGCAAAAACATGCACATTTGCCTCTTTCATAAACATCTGCTTAAGGCACTGTCAAAGGAAGATTCTTGATTGACCTCTTTTTTTTTTTTTTTTTTTAATACATTCTTAGTAGTAATTCCATGATGGAAAATACTAAATGTTAGTGCTATGACTTGGCAGCTTTTCTTAGTATGTGAATGTTTCCTTCACTGACACCACAAGCAAGCACCTCAAGAAAATAACACTATGCTAATAAAGAACTGCAATAATCTTAACTAAGAATTGAAAGCTTTTAATTCTCTGTGCCACACACAATACAAATTCACATTCAGACCCTACAACAGGTCAATGCAGCCAGCCTTTTAGACCTTAACTGCACATCATAAGGTCCCCAAGGGCCAGAATTTTGTTGCCTCTTAAAGAATGAGGGCCTGAATCATGCAAGTTGTTCACATCTTTCAGTGACATAGCTCCCAYGTTATGCTTAAGCTGCAAAAGAAGCTGTTTCATCATTGTTGAAGGCACAAGAAAGCCCTCAACAGCTGTCAAGGCTCAGCAATGCTTCATCATCATCATCACCACCTTCACTTCCTCTCACATCGCCATCCCATCGTTTACGCGGCCTCTTGGACCTGCCGCTCACCTSCTGTCTGGCGCGGGCATTTCTTCTCTTTCCCACGAGCTGCCTTCGCGCTCACGTTACGGAGAAGGACGCTGCCTTGGGAGCGACGCCGCCAGCACCCCCGGCAGGCAGGGGACTCCCACGCCTGCCGCCTCCTCCGCTTTGCCGAACCACGCACGCCACTCTAATACGAGATGCTTCTTTCCCTGCACAAACCTCGTCTTGCTTGTGATTTTTTTACKCATTTTTAACCTCATTTTCTTCATTTATAGGCCCACGGGCTTCCCCTTCCTACCTGCTTTGTAACTTGCTGCTTAGATAACCAGCACCCACCAGCTGCAAGGGATGTCTCACAGGGACAAGCACTGGCACATTAACAACAAAAACACCGCAAGCGGCATTTCTGCTATACTGCAGGTATTTTACGGAAATAGAAACGCTGCTTAGCGGTTGTTTCTTGAAGTTTCACCACAATGCAAGAAAAAAAAATTAAGTAAGCGGCGCGTTACTTCGTTACTTCCAAGGCAGCACGAGGGAGGCGCCGACGCAGCCCTCGCCTCGTGCGCGGCCGCCGGCCGGCGCTGTCCGCGGGACGGCGATGCCCTCACGGCCCCCG
>NW_028186790.1:4621201-4680120 GCF_003343005.1 Rhea americana | reverse complement strand
AAGGCCCGGGGTGGGGGCGGCGCAGGCGACTACGGAAAGGCTGAATGAGGCTTTTACCTCCCCGTTTGCCAGAGAGGAGCTCCGGGTGGCTTTCATGCTGGAATGACGCTCCCCCCCCCCTTTTTTCTTCTTTTTTCTTTTTTTTCTTCCTCCCCCCCCTGCCCCCTTTTCTTTCATTTTTTTCTTTTTTCCCTTTTTTTGAGAAATGTGTTGGAAGAGCTATCTCAAATTGAACTTGTGGTAGAGTAATAAGCAGTTGGCCAGACCAGCTGGCGTTTATCCAAGAGTTACAGAGGAATTCAGGTGCGAAGCAGTTGAACCGCTTACTATACTGTATGACCACCTRGTTAGGACAGGCTGAGAGTGCCATATGTGACAGCAATTTAAATGGTTCCCAAAGGAATCTGGAGAACTGCAACCCAGTGAGTTTGCTGCCTATGTTGAACAAAWTGGTAGAAAGGCTAATAGAGGTGATACACTGGAGAAAAGTCACCATTTTTAGGAASGGGCATCATGTCTGTAAAATCTTTCAGAGGAGCCAAATGACCATGTGGACAAGGAAAGCCTAGTTGATGTATTTTACCCAAATTTCCAAAAAGGCATTTGGCATTTAAGAGTTTTCATCAAGGGCTCTTAAAGTCTCAACTGCTGTGGGAAAAGAGTTAAGATCTTCAGATGGATAAGTAGCTGGTAAAAAGACAGGAAGCAAAAGGTAGGAATAAATTACCATTTTTTTCAATGATATGGCCAAACCAGTAGGGTTGTACAGGAATTTGTGCAAAGGTTAGTGCTGTTCAACGCACTCAGAAATATTCTGAAAAGGGAGATGGGGTAGCAAAAATTGCTGTTGATACTAAATTATTCAGGTTAGTAGAAATTACAAAGTGCAGAAGGACCTCTGAATTCAAATACCACAGCAGTAAAATGACTGATTAATGTTGATACGTGAGATAAAAGTATCTGAATATTTAGACAAAATAATAAGTTCTTAACCAATTATTGTAGCTCATGTAAGAGACTTTGGATTTATAATAGATGTTCTAACTTACTGTTTTTTCTAATGCAAAAAGTGTGGAAAGGAAATTAAACAAGTAGGTAACAGTTTCAAAATAAAAATTATTTTAACATGTCCTTACACCGTGGAGTTCATTTGGAGTGTCATAGGTCCCTAAAGTTCACTGAGGTTTGAAAAAACATAAGGCAACTTTGGGGAAGAGAAATCCATCTGGGGCTATTAAACATGAAGCTATTGGTGGAAGGCTCAGGAATCTCCACTAGTCTTTTGGAGTCTGAGTATACCAAAGAAGCACCCCAGGGTGCTTGTCCTTCGCTTGGTGCCTGCTGTTGGATGCAATTAGAGACAGGACATGCTTTTGGTTCAATTTGATAGGGTTGTTTTCATGTTCCTATTTCAACTGATACTGAGTAACAGTGCACTATCAGAAATCACATSAAGTCTTGCAGGCCATTTTTTATTCCAGAACTCAGTTTATCTAATATTCTTAAATATAAGGAAAAACTTCTTCACAGCAGGAGTGGCAGAGCACTGGAACAGGTTGCCCAGAAAGGTTGTGGAGTCTCCTTCTCTGGAGATACTCAAAACCCACCTGGACATGATCCTGTACGATGTGCTCTAGGTGACCCTACTTGAGCAGGGGGGGTTGGACTAGATGATCTCCAGAGGTCCCTTCCAACCTCAACTATTCTGTGATTCTGTGCCTTTAAAAAAACAAAGGGCAATCTAGGCCCTTAAGATACTGTTGATCAGATTACAACATTTTACTGCATTGTTTATAAAATTTGATTGTCAGCAGAAAGTAAGCACATGACAGTGTACATTGCATTTTGTAGCAATTGGAGTTGATAAGTTCTGCAGTAAAGTCRCAGAAATTATTTTCTTTAATTTTGTAAAAGAATGTGCAAAGTTTGTTCTGGTCTGTTTTGAATGGGCTTGCAAAGGAAGCAGGACTCCTCAGTTCTAGCTTGAATTTTACACATGAATTTCTATTCGTGAAATTTCCATTCTTGGAAATAAAAATTTCCATTCATGAGAATAAAAATAACCTWAGTCACAATGGTTAGGTATAGATTCCAAGGTTACTGAGTTTTCCTCCCTATGAGAAGGTAAGCATTAGGCTTCTGCTCAGCAATTTGTAATCTGATTGCTAGTTGTTATAAGGGTAGCTGATGGAGACTGGGAGGAAAGTGTTTGTGTGGTCACAGCCAATTTGATCACACCAATATTCTATTTGTCAATGACTGTGTTGTTAGTTGTTCTGGCTTATTTTCTTAATATTTTTTTAAATAGCTGAGAAAATTGGTGGTTGTTGCCCTCCCAGGAGAAGTATAGCCATAGTATTATGTGGGATTTGGTGTATGCTTTTTAGAGAGCAGGTGCACGGTAATCTTTAATTTCTTAACTGAGACCATAAAATTGCTCATTAGCATGAACTTTCGTAGTGGCTTCCCCTGGGGAAGGGACTGCATGAGCAACTCTTACTCTGTGTGAGTCACAGGAGTAAGGGGTACGGCTCAAAGCATTCCAACATGTTTCATTCCAACAGGGTCCCATGGTGCGTTTACATTGCTCACCTGCATCATTGTCCTTATTATTAATAATAAGAGTAATTCATTACAGGGCAGTTATTTGTTGATTTGTTTTCTGTGTTGATATTTTAATGTACCATTTTGATGTTCTTTGTGAATTAAGTTATTTACAATATATTAACTTTGTGGAATACAGACCCTGGGTGTTTTAATAGGTGGTAAACAAACAACAAAAATAAAAGTTAATCAAAACAGTTTCTACTCTAAAGAATCAATGATCCATGGTATGATGTAAGAAGTAAATAAAGCTGGTGAAGTAGGTGTTTTGAGGGCAACATATATTTTGCMTAATAGCTCATCATCTCACCTCATCACTTGCCTAGCCATTGTATAGTCGTCTATACTATTAGACAATTGTTCCTTTCTTCGTCATAATTGATTCTCAGATATGTATTTTCATCACTTACATCCTCATGTAAGGGGAAAAAACCCTTAAAGGCGCCTGCTCTTCAATTCATGAGCTTATTTCTTAAGCCAAATTCCACTGTCAAATCCTCACACTCCACTCTGTTTCTAATGTGTGTGGCTCCTCTTTGATGCACGCAGAAATGAATAAAATAAATAAAGAGTGATAAAGGCAAAGGTAACGCTGGAAGTGTAACCTAGAGACAAGAAAAATAATTCAGTGATTTTTTTACAGTTAAAACATCGGCCATCATGTTCCTTTAGCATAGTGCTTTTGGATACAATTTATTTGTTGGATTGTGAGGATTCTCACATTATTACTGCAATTAGAGTTACAATAGGCATAATTAGGATCTATTTCAGGACACTGATAAAATCAATTTGAAGACRCCCGTGTGCCCAAACTGTTGTTAACATTTTAAACTACCTGCTTAATCAATGTGAAAAAAAAATATCTTTTTATCTAGCCTCCTTGCAAATTTTATTTATATGCAGTACTATTTTCTTTTAAGTAGATTATCTTTCCTATTGTTCTGTGAAAACACTGCACTCATTAAATAGACTAATTTGACTGCACAGGGAAGGAAAACAATAGATTACAACATTTTGATCCTGAATAGACTTTCAGTGGAAGTACTCATATGCTCAGAATCTGGAATCTCTAAAAATAAGATCTTAATTTTAAGATTTTAAAAGTATATTATGTATCATATAAATATTCAGTGTGCATGGAAGTAAATTTCACAGTAACAGTTAAGCTATTTTGTGTACACTAATTTGGTCTAAATAAAAATTTTAAGTCTATAACAAATTCCTAGTAGCAATTTTTTTTTTTTTTTAATATGAGAACAGATGGAAATGCGTGTATTTGGAAGTGATGAGTTAGAAAACTAAGTCCTAGAGACATYGAAATGTTTCAAAAAATAGTTGCTTCGTTAGTTTCCAAAACAACTGAAAAAGAGATTGCAAATGAATTAAAWTTTTCCAAGGACTAAACTGGCTTTACAGATAGTAAAGTAAGAAGAGAAACATTAAGTAGGAAAGCCTTATTATTCTATATCACTACAAAGAGAAATGGACTTGACACAGCGCTGGGTGGCTCACCCTGCTCTTAATGTGTACACGCAGGAAAACACTGGGGTATGCATTTGAGTGGGTATATTCATGTCATAAAAAATAGCAGCAATAATATTTTAGTATGTATGCTAAAGAATTACGTGCAAGCACTTTCAAATGGAAGGTTGTGTATTTATATGTATGGCATATATAGTATATTGCTTTCTTGTGCTTGTTCTTCTCTGAGTATATAAAGTCAAAGACCACAATTGAACAAAACTTTGAGTGTGTAAATAGTCTCACATAAAGCAATGGTCCCAAAGCTGCCAAGCATGCGTAGACTTTGCTTATGCAAACAGCTCCATTGAAACTAATGAGCATGAAGTGGATTGCAAGCATAAAGGTTTTGCTGGATCGGAGCTGAATTAAACGGGTATAATTAAAGACCTGTTTAACTCCAGAAGAGAAAAAAATATGACTTTACATCACGTAAGTCTGAGGTAGTACTTTGTATAGTGCTCAATATTCCTGAGTATTTTGCATGACTTCCTTGATTATGTTTTTACTGCTAAATAAAATAGGACCAGTTGGTGAGCTTGAGCTCTTGACCATTGATTGTCCAGACTAGTTAACTGTTAGCCTGTTCTTTGGCATGGTTTTGGCCTGTGTCTGTAAGCACTTGCTTAAAACAATCCTGACCACAATTTAGGGCATAGTGTGCACCAAAAATCATTCACAACAGGAAGTATGGACAAGGATGCTGCAAAATTGACATTCTCCATTTCACGTAATCTTCCAAAACTGTCCTACCAGACTTTGTACTCTCAACAACCATCACATGTTCTCATGTTGCATACACCTTCAGTTTCATGAAATGAGAATATTACAAAGGAGAGCTACATCCCAGCCTTCCTGTTTTTCAGGCACTTTGAAATGACCCCTGCACACACACACAACATAATAATTATGGCTTAAGGCCACAGAGGTACAATGTTGGTCCAAGAGGACACCAGGGCCAAGTACTATGAAGTGCAGATGTAGCTTTATGTGTCATTTGGCCCCTTGTCTAGTTAATGGTCCCTAGTGCTATTTCATGTAATGGTAAAGGCCATTGTGACAAGGCAAAGTATGGAAGTTTTATATACCCAGATATCAGGAAAATCTTGAGAAATATTGGTGTTGAAAAAAACAAGCCTGAAATATTATTCCTGGCAACAAACCGTAGGCACAATGGCATTCAGAAAGGGTTCAGAAGTTAGTTGGTAGTATCTGAAAGCACCAAATAAATCTACAGGAGATAAGTTGTTCTAGCCAGGGCCCTGGAGGCCATTTGCTGCGTACTTGTTTAGTAATGTAAATAACACAATAATTGCTATGACCTATATATTTAGCTCTATTTTCATAGTTCAGTTTAAAATACTTAATCCAAAGAAAGCATAATTAATGTCCAATGAAAATATAAAATAACCTTTACATATCAACAGTTACATGATAGCAAACCCTGTCTATGAACAGATGGTAGTGTCTTTGTTAATCTTGCCCCATAGATGAGTGGAAATTAGTTTTCAAAGAGCAGAGACAGAAAGAAAAGTGCACATATGTGGACAGTAACRTACAGAATTAGCTGGAATTGGGTAAATACATTTTAAAAGTTGCTAGTAAATCTTCCTGAAGGGGCATTTGGTTCTTAAAAGTACCCACTGGTATAAAATGTATTTGTAGTTAGTTGTTAATGCAGCTGTGTGTACTGGAACAACTCACACATCAGCTGCCTCATATTTAATAGCTGCAAACTGTAATATGAAATAAAACATTGAATTTCTTGAAAATACATTATGGTTGTAAATATGTTTGAGAACTAGTGAAATAATTATTTTTTTTCCTTGCCTTGCCTTGTTGCTATCTAAAACTGACCATGAGAACTCTAAGTCATAAATTGTATGAGGGTTTGGCCAAGAGTCTTCATCAGAGATTTTCTGATGTTTCAGAAAGTGCAAGTTTCAGCTCAGATATTGAATGTATTCTGTGCAGAAAGTCGCTCTAGGCCTAAGCATTGCCTAAGACCTCGGAATCACTTCATGTTTAGCCTTTGCATAACAGTGAATTTTATTGTGACCTGTTATCAGTGGTTTACTGTACATGGACGTAGGAAGATAAGACTCCCAGGAAGCAATCACAGAATCCTAAACAGCCTCAGAGAGAACCAGTGAAATTCTAAAGTTCTAGAAAGTTATTAATGTTCAAACAAGAGTGTCTTCACCTTTTAATTCTTGTTATTGACCAAACCAACTACTTTTCCCTTGAGGTCAATATGCAGCAAAGACCTACTGTGATAATATTTTGGTTCAAGTTCGTCAGCATAGTCAGTTAAAACACTTTCTCTCTGCTCCAGCAAATTTTAAGTCTGTTTTAGTCCTTGGGAACCTTGGAGGGGATGGGCTGATTGGTGTACTTCATGTAGTTGCTATTTATAAGACACAGTGATTTTTTGAAATAGTGTAGAAGTAGRGTTAGGCTGTTACTACAGTTATTCAGCTGTCAGCTTTTTTACTGTTATCACAGTTATGCTGTTCATTATATTTACCAGGTCATTAGAAATTATATTCAACGCTGTCTGTGATATTCTTGTGTATCTAGACAACTGCAGGGATCAGGCAAGGATGAGATAGAACTTATGGGGGGCTTGCTCTTTTCTGGACTGGCAGCTGGTATCTGGGCATCTCAGGGACACTGTGGGCATACCCTAGGACATCTCAGTTAACACTTTAACATATATTTATGCAGCTGAATCATATTCTGGCCATCAGCCATCATTAAGTAAATTCCAATGAGCAGCAATACATTGTGAATTGAAGTAAGAAGGCCTGTAGGGCTAATAATTTTTCAGAATCGGACAGTAAGTTCAACAAGTTATTATGGGGGAAAGATGGCAAGTTATTATGGGGGAAATACACACACCACCTCATACTTACTGATACTTGGACATGCAGAATGTGATTGCATATGTATTTGTTTTTTTTTTTTCTTGGAAGATTATGAAAAGGCCTTTAATAAAATTATGTAAGACATGGGGCAGAAATACAAAAGACTACATTTTTAATTAAGAGAACATTTAATTCCATTTATGAGCTGGGAAGGGCACACTGCTTCTGAGAGGAAGAAGCATTTTCTTTCATTTGATGCGTTTCTTCAGTTCTTAGTAGTCTATATTACGAGAGTGACATTTTTGCACTAAGTTGGGAAGTGTTAAGTAGCCTCAACATAAATGTACATTAAAGCTGCCCTTGTTTAGTCTGAAGTGGAGCTGGAGGTATTGTACTAATATAAGTGCTGAACTTGCTCCACTAATTCATGGGCAGGAGCTCTGTAATCCTCTGGGAAGATGTTTTGACAGTCCGTTCCATTGCTGAAAGCTGTGCTGAAAGGAATTTCCTGCCTTAGATTTCAGAGGTCTATTGGAATTGCTTGCCTTRTTGGGTGGACTTATTCTGAGGAGACAGAAGGGAGATGGCTAAGGTAGGGCAAGGCTTGCTCCATGAAACTTGGCCTTGCTGAGGCTTCCAAGAAAAAGAATGGAAATTGGTCACTTCTTTCTTCGAACTCAGAAGTCAGCAGTTTGAGATCTGACAGCCTTGCTCTGGAGTTTTCACCCTTTCCAACCCCTCCCTTTTATTTTGATTATATCACGTGTATAACCTAAATAGAACATGGGTGTCCAAGAATTTGGTATCAGCTTTTTCTAGGTCAGATTTCTCAAATCCTCACAAGCGCCACACTGTCATTTGCCAAAAAATTAGCATAAGATAAAGTGAAATTCCAGTATTGGCCTGGAAGAAGTCCAAGTGAGTGCAACGTGTAAATAATCAGCACGCTTTCAGCGCTGCCCTTTACTAAAGGTGTTTCCTGTGTTACAACTAGTTTTTTATTATTTGAATACCTCATGGCATTCCTTTGATCACCAAATTCCCCGTTCCCTTAACCTCTTCCTTTTGTCAAATAAAATAGAAAAAAATGCATATTTTGCCAAAACATTCTGGTTTTCCATAAATATGAGACTTTTTTCGTAGGGCTTCATGTTAACTAAGCTTGCAGTATCTCTTGTGTTTATTTAAAATCTTACATTGATGAAAAATGGCAAGGAAAATTAGAACTGGTAATAATACTTTTTTGAACTGCTGATATTCAAACTCAGCACAAAACTTTACGAATATTTATTTATGTTTATTTTCCCCTTGAAATTGAGATAACGATCAGACAACCAGATCTTTCACAATCTCAGACGAGTAAATCTAGCTACAGCTTTATTTTCGGTACATAACCTATTACCGATGAATATTTAATATGTTTATCTTCACAACATCCCTGCAAAGGCAAAAATTGCWGTTGTCTCTACCTAGAAAGGAAACAGAGGATAGTAATTATAGTAGGTATTGAGAGAACCTTAAAGATCTAGCCTGACTAGAAAAGCCCAGATTTTTATGTGCAGCTAAAATTTGCAGTTTTCAAGCCTATACTTGAATTATTCATGAAAATCAAATTCTGTGATATTTCCAGGAATAGACCAAAGTCTCTGAACTGCTAGGTATCAGCCACAGGAGGAGCCTGGTATCAACCAGGCTATATGGCCTGGTTGTAAACTGCAGATTCAGARTATTAGGAAGTTTCAGATTAGCACTGAAGCCTCTGACTGCATATGTTAAAATGTTTATTTTAGGTGCTGAGACCAGGAATTAGCAAAGTAAGAGGTATCAGATGGTGTTGGGAAGAGTCTTCTGTTCCTAAGTAAGGCTTTTCCTTCATATTCTTAGAGAAGAACTTAATTAAGATATAACACTCYGTATACCTTTTAAAATTATTTTCTCCTGCTTGGATTTTCCTGACTAGCTGCAGTCTGATTGTTGTGGGCCCCTTGGAGCCTAAACAGATAGCGTACACTCAGCACATGAGTTTTTAAATAATTGCTAATGTTTCTAGAGCACTTTGAAGGAAAAAAAAAAACATAGTACACGTGCTAATTATTATTAAGAAACTAGCTTTGAACATCATGTTCTGATATGAAAAATGTTTAGTGAGTTCTCTCCAGATCATGGCATTATAAATGTATTTCATTAAGAGATCATTAAGACATTAAAAGACATCRTTATTAATCTATACATGATCTAAGCTTGGCAAACTGCTGTAATCCAGACTCATTATATTAGCATGAGAGCATTTCCAGCCAAAAAAGTGCTGAGATTTTGCATGGTAGCATTTCAATTTATCAACGATATTACAGATGAAATAAAAACTCTGATTTTTGGAAAATCTCCCTTTCTAGTCCCATTACTTTTTCCTGGGTTTGATATAGTGCAGTTGTTGTTTCTGGCATTAATGCCTCTTAGGTTCAGTGTTGCACACATTACTTGAATTGAGAAGGTTTTATACATRAAGTGCAAAAGATCTTCAGCAGGCTCTATCCAGGGCTTGCTTGGATGTGCATCAGTTGATTTCATGGGYGAAAAAACTCTTTTGGTAAATAATAGTTATACTTGTTCTTTGATAATGTGTTCTAGAGAAACCGTTAATTTTTCAAAATTACTAATTGTTATGTGTAATACAATAAATAGACTGTTGAAAATCATAATGACTTTGTTTAAAGTATATTTGATTAAAAAAAAAAAGATTAAATACTGAACTTCCAAAATGAAAAATCCTTGAAGAAGTCTGTTTAACAAAATCCCAGAACACCAGTAGGCTAACTTCTCAGTTCGCATGCTAGCTTTTATTTTTCATTTATAAGCACAGTCTCCTATTAGTTACAGTTAGCACTCTTCTGCTCTGAAAAGCAAAAGTTTGGCCAACTATAGGCATGTGAAGAAGAATCTCAATTTTCTTGTTATTGAGTTAATTACTCTCAGGCACAGTTGTTAAAAAGAATTATTTTGCTAAAATATGAAAGCAATTTTGCAAAATAAATTCTTGATGTTTCCAAATATGACCATACATTTTCTGGAATAATTTGAGGTACAGCAAGAAGGAGTTAGCAGATTTTTTTAAAATATATTAAATAGATATAAGAGAAAATGAGCTATTTTAGTATAATGATTGATATGCAAAAAAAAATTATTGTGTGTAATTGCACTGTATTATAATGATATTGGGTAGTCATCATGCCAGTATTCTTGCTTATGAATTCCAAAGTAGATCAAAATCATATACTCAGGCCAATATATTCATTTTTTTTAAAGCTTATTTTATTCAGAATGCAAGAGATTTTTTGAGTCTACACTTCCAAACTCTCACTTACAAGGTCACTTGACATCATCATTTAATGCACTTAAGGACCAAAAGGCATAGATATGTACCTCATTGGATTTTTGAAAGCTTCTATGTATCTATTTCTGGATATATTGTAAAAATCAAGTCATTTTTACACTGACTCCCTTTAAGCTTTTTGTAATAGAGTTCTAGCTAAACTGGCTTGGAAAATACTTTCTTCCTGGCTGTGGAAATGAATCCCTACTAATATTGCATGAGCTGCTAGTGATGTCAAGCCCAAACCTCCAAATAGGTTTCAAATTCAGATGCAGGCATCTCAATTTAAATGTCTACAATATAGGTGCCTGTGTATAACCTAGATATCTAAGTAAACAAAATACAAAGGCTTGACTTGTTTGTCCACACTAAGGTGTGCGTTGCCATTTGACATGTCCTCAGGTGTTTGAAGCAAGGGCACCTGACTGGCAGCTGTGACAGACAAGTTATGGGAGACCCTTGGCCAGCTGGGGAGGTGGCTGGTAGCCTTGTGCATCCCAAGTGGTGCTGGTGCATGAGCAGCTGAGCTAGACCCCCAAGCAGAGAGGTGGCCACTCTAAGGGGAGAATACCCCAAGATGCAGTGACTGTATGAGGCAGATCTCCACTGGCTATGGTAGGTGCTTAGACATCTAACTCACTTGTAGACAGCTAAACTGAGATGTCTGAATCTGAATCTGATTACCTGAGCTCTATTCAGTTGTCTAAATATGTACATATTGCTATCTGAGATGCTTTAAGGTATCTGAGACAATTACTAGAAGCTGGTAGGTGTGACAGAGAGTTTAGGGAAAACACATGCCTTACTCAAACAGCATCTAGATACCAGACCGTAAATCCTATTACATCCAAATTGGCATTAGTTGCTTATATGTGGGCAACAAAATCCAGTCTAATATGCTTATTATTATAAACATGAATGTTTTCATTATTAAAGCACTGCCAATTTCCCGACGAAGGCATAGAGTCTGCCCTCAAAACCTGAGCATAGTATGAAAGGTTGCTTATAAATAGTTAGTGGAAAGTGTTCCATATAGAGAAGAATATTTGAGGTCATCAGGAGAGCCATAGCATGATGCCTACTAGCGAGATGGGAGCGGAGTTAAGTTGGAAGCTATGAAATTTTGCTAGGATTCTAGTAAAATAACAGATCTGCCTTCTGCAGGAATCAATAGCTGCACTATAGTTTTACAATAAAAAAAAATATCCACTAGAGGCTCTAGAGGAACCAGCAAGTGGATTTGAGTCCTGTTTTCAAAGATGATGTAGCACTTTTAGGCTAAGATTTTTATCTTTTGTCATATAGTGCCGTATTGCAGATTCTTAAGCTGTTTCCACACAGGCTGGCAAGCCTGTACAGCACTTTTGAAAAACGATACCCTTGGTCTTGTGACTTTAGACAGACATGTTTTGATAAATATTCTTGAGTAAGGAAAAGTTAACAGCTAAAACAGATAAATCTTCTCTGTAGAATATTATGCTGCAAGAGCATTAGTGATACGTACAAAAGAAAAAACGAAACACTGATTAGTCTTTTTATTTTACTTTCTTGATTATGAAGAATATTTACATATATGATACAAATATGATCAGAGCAATCTCCTTCTGTGATCGAATGTTAAGATTTTCTGCCAGTAACCAGAAGCTTTGTACACAAGAAGACCTGTTCAGTGTAAACAAGTTGAACATGTAAGACCAGTTATGACTGCACTTTCTGTCACAAATTGACTGTTTGACCCACTTACTCCAATCAAATCAGTCTAGTCATGGGATATGCCAGCCATTCATAGCTCAGTGTAACAGAACATGCTCTCAGGTTGAGTGTCAGATGGTAATGTACTGCAGATTACATTAATCTTACTTGTTATCTCTTCCTCTCTGCCTGTTCTTTCCTGCTTTTCTGTGGTTTTGAGTCTATGTTTGTTTTCACTGTTCCATGACAGAGATTATCTTGCAGGACACAAATTGTAATTATATATACATATTTTTCCTATATCATTTTCTTATGACTGAAGCTTGAACTCTTAGTTTCTTTAGTGTAGTATATGCATTCAGTAAAGAACAGTTTTTCAAAGAATTTAATTGATTTGTAAGCTTATCACTCATCACAAAGCCTGAGAGCACTTGCCTGTGATTTTGAACAGCTAGTTATGGTCTGATTCAGACTTCCCTAGTCAGGACTCAAGTTGATTTTAGTAACCTAGCCCCCCATGCACCAACTGGTGGAGCAGTAGCACTATCTTTTGCATAGAAGTTTCACAGATTTGTAGACACGGTGTTAGGAGAGCTTAGTTCTTAGATTGAAGGGACTGGAAAGTTATCTCATAGTCTAAGAAAGTATGCCAACCGCCAAGCTGTCTGGCAGTTTCAGACAGAAGGAAGAAATAAAATGATTCACCCTTCACCTCTCTTGGTGAAGCTAAAATATTGTGCACCTGGGAATGAGCAAGTTGTGRTGGAGGGAAGAAAAGGAAGCACGAGAACATCTGACTTTGCAGTTTATTCAGTATATCCTAGCTGAGTACTTTAACATGTGCAATGAAGAACCAGGTTTCATGGGCTCACAGAATGGCTGAGGTGGGAAGACACCTCTGGAGAGCAAGTCCAATTCCCTACTCAAAGCAGGGGCAGCTAGAGCAAGTTGCTCAGGGCTTTGTGTCCAGTTGAGGCTTGTATCTTCCAAGAATGGAGACTCCACAACTTGTCTGGAAAACCAGTTCCAGTGTTTGACTAACCTCACAGTAAAAAAAAGTTTTTGCTTAATTTTAAGTGGAATTTTCTGTATGTCGGTTTAGCCCATTGCCTCTCATCCTATCACTGGGTGCCATTGAGAAGAGTCTGGCTCTATCTTTTTAACTCCCTCCCATCATGTTAAACTATTTGAGATAACAAAAGTTGTAAGCTTTTAGTACTGTAAACTGCATAGCATATTTTTAGATAATGAAGTTATTAAAAATCACTGCAGTTCTGCTCAAATGCAAGTGCTCATCTTTTCAAAAAGGCACAGCCAAAAGCTTGAGAAAAGTCTTGAGAAAAATTTAATGAAAAGTCATGCCCTATCCCAGAGGTCAGTAAACAAAAGATGAAGAATTCTAGAGCAGAGAATACCACTGAGGATACCATACTGCTGCTAGACTCTAATGTTTTAATCTCTGTGCTGTAATGTCATCTCATGCAACCAAACTGGCATATTATAATAGCTTATTGAAGAGAGATAATATCTGTCAGCTTTATAAGACCAAAGCCATAGTGTGTTTTGTATCTAAAAGCCAATAACTTCAACTCTTCTGGGAGACAAAAATTCACCAGAGGATCCAGCAAAAAATGATTTAATATATCCTTCCGTGGTTAAATGGACTCTCCAAGAAAAAAAAAAAAAAAAAAAGAAAAAGAAAGATTAGTAACTACCGGACAAATATATGGAATTTTCTAATAAAATCTACTGATATAAAGCTGGGAAATGTCCTGAGTACAAAGGAGAATCAGAAAAAAAGGTTAGTTTACTTGGAACACTCTACAGTTCTAGTCATTTGTGTTTAACAAAAATAAGAACATCAGGAATACAGATGCAATAGTAAGATGAGAAGATGATGAATTACAGGAGCAACTGAAGAGACTGGAGAAGGGCATTATTACTATCTTTAACTGTATCAACAGAGTGACAGCCAAAGAAAGAAAAGAACTAATTAGGCCAAAGAATAGCATAAAGACAACTGAATGTAGACAAGCCATGATTAAACTTAGCTGGGCATTAGAAAGAGGTTCCTTACCATTGCAAGAGTCGAGAATACAGAGCAGCCTTCAAGGTTGTAAGTAGTTAGGGTAAAAAAGCTAACTCCTTCTGTTACAAGTTTAAAAAATTTTATAGAAGGAATTTGTGATATGGAATCGGTGTCAACAGGCAGCCAGTTTGAGTGACTCAGGATGTTCCTTTTAGTCTTGAAAACTCAAAAGATACAAGATAAATTCATGATATGGAACTTGAAAATGGTGTTCAGTACTACTCAGTATTAAACAGCAGTTTAGTTTCTAGATGGAAAGTTATGAGTAATCATGAATAAACCAGTATTTAGAGAAGCAGWCAGGAAGTCTTGCAAGAGGCAGAAAAAAAACTTTAGTGCTATCACCACAATACCTTTTAACAGTCAAGACCCTACAGACTTTGATCCTAACGGAGAATAAGGATGAGGGGTTAACTCTGTTCAGCTGAAAAGAGTAATAGTCATTGAGGATTAGGGCTGAACAGGATTTTTCAGATGAGATGTTGAGCTGGTCAAAAATATTCATTTTGGGGATTTCCATATTTAGAAATCATTGTGGCCCCCAATTTAAGTACCTTTAATTTAAAAGTAGAAAGTTACCTTTCAGACTGAAATAAATCTATTATTATGCAAGAAATGTAACGAATAACTTTTTGTTACAACATGATATTTTTAATTCCCCTCCTCTCATAATGTCATCTGAAAATATAATAATCATATTCCATCTTCTATTATCTATGTCATTAATGAAAGTATACAATGAGGTACTACTCATGCCTAGAATTAATAGGGCACATAAATGTTTGCAGGACAGATGCCTTTGTGGTGCATCAGTCTCAGAGGTTTTGGCAATTTTATACTTCTTAAAGCAATTGAAGCTTTGGGGTTTTTTAATAAAGCCATAAATTGCAAAACAAGCTTTTTAACATTTCTGATATTCCCTTGTTCTGACCCATTGGAAAGACTGTATAAATCTTATCTGCAAAGTTTGGAATTTCCCATTAATAATAATGAAGAAAGAGAAAAGAACAATAAATTGTTCAAGAAGAGCCTGGAATTTTTCACTGTGAGTTATCCAATAGAGTAGAGGACTGAACAAAGATATAAACATCAAACAAATGAAATTTTGATTGTCATTTATGAGGAGAAAACATCTGTAATGGATATAACAAGCAATCTTGAATCTTAATATTCAGACTTTAATGAGTAAACAGATATTTCACCATCTTGTAAAACAATAGTATTATGAGCTCAATCTGGTTAGAACTACTCTGGTGCTTAAACGACAGGCTTAAGTGTTTTTCTGGATCAGGCCAGAATGGTCAGCACCCTGCCAGATTAATTCTTGGAAGAGTTTACAAAAAATAGTGAAAAAATGTGTTGTGGATAGCAAGAAATCCAAAACAGTGACCAAAGAGTCTACATTAACAATAGCGTAAGCCAATTTCTTGAAGAGAATAATTTGAGGTACAGAGCATCAAAGAAAAGATTTTTTTGCTCCTTCCTTTTTTTTTTTTTTTTTTTTTTTGACAGCAAAATGTTTATCCTCTGTGACAATTCAATGGATTCCAGACTAAAGCAGAGGTTCCCAAGCTTTTTTTTGTGTAAAACCCCACTCCCAAGGTTGAAGATCCACTTCCATTTGCGCACATGGGAACGTGAGCTCACTTGTGGTTGGACCTATGGGAACTACTAATGTAAAGAAAATCACTACTTAGTATCAGAAAACACTACTAATTACAGCCAGTGTGGCCTAGAAATATGGAAACAGTGTTTTCAAAACTGGAAGAAATTTGGAGTGGCTTATCTAATTTACTAGCTTGACTAATTCCTCTTCACCAGAATGAGGAAGAACTTGTATGCACTACTCATATTGCAGTGTTTTCAGGAAAATGTTTGTCAGACTTTTACCGTTCTTGCATTACGTTCTCCTTTCTTTCTCCATACTGAGTGGAAATAATTGCCAGTCCTGTAATAAACCTCATGATGATGAGATCCTTTGCCTTCGAAAGCATTTACTTTCTTCTCCCCTCCCTTTCCTGTGGAGTTAGTGAAGCTCTAGCAGCATGCAGCTTGTTGTAGAATGGGAGCCTCAATGGAGTCCCTGTATACTGGAAATTGGTGACCCTTCTAGACCTTCCTCCTTCCACAATTAATCAACTACCCATTCAAATACTGTCCAGTTCCAAATTACGAACATTATGCTTGAATGAGTATTTATTGATTTATTTACTGTGCAGTTGTAAAAAATTGGAGTTTGACTAACTTCTCTTTGATTTGGCCAATTAAATACTTGAATTAAGTAGGAAACCTTTTATTGTTTAATCTTGGAAACTTTTCAGTTGGATTGATCTTAAAAATGTAATTCACCATAAAGTGCATAAAATCATAATTTTTTTTGGTTCATTTTATCCTAGCTTTGTTCTATAGAGTTTAAATTTCTTGCATGTTTCCAGGCCTGTAGGAGAATATTGTGTTGGCAACACTGCAGCATTTTATGGGCTCCACTCTTAGTCACATATTTCATATTGTCAGAGTTCTTTCACTACTTACAGTACATCCGAAGTCTTTGTCAGTTTTTGTTCAATCTTACACTTGTTTTTGCACTTTCCAGGTAGACTTTGGCCTATTTTATAAGAAGAGTTAGATGATCTGGTTAGAGATRTGAAGGTTGGGGGCAGCCTTGGCTGCAGTGACCGTGAGATGATGGAGTTCAGGATCCTGCAGGAAAGAAGCAAGGCAACAAGCAGGACTGCAACCCTGGACTTCAGGAGAGCAGACTTTGAGCTCTTCAGAGACCTACTTGGAGGAATCTCATGGGCTAAGGCCCTAGAGGGAAGGGGGGTCCAGGAGAGCTGGCTAGTRTTCAAACATCACTTCCTCCAAGCTCAAGAGCAGTGCATCCCTATGAGTAAGAAGTGCAGCAAAACAGGCAGGAGACCTGCATGGGTGAGCAAGGAGTCCTTGGCCAAATTCAGACAGAAGAAKAAAATACACAGAAAGTGGCCGAGGGGACAGGCTACTTGGGAGAATTATAGGAATGCAGTAAGAGTATGTAGAGATGCTGTGAGGAAGGCTAAGGCCCAGMTGGAATCGAGCCTCGTAAGGGAGGTCAAGGACAACAGGAAGGGCTTATTCAAATACATCAGCAGCAAGAGGAGGATTAGGGGAAATGTGGGCCTGCTCCTGAATGGGGCRGGGGCCCTGTTGACAAGGGATACAGRGAAGGCAGAATTACTGAATGCTGCCTTTGCTTCAGTCTTCACCGCTAAGGGCAGCCCTCAAGAATCCTGCAGCCTGGACATGAGGGAGAAAGTCTGGAGAAGGGAAGACTTTCCTTTGGTTGATAGAATGAGAGACCTTCTGGGCAAGCCTGACACCCACAAATCCATGGGCCCTGATGGGATGCATCCACGGGTACTGAGGGAGCTGGCAGATGTTGTTGCCAGACTGCTCTCCATCATCTTTGAAAGGTCCTGGAGAACTGGAGAGGTTCCTGAGGACTGGAAGAAAGCCAATGTCACTCCAGTCTTCAAGAAGGGCAAGAAGGAGGACCCAGGCAACTACAGGTCGGTCAGCCTCACCTCCATGCCTCGAAAGGTGATGGAACAGCTCATTCTGGATGTCATCTCCAGGCATATGGAGGAGAAGAAAGTGATCAGGGGTAGCCAGCATGGATTCAGCAAGGGGAAATCCTGCTTAACCAATCTGATAGCCTTCTAYGATGGATTGACTGGTGGGGTAGATGAGGGAAGAGCAGTGGACGTTGTGTACCTTGACTTCAGCAAGGCTTTTGACACTGTCTCCCATAACATCCTCCTAGATAAGCTCTGGAAGTGTGGRTTAGGTGARTGGACAGTGAGGTGGATGSAGAACTGGCTGAAAGGCAGAGCTCAGAGGGTCATCATCAGTGGCGTGGAGTCTAGTTGGAGGCCTGTGGCTAGTGGCGTCCCCAGGGCTCAGTACTGGTTCCCATCCTGTTCAGCTTCTTCATCAGTGACTTGGCTGAGGGGACAGAGYGCCTCCTCAGCAAGTTTGCTGATGATCCCAAGCTGGGATTTGTGGCCTGATAYAGCCGAGGGCTGTGCTGCCATTCAGAGAGACCTGGACAGGCTGGAGAGTTGGGTGGAGAGCAACCTCCTGAGGTCCAACAAAGAGCAAGTGCAGAGTCCTGCACCTAGGGAGGACAAGCTGGGATCTGACCTTCTGGAGAGCAGCTCTGCAGAGAAAGACCTGGGAGTGCTTGTGGATGACAAGTTGTCCGTGAGCCAGCAATGTGCCCTTGTGGCCAAGAAGGCCAATGGTATGCTGGGGTGCGTTCGGAAGAGTGTTGCCAGCAGGTCGAGGGAGGTGATGCTGCCCCTCTCCTCAGCCCTGSGGAGGCCTCATCTCGAGTACTGTGTTCAGTTCTGGGCTCCCCAGAACAAGAGAGAGACGTGAAGCTACTGGAGAGAGTCCAGCGTAGGACTACAAAGATGATCAGAGGGGCTGGAGCATCTGCCCTATGAGGAACGGCTGCGAGAGCTGGGCCTCTTCAGCCTGGGGAAGAGAAGCCTAAGGGGGGATCTTATCAATGTGTACAAGTACCTGAAGGGAGGGTGTCAAGGGGACAGGGACAAACTCTTTTCAGTTGTCTCATGTGACAGGACAAGAGGCAATGGGCAGAAATTGAAGCACAGGAAGTTCTGCCTGAACGTGAGGGGGAATTTCTTCACTGTTGAGAGTARCAGAGCACTGGCACAGGTTGCCCAGGGAGGTTGTGGAGTCTCCTTSTCTGGAGATCTTCAAGGCCCGCCTGAATGCAACCTTGTCTGACATGCTGTAGGTGACCCTGCTGGAGCAGGGAGGTTGGACTAGCTGATCTCCAGAGATCCCTTCCAAGCTTACTGATTCTATGATTCTATRATGACATCCAGAAKGAGCTGTTCCATCACTTTTCCAGGGACGGAGGTGAGGCTGACCAGCCTGTAGTTGCCTGGGTCCTCCTTCTTGCTCTTCTTGAAGACTGGAGTGACATTGACTTTCTTCCAGTCCTGAGGCACCTCTGCAGTTCTCCATGACTTTTCATCATTTTAATATTTTATTGCACAGTGTCACATGAGGCACTAGAAATATTAACTTATTTAAATACAGAAATACAGACTGCTGTATCTGTGATAGTTCCATTGTGACAGGCAACTGCTGGTAATGAAGAAACCACTGATAATAAAACTTCATGAACACAGGCATAATTCTAGTCCTAGCCAAGTCAATTATTTATTAATTGAAATAATTGAGACTTTAACTTAAGAGCAACATAAGCAAATCTTCTTTTTGGCTACCAGTGCTGGATCAAACACAGCATCTGTTACTATTAATTCTTTGAACTAGCATTTTATGATGCAACTAAACATAACAGAGTGCCTTTTAATATTATCATCTGCCAACCTTCTCATCATATTTTGACATACATATGGAGCTTGTTAGATCAATAGTTCCAAAATTCTGGAAGTTTTATCTTACCTTTTCTGAACTGTTTTATTGGCAGTATATCTCACTGAAACTTCCATAAGAGTTCGCTTCCATCATTTTGTAATGAAAAATAATGTGCCTGTTATGATATTTGACATTTTAGGTCTACATAACCAAAGAATTAGTGGAGGCCACCGACTTTGCAGAGGCTGCAGACTCTGAAGATCAGCCGCAGTTACTTGAAAAATATGAACACTTTTGGAGCAAAGCTATGGACAATCATTTAGGGAACAAATCATGAAAGAACACAACCTTTAATACAGTTATATCCACTACTTTGTTTTAACAYATCTCAGACGTAGAGGACATTAACCCTTCCTATTGTAGTGCACTTTTTATTCAATTCTGAGGTGTCTTACAGCTATGCTTGTCTTCTTTTTTTCCTGTCTTTTTTCAGAGAGAGTAAATCTTTTTCAGTAAACACATCATAAACACCATTAGGCATCTCCATATTAGCATGCCTCATCCCTGACCTTGCAGAGCCATTCTCAGGAGTGAGGTAATCATTCTTTGTGCTCAGTTCAGTTCTCCCAACATGTGGTGCTACTTGAGATGTCCATGCAGCAAGAAATGCATTGAGCTTCTCTGTGTTCTAAGCCATCTCTGCTAGTGCTATGTGGGTATCCCAGATACCCTAGACCATCTCCAATGTGTATGCTTAGGCAACTAAATTGAACTCTAAGATCATGCAGATTAGTACCTCAGATAGCAATAACTAAAGTTCTAGCGTTATAAAATGTAAATGCAAGTGAATAACTCTACGGGTGGGATTAAGGATCCTCCTTAATTTGGGGGGAGAAATTTAACTTTAAATTTAGAACCAAATCTCAAATTCAGAGCCTAAACTTCAATGAATGTCAGTATTTTAGGCATCTGCATGTAATTTGCTTGTCTAAACTTCCAGGGTAGTCAGTGAAGATTTAGGTTACTATTCAGTTGCCTCAATGTAGGTGCCAGTTGCCGATGGCCTACAGCGTCTGAGACATCTTTCTGGAGCAGCCTGGAACGTACAGTAGACCCATCCAGATGGATACCGCAAGATATACCAAATGAGAATGGATTCCTATAAGTGGATGACTAAATTGAGCCATTGAACTGAGCGAGACAACTTACACTTTATGTTCCTATGAAAGGAGTATTTGTTAACACAAAACAAAATGTTATGGTCTACAGTCCTTATAAAAAGACTAAAACTACTTTTCCATTTTGCACAGGCTATAGAAAAACTATCTAGTGGTAATTACTAGCAGTCACAAATTACTTAGCTTGTATTTATGAAGGCCTCCTTAGCTCTGGTGAAATTGTCCTAATTTTTAAAAATGCAGCATTTAATTATTTATMAGTATTTCAAAAAAATTCTTCCATTACTATTATCTTCAAAATTCTGGTTTCTTCAGCAAAAATGTATCTCTGTSTTGCAGCAGCAGATGGGTGGGTTACTTTAGATGACCTTTTGAATGCTTGTATATATGTAAAAGGTAGGTCTATGCTCCAAGTGACTTGTAATTTGGAAAACTGAGATTACAGAAAAAGGATTGTGTGGTTACTCCATTTAGTCAGCGTACCTCTAGGTAGTTCATCTACTGAAATACAACAAGATGTTATGCTGCAAAATATGTCATACTTCTTAGGGAACTGACACATTTTTAAAAAGAATGAACAACAATGTAGTTTAAAATAATCTCATGAAAGGTTGCAATATAGCTAATTCTCTAACTCCATCAGTCTTGATAATCACTCTTTGTCACACAATCCATAAGCATCTTAAAACCCAAGATCCATTAAAGTGTGCATCTTCTTCAGAGGAATATAATCTCGTGATGTTTAAATACATAGTATCTTAAGACTTTTTTTCTTCTYCATAACTGTGGAAGGCTAAGAATATAGGTATAGAAACAGATGAATTCTGTGCCATTTGTAGCTTGTCTAGATGCATCTAAACTCAGAAATAAACTCTCAGAAATAAACTTTTCTSAGTAAAAGTAGAAGCAAGTAGTAATGGTTGTTTGCTACAGATTATGCTTTTTATTTTGCAGATACCTATAATGTATTACTTCTTACCTTGTCGAACACTATTTGGTAAAGAGTCTGCTCTGAATCATTTGCTTATCCTTCTGTATCTAGTATCCTTCTGATATTATACTGCTTCTYTGAAAGAGGCAGAATGCTTACTTATTTTTTTAAAAAGATTATAAAGAAGACCTTCATGGCTGCTATAGGTTTATTAAAATATCTGTGTTTGACATAAATGTTATAGAGTTGTCTGAAATAACAGAAATACAAAAAATATTTAAAGAAGCCATAGATCCTGCCAACTGAATGCTAGGGCATCCTGACCGCAAATCTGGAACTACAAGAAACAAGTCATAAACCTCTGAACTTTGGAATTAAGAAATCTGGCACAAAAAGGCAAAGCCTATTTGTTCATCCATAGTTAATAGTTGTACCTTTTCCACAATTGTATATGCAGAAACAAAACACTTTTTGTTGAATGAACAGTGCTTACTTCAAGCAGAAACAATTAGTGCTATTGGGAAAGTGTGAAGGACGCCAAAGAGTAAAATGATTGTCAAGTTGGTGAGGAGTATGTAGAAGAAAGATGTGAGAGACAGCCAGATCCCCAATGCMAGTATGCTTTGTTTCATTTGTTTCTTTATTTCATGTTGCCTAGTGGTAATGTATAAAGTAAAAGGCAGAGTGAATGGCCTGAAAAAAAAAGGCAGGAAAGAAAAATGAAAATAAAAAAAACATAACGCAGAGAAAAAAGAACATAAAGAGAAGGAAAACGGAATAAAGCATGCTAATAGAGAAGGAGACAGCATAGGGAACAGAGGAGTGTGAAAAAAAGAGTCAGGCAGAATGGTGTATAGGAATAAGTAGGATGGTGCAAAGTAGAGAGAATCTGCAAAAAGGAAAAAGGGAAAATGGATAATGAGGGCAGAACTGATTTTTTTGAGGGTAAGGGAAGAAAAAATCAAAACATATAAAGCAAAAAATCACTAAGGCACCAGGAAATGAAATATCAAAATACAAAAGAATAAAGAATAAGTGAGCAGTAGCATTAGAGCTGGAACCCAGCTGAAGATCTATAAGGAGATGGAAATTATGTAGACAGACATATCAGTTTGGCAGAACACCTGAATAGGGCCAGACCTGCTAAGTATCCAACTCAGTCACTATTGCTCCTCCCAGTGAAGTGTAACTTGTAAAATAAAGTTTCAGAAGTAGCACCGTGCAATACTTCTGCCTCATTACTCCTCATTTTATCCAAATCATTTGCCTTTGTACTGCAATGCCAGTAAGACAGTTAGATTTAAGTACGCCTGCCAGGCAGTGCTCTTCCTCATATTCTCTGTGCCTAACGTGGAGAGGTGTTGCATTGGCAAAACCTGATGAAAAGGGGAAGAATATGCCGGTGCTACATTCACAGTGTGTACTATTCACTTCCTGTGAAAGAAGGGGAAAAGGAAGCTGGATTAGAGCTGAAATATGGCATTTGGTCCTTGTTGTTTTCTGGGAGGAAAAAAAAAAAAGAAAGATTAGTAATTAATGTCAGGCAGAACTAGGCAAGTGGTAAAACTGATCAATAAATAGAAACAGCAAAAATCAATTCTAGTATGGAAAGCAGTTCCTCTAAACAGCAAATCCCATAGAGAGAAGTACCATGGTTGATAAGTTGTTTCTCCTTCGGGGCTAATTAAAGAACATTTCTGCAGTGCAGTTAGGCCTTAGCTGGCTGGTATACAATATCCAGTCATGTGAGGCTTGATGAGTTAAMGTCACAGTTTTTCTTGTCTATTTGGCTTGCAAAATTTTCTGCATGTTCCTTTTATTTAAAAGAAAATGCTTGCTTTTTGTATTTTTTTGGTTTGTTTTAAACTGATAGCAATGAAATGTTTTGGTGAGTGTCTATGCTGTCTTTTATCACTGATCTCAGCCAATAAACTAAGTATGTCTTCAACAGATGTTTCTTCTACTCCGAACAATAAGATGTTTTGAAGTCATTGGAAGCAAATTAAAATAAGAAAGAAAAGTTTAGAAAGTCTTATGGAAAGGAGAGACATTTTCCTCCGCTGATTTAAAAAAAATAACCTTTGATGTCCCATTTAAGCCTAATAATAAAAAGCAGAAAGATCCTCAGGTAAAGACATAACTGTGCGTAGGAAGGAAACTTCTACTACATTCACGATTAGTCATGGTTAATGTTGTATCTGGAGTTTAGACACACCATGCCAGATTTTTCTTTGGTGTGAGTGTAGTTCCTCTGACTTTGATAAAGCTAGACTGACTGTTTTATATCAGGTAAGGATCTGCCCCTCTGAGTCAARCTGTGAACAAGAAGAAAAGAAGGGACAAAACTTGAGGAAGGATTAAAAGATGTCTGGTTTTTATCTCATTTAAATTCTACTAGCTTTCCCAAAACTTCAGAAAGACTTTTGTATTTTGTGCTGCCTCATGCTGTATAGTGTTGAGTCTCTTTCAAACAGGAATTACTTCAATTCGGATCTCCATATTCTATGAAATGAGTCACAGTATTTTCTTCTATTTTTCTAGATCTTTGGGACTAGAAAAAAAGTTTGCCGTCTTCACCTATTTCTGTGACATTTTAGGTTTAGAATACTTCTGATGGTGCTTAATCATGTCATATAAAATATTAGAAGCCCTGGAAATGCAGGAAAAAATCCTGGGCTTAATGTCTGTAGAACTTGGAAGAGATACTGTACAAAATTCATTTCTAGTAGCAAGAGTTATCATCCGTGAGAACACAGTACTGCAAAACAGCATCTAGTGAGACATATTCTGGGAAACACAGCAGCACATGTGAAGTGACCAGTCATTCTCCAGAGAGCTGTGGGAAAACTCTGCTAGAAACATGAATGATCCCAGAGAGAGCACACAGGAGACTAGGGAGGAGGTGAAATGAGTTTGTTGGTCAAACACATAGAATAGATTCCCATAGGGCAAAGCTCTTACCAGCAATCTGAGTGTTTCCACTGGCTAATGGATTTTGGATCAAATCCCAAGTAGGGATGGAAGAAYGGTGTTAGACATATGGATGAGATCCAACTTACTCAATTCATCTAACTTAAGGGGAAAATAATTCAGGTGCCTCAGTACAGGTATCTCCTGCCCTCTGAGGTGTCATAGGTGAGTCCCACCTGGTTTTCAGCTGCTGAAAGATGTGGGGATTCCATAGCTTCTGTTTGATATCTGTCAGCCATATTAAGATGTCTTAGATATCTATAATGACATCTAAAATCACCTCTGATGCCTGGATCCAGCYGTAAGATCTTGATTCAATTGCTGTCTAGCTGCTGCTGCAGAAGGCCTATGTTTTCCCTAAATCTTAGGTCATAATTTGCAGCATCATATGGCCATTTCAGACACAACAGGGAATCTAAAAAAGACATCAGACACCTATGTGCAGGAAGTGAATGGATCCCTGGGTGACAACATCTGATCTGGCCTTACAAAAGTTTCTTTATTTAGTGGAGAGGAACGGCCACTCCAGCTGTGCTGTTTTTGAATATGACTCTTAAATCACCCGCAAGCATCCCAAATGGCAGCAGATGCCTATGTTTAGGTAACTGAATCGTACCCTGGTTGTTTAGGGTGAGCTGAATTGCTCTTTCAGTGCCACTGACTGTACAGATTAAACTCCATTGACTCTACCGGGAATTCAGATTATAATGCAGTCCATTGATTATAATGGGAATTTAATTCTGTCTTGCTTGTTCCAGAAGTGGACTATCTGCTATCTATCTGCTGCTCTAGAAGACTAAATCGTACATTGGAGCTGCCAGCTCTGCAAGGATACATTGAGTCCCCTAGTGTACCTTAGGTGTCTAACACCTATTCGTAAGTATAGGACACCTAAATTTATGCGACTGAATCAACTCCCTGACCTTCAGAGTACTAAAATTAGGTGAAGGGAGTGACATGTTAAATAAGTAGTTGGCCTTAATTCTTTAAAAAAACAGAAAAATATTTTTGTTTAGATTTTTTTTATTTTGCCTGTGGTTTTGACATCATGGAAATTATGGTATTTAGGTATCCCTCTCTATCGTATTTACTTCATAAATAATATTTACAGGAGATATTATTTATTTTTATCAATCAGTGAGTCAGTACTGTTTATTGAGAAAACAAAACTGGTCACAGTTTATTGGTAATAACGTCTATGTATGGAGCATACTTTGCAGTTATGCATATTTGTTCCTATTTGCAACTGATCTTTCTAAATAAAAGAAGATGGTCAAGAATATGAATCTATCTCTTATATTTGGATGAAAAAATATGAACCAGAATGTTTTAATCTCATACTTTTTAAAATCAAAAATTCATCAAAACAAATAAACCAAAGCCTTTATCCCAGAGAACTCCAGAAGGAAAACATAACTAAAAATAATTTATAATGTATAGCTAGAATTGGGCTTTAAATTTTGAAATTAAATATACATAATAATATTAATATACAATATGTAAGTTTTTTATTACATCATTATTTTAGGATTTTGCTGACACTGAAACAATATCTCCGAATTTTTTTAATAGCAAAACTTTTCAGAAGATGGTATAAATAAAATGATCCTGTAGTCATGACTTACATGACAAAAATTACTCATCAGGTAATCAAAATGAGTTCAGTAGTATTGGAATTGAACACAGTGGGACTGAAGCTGGATTTCTGTTTTTCAGAAAAGCTATTGCTTTCTCCAAATGTAGAATTTAATTGACAGAAACCTTTTGGAAGTATACTTATTTTTTCTGAATTATGAAAATATATTTAAAATAGAAAAAGTTAACACATCTTTTATTACATCTTTCAAAGAAATTATTATTACTATTAAATTTATGGCAATATGTTATACATATCTTAAAAAGCAAAACAATACTGTGAAATGAAATGAAGCCTGATTCTTTTGGGCTAAATGAATCCTTTTTTTCAGCAAGAAACAAATTTTGATTTTTTAATACCCTGAAATGTTCCAAAGAAATGTATGTGGAGTTACTTTTTTTGTTTTGTCTTGTCTGTTGAATTGAATTAACTGAACTAACCCTCTTAGCTCTAACACAAATTTATGTCTAAATGTCACATTACAAGAACCAGTCCTACATTTTTAAATATATTTTTAACTTACTGATGGATAAATGTATCTGCTTTAGTGTGTAAACATATAGCTTGTAAGTTTTTAGAATTTTACACAAATTCAAATCAAACAGAATTAATTAATTTTGAATTGAAGTATTGCTAAACTAATATGCAGGTGTAGAGTACGGAAAAAAAGCCATAAAAAATACTTGAAAATATGTACAGTGAAATCACAAGAATTTGCAAATGATGATGGGTCATGCTTTTAATTACATAACAAAGCATACACRTAAGCAGGCATAAAAGGGTTTTAATCTTGGCTGAGTGAGTCTGAGGAAATGCCATCTTGTTTTAAGTGTTCTGTAGGTCACAAACCTACTTGCTCTTTTTGCTTTTTTTTTTTTAATAATTCAGATTGTTACTGACGTCCTTTTAACAAATAACAGTTGCTATCTAATCTAAAGCTTTTCTTGAAGCAGGAAGAGTATTGTCCGTGGACTAAACAGGTATGCGACTGAAGAATTCCGAATGCTTACTAAATTTATTTGAATAACTTTGTCCCATAAATTTGGCAGCTATAGAAAGTCATAAGGTTTAATCCTCGGCTTCAATGCAGCAGTTTTCCAGTGGTGTAGCTTCATTAGAGTTGCAAGGGTGTACAGCTGGGATAACAAAGTGGTGAATCAGACCCACATGTGTTTCATATCTCCTGGGAGTTGTATATCACATGCCTTTCAGATACGGTATGTATGGACTGGCATGTAATACCTGTGTGACAGGTACTATATTATATTAGTTCATATGAATCAATATATTATCATATATGTTACCCAGGTAAAATATATACTATACAGGTTTAACCTCTCTGAAAGGGAAGGAAAAGTTCTATGAAGTTATGCAAAATTTGCTACTGGAATAAGCGGTAAGTGCTTACAGCTCTGCGTGTATTCAGGTGTTTCAGATAAGAGGCCACAGACCTGGTCCAGTTACTGGAGCTGGTTCATCTCTACAAGCACTGAGCCAACTTAACCCAGGCTGAATTTCCCTGGGTGTAGAGAAGYGAAGAGCGTTGCCTATGGAAGGCCATCACCACTTGCTAAAACATCTGATTGAGTTTTTGAGTTTGGGGGATTTTGTTTTGTTTTGTTAAAATCCCAACCAAGCTATGACCCAGCCCAAGCCTGTTTATGTTATGAGATCTGATGGGACTGTAGCACAAGACAACAAAATTTGACTAACAGCTGTAGAAAAAAACACTGCAGAGTTCTGATCTGTGTACAAGATTCACAGCATATGTTAAATAGTTATTGTGTACAATGGAATGAACTTAATTGTATTTAGCCATGCTGTAATTTACAAAGCAATTGTTAAAACATGCTGCAGGATGTCAAACTCATATTTTTAATAAGCTGGGCAAACTATCAAGTGGTCAATGTTCTTTTGCTTCAGCCTTTTTTGATTAGTTGCCTTGCGGGCGGATTTGGACAGTTATATGGAAACAATACAAGGATGAACAAAGAAGGAACTGGAGTGATAATTTGAGAGAGTAACTGGGAAATTGGTCAAAGGAGAAAAAAGCATGATGTAGATGGTTCACTGCATGTTGCTTTTTATCCTGTTCACTTAAAAACAATGTGCTGTAATTTATGAGTAGACAGTCCTAGTTAATCCTTGCTTGGTTTATGTAGATGCTTGGTTGTCCAAAAACCCTAAATCAGTTTTATAGTATGCATTACATGTACTGTTGACTGGCTGACCTGAATAAAATGAAGTTTACAAACTGGTTTTGATTAACCATGTCTGAATGTAGACATTTAGCCTATTATTAAATTTAGAAGCCATTGGTTTATATTTTGTTTTATTGCTAATCGTCTTTTACATTACTGTCAGAGTTTCCATAATGTCCAATTAAAAAACAAGCATTGCGTACAGATAAATAAAAGCTCTCCAGGCCTGTGAAAGTAGTGTAGAATGTATTTGGATAGCACCCATTCAACTACATTGTATTACTGTGGAAGAATTACTACCAGGGACAAAAGACATCGAAGTTTCTTTTCTCCACAGCAAACTGGGTGGATGGGCAGTTCAACCAATACTGCCCTACTGGCAGTGTTAGRTTTAACAACAAAAACTACTGGAAGCCCATCTCCCCTGACCATTCACTCTGATAAACTGGTCTCATACATTTTGCTATGTATCTAGTRCAGTATTTCTTTTTTAAAGCTTAGAAAAACAGGCACCGGAAAGTAGAACAGAAGATATCCCAGGCCGGGCTCTCATGACTACTGAACTCTTTGATTACACACAYATATATATACAAATAGAGCTAGATACATTGTCTCCAGGTCTGCTAATAAAATAATTAGGGCTGGCATGTGTCCAGGCATTGCCACGCGGTCATCCATGCTATTTGTCAGCATGGTTCCTGGCCTGCATTTCACCTATGCCAACAACCTTTCTTCCAGGTGATGCTTAAAGAGAGACTGAGGAATGGTGTATTCCTGATGTGCTTCTCAGAAGGCAATCTGGAGGTAGCCACGTAGATTTTGGAGTAAGAGAGTTTAGTTATGTGAGTGAAACCTGTGCCATATCGGTTGACCAGAGAATGGTTCATGGTTCATTTTAGTTTCTGCTGTAATGTAGCCATTAAAGTGCTTTCTGCAAAGAGCTATGACTGAAGCTCCTGAGGCAGATTGCCTCAGAGAAGATCCTAAAAAATCCATTTGTATTTGCCTATTTGAAAGGGAAAGCAAACTGTATGAATAGCTATTAAGCTTACTGATGCTTACAGAATGATAGCCTAACTTCCATCTGAAATTTATTGTTCCTGACTCTATGTTTTAAGAGTGACAGCTCATTAAGATATCAAGTATCTTAATACATGTTACCAGCAAAAATACAAACTGTAGATTAAAGTCTGTTTTGTGTTGAACCTGTTGGACTGAAGAACTCCACTTTAACTCCCAAGATTTACTTTGAGTATGAAAGGGCTGGGATGGATCATTCGCTAAGAGGCTGATTTCAAGGTGTCTCAAGTTGATTTCCAGCTTTTATTTCAGAGGAAATATGCAGTTGCGAGAATACCAAAACAAAACATGATGTACTAACAGTAAAGGAAACATGCAGCTGGAAGTGAGAGGGGAAGGTAATAGTACACCAATCATCTCATGCACTTTTCACATAGAATGGATGGACTAGGTGGGACTTCGTGTACCTTCTCCACAACCACTGGGTTGGCCTGGTTTCAATTCTGTGATTATGGAATAGGAGACCTATTTTTTGTGGGAAGGTGGTAAAAAAATCATTCGTTGTCTGTCTGTCCACCCACCCCCACCCCGATCTTCTGCTCACTGCAGTTTATCAGATCTTTGTAAGCATTGTGTGCTGTTCCCTTGAGACATACATAGGAATGCAGCCCTTATTGCCTCCAGCCTTCTTTCCTCCTCAGCTGAGATTCAACTTTGCATATCATAGAGTAAGTCTCTCTTAGCAAACTGTCCTTTCCAGCTTCTTGACATCCCCAAAACAAATATTTCATCTCACAAAGCAGAACGAAAGCTCACAGCAGGGGCAACAGCAACAAGTCTCTTACCTCACTGTAGCCTGGAGTCTGCAGAGCTTAAAATGTGATGAAAGTTGGGATCATAGTTCTTCACTCACAAGTCAGGAGGTGCTTACTRTTTCTGGATCACTCACACCTTTTGAGTCAAACTTCCTGCAGGAGCCAAAACATGAATACGGAAAAAAATAAAAATCCTGTTTTCCATCTGCCTATCATTAAAGTAGAGCTACTGTTACCATCTATCTTTGTTCTGTCCGTAAACCTGCTGCTTCAGTAGAGGCCATAGGGAAAGCCGAGATCTCCCATTCCTGCTTCTCCGAGGAGCAGTCAATAGTTAAGCAATCYGCCTCTGAGTAGGAAATATACTGGATGGAGAACGGACAGAGATAAATCTAGTTAGGGAAAGAATCTGTATTCCTTAGATTTTAGGAAGTTTAGGAAGAGACTAGGGAACTTATTCCTATAAAAGGGATAAAATGTGGAAGTGATAGATTCTTTTACTGTTGTAGAAGCAGATTTTCTGCCTGTTTTTTTAGTCTGATACCTTGTGGTTAGTTATGGCTACAGGAAAAGTCCTGATCTGAAGATACTAAGTGAAAAAATGATATGATYATGCTGTGTAATTTGTTCCAGTGAATATTTGTTCTCACTGTTAAAAATGAGTACTTTTTTCCTAATTTGAATTTTCTGACCTCTGCTTGAACTTACTTGTAGGTGTGTTGTTAAACAAGAGCTTATCTATTAAAAGAATTTGGGATTTCAAGTGTTCCCTTTTGACGCTGGGACTTGACAACTTTTGAAATATTAAATTTTGAGACACTAACAATGATAACTAGCAAAAKAAAAGCTATAAAATTCATAACAATAGAGTGGGATCATTCTCGTAAGTTCAGCTGTAGCTAAGTTACAGAAAAGTATTATCCATCCATATTCAAATTCACTATGTAAGTCTTAGAACAAATCCCGTTTCCATTTATGAGAGTATAGAAGCAGCAGCAGGAGAAGAAATATGACGTGACAGATTTGATTATACTGTGGTAGGCCTAGAAGTCCTAACTGCATATTCCAAAGACATGCCTACGATGGGATGATGTCAAAACACCTGGGCAAAACACTATCAGCCCATTGTCTTCTGTTTGCGTGATTCCTGTGTGGCTGTCAAACAGCCTGCGTAGTGTGTTGTTTTTAATAAAAAAAATGAGTGAAGGGAATGAAGCAACTGCAAAGCCGTTCAGTTGAAAGCAGGTCCTTCACAAATGATTGGATAATTAAAATATGAATGTAGCTAATCCATGTTGACATTTTTATAGCCTTTACATGAAACAACCTTTAAGGGTATGGTGGAGTAGAGAGATAAGATTCTATGGGAGGACCACTGGCAGTTGATCACAGAAAAAGAAGGTATCATACGAAGAAAATGCTGGTTTAAATTGAACATAAGAAAATAAACTTAATGCCTAAAAATAAACATCAATGGGAATCTCCTACATAGAAAATCACTGCTAAAGAGGTTGTATACATAATGATGAATCCATAGCAACWAATAGTAAGATATCCCAAGGATGGCTGAAATGCAGCATTGCACATCCTTAAATGACATGGAGGAGACAAATATATTCTGCCAGATATTGGGCAGATGTAGAGACAGTATATTGTCTTTGTATCGCTCATGTAGCTTCCGCACTAACACAGACACTTTTGACATCTTCACGTCTATGTTTTATAAAGCTGAAACATTTAAGAAAAAACAAAAGAGTGGTTTAAGATCTGGCAAATAAGACACCCATCTGTGTGTGTAGAGAGTAATACATTTAATTTTCCAATATTCTTCAGCGTAACAAAGAAAATGATAAAATGATACAATAGCTTGGAATTTGAAGGCCAGAAAGAATAAGATGGGAAATATGCTGCATGATTTTCACGGTAATTCAATTCACAGTGAGTGTTACACCATGGGGACTGTAACAGATCTGACATCATGTAAAATAAATAGATAATGGAAGTCTTTCTAACAGATAAACTCTACCTCCCAGTGCTAAGTTATGAGGCCTGGTAAATGTACTCTGATGTTCTAGAATTCTTGATGGAAGATATTAGGCTTGTGCAACTCAACAGAACCATTTATAATAGAAAACTTAATGCCATGCTTTAGAATATGATGGATTCATTGTCTTCAGATATTGCTCATGCTTGCAGGATGTTAAGACATTTAAATTCAACCTGAAAGTCCAAAATAGGATGGGCACGCAAATGATTTCTAATCAGTATTGTTGCATATGAGCCAGTAATGGATGGAGAACACTGTATTAGAACAGCATAAAATCTTTATCTGTAATATGAAGAACTCTATSAAAATGTAAGTGACATAACTCTCAAATTCTGGGCCTTTTTTGTCTTTGCTTGACCCCAACCATACATTAAACTAYGTCCTTGAGAATAATTTAATACACCAATAGCTTTTTTCAGCTGTCCATGACCTATTTTAGATGATGATACCTGGAATGCATAGTGCTCTCCTCACATGTTCTCATTTTACTTTCTGAAGATTGGGTCAGGCTCCCCTTCCAAMGACTAAAACATTAAAAGCAAAACAGGCCATAATCTCTCCAGGTTGAATTTGGTCTGCTAATTCATACAAGTTGTCCGGGGAATTTGGCATCAGTCACCTATACAGAATCTGTATACAGGGTATAAGAATGAAAAACAGAAGAACAGACCAGAAAAAGTTATTCTTTATAAAATGGTAATAAACTTCTGAAACTTGCTGTCCCTGGAGGCTATGGAGGCAGGCAGTATCAGCATGTTCAGAAAAGGAATTAGACAAATAAATGGATAAAAGATCTATAAAGAGGTATTAAAAGGACCAGACAGGTACGTATTCTCTAGCATCCCTTATACGATGGTTGTGAGTAATGAGAGATTTTAAGGGGAATGTGCTACAAAAAGTGACCAGGATCAAGCACTGTCACAATCATCTACTTTTCACAGACTCACGGAATYACAGAATGGTTGAGGTTGGAAGGGAGTGACCTCTGGAGATCAGCTAGTCCAACCCCCTTGCTCAAGCAAGATCACCCAGAGCATGCTAGACAGGATCGCATTCAGGCAGGTTTTGAAGATCTCCAGAGAAGGAGACTCCACAACCTCTCTGGGCAACCTGTGCTAGTTCTCTATCACTCTCACAGTGAAGAAATTCCTCCTCACATTCAAGTGGAACTTCCTGTGGTTCAATTTCTGCCCATTGCCTCTTGTTCTGTCACAYRGGRCAACTGAAAAGAGTTTGTCCCTGTCCCCTTAACACCCTCCCTTCAAGTACTTGTACACATTGGTAAGATTCCCCTCAGCCTTCTCTTCCCCAGGCTAAACAGGCCCAGCTCTGTAGAGGGTAGAGGGCATGATCACTTCCCTTGACCTGCTGGCAACACTCTTCCCAATGCACCCCAGGAGACCACTGGCTTTCTTGGCCACAAGGGCACATTGCTGGCTCATGGACAACTTGTCATCCACCAGCACTYCCAGGTCCTTCTCTGCAGAGCTGCTCTCCAGAAGGTCAGACTCCAGCTTGTACTGGTGCTTAAAGTTATTTTTCCCTAGGTGCAGGACCCTGCACTTGCCTTTGTTGAACCTCATGAGGTTCCTCTCTGCCCAGCTCTCCAGCCTGTCCAGGTCTCTCTGAATGGCAGCACAGCCCTCAGGTGTGTCAGCCACTCCTCCCAGCTTGGGATCATCTGCCAACTTGCTGAGGAGGCACTCTGTCCCCTCAGCCAGGTCACTGATGAGGAATTTGAACAAGATGGGACCCAGAACTGAGCCCTGGGGATGCCACTAGCCACAGGCCTCCAACTAGACTCCACGCCACTGATGATGACCCTCTGAGCTCTGCCTTTCAGCCAGTTCTCMATCCACCTCACTGTCCAYTCACCTAAYCCACACTTCCAGAGCTTMTCTAGGAGGATGTTATGGRAGACAGTGTCAAAAGCCTTGCTGAAGTCAAGGTACACAACGTCCACTGCTCTCCCCTCMTCTACCCCACCAGTCAATCCATCRTAGAAGGCTATCAGATTGGTTMAGCAGGATTTCCCCTTGCTGAATCCATGCTGGCTACCCCTGATCACTTTCTTCTCCTCCATATGCCTGGAGATGACATCCAGAATGAGCTGTTCCATCACCTTTCCAGGGATGGAGGTGAGGCTGACGGGCCTATAGTTGCCTGGGTCCTCCTTCTTGCCCTTCTTGAAGACTGGAGTGACATTGGCTTTCTTCCAGTCCTCAGGCACCTCTCCAGTTCTCCGTGACTTTTCAAAGATGATGGAGAGCAGTCTGRCAACAACATCYGCCAGCTCCCTCAGTACCTGTGGGTGCATCCCATCAGGGCCCATGGATTTSTGGKTGTCTGGCCTGCCCAGAAGGTCTCTAATCCTATCCTCCTCAACCAAAGGAAAGTCTTCCCTTCTCCAGACTTTCTCCCTCACATCCAGGCTGCAATGTTTCCACCTGGTTTCGAACCAGGGACCTTTYGCGTGTTAGGCGAATGTGATAACCACTACACTATGGAAACTCCCAATAAACATATATTTATTGTTTCCRGTCATCTTCATGTCCTTCATGCATTTGGACATCACTTTYGGAAGTATCTATTTGTTCCATCATCTTCATCTGAGAACTGCAGTGAGGCTGACATGGCTATAACACYGTAGATCATTCTTCTTRCCCTTACTGAAGATGGGTCAGATRCTGTGATCTCTTTCCCATCATCAGGAAACTCCTCCTATTGCMAAGATCAAGGCGCTATAAAACACAGTCAATACAAAAGTCACCTGGTRTTGAACTAATCCTGACCCCGGTGTGATTTGAACACACAACCTTCTGATCTGGAGTCAGACGCGCTCCCCTTGCGCCACGAGGTCAAGGTAAAGAGTTCAGCCCCATCCACTGGACACCTCCCCTTCAGGTACTTATACACATTGATMAGATCCCCCCTCAGTCTTCTCTTCYCCAGGCTGAAGAGGCCCAGCTCTCRCAGCCGTTCCTCAYAGGGCAGGTGCTCCAGCCCTCTGATCATCTTTGTAGCCCWACGCTGGACTCTCTCCAGTAGCTCCATGTCTCTGTTGTACTGGGTACTTTTGCCACTGTCTGAGTCAGAATGCTRGGTTAGATGGTCTGAGGACATTTTTTTTTTGCTCCAGGAATGCAAGAGAAAAACAATGAGGGAATACTAATAGAAAACTCTATTTTCGGTATAAATCTGGAGGGAACTCTTCAATGTCAGTAGAAGCATCTTAATTTTACACTTGCAAATGAGTGCAGAATATGAGCCAGCACACTTAAGTATAAAGAATTTATGTCAGATGTGGCACAAATTATCCCAAGGTGGAAAAATGTTTGAGAAAATCTTGACTGTATTCCTTTAGTAACTGAGTAATGAGTAACTTCTGCAGGGATAATATTTTACTTTTTTTCTTCATGATAAGAAGAAGAAATATTAGGCCAATTTTCATATGTATAAATTAACATAGGTCAGTTGAATTCTGTGTAAATATTCTGCTATGCACTAGCTGAGCAGCAGACTTTTGGAATTTTTAACTCCACAACTCCGCATATTACCTCTCAAAGGTATTAATCAACTACCGAGCTAACCTTGAAATCATGGAAAATTTGACAGAGGGTGGATCCCAAGAAATTTAAGTGAATTAGTCTCATTTCATGTGGAAAATTGGAGAGAAATATGCATACATTAAGGAAATATGCAAGCTAATGTCCTAGATGTTTATTGTTTCCATATGTTTATTTCTAAACAGAGTAATTTAAGAAACTCACTTTGGACATATGGAAAAAATATGGAAGAAAATCTCACCAAAAAATAGGCAAGCAAACCTAAAATGAGAAGTTTGTTTAGCTTTTTCTTCAGTTCTTTCCATCTGCAGGAAAGATTTTTAAAAGCAAGTTCCTGATGCCGCTGATGTTACTGATTGGTGCACTGATCATATCTGCAAATCTCCGTGTGTACTTTTCTGCAGTACTCCCTTGCCTTGCCTTGCCTTGCCTTCTCTTCCGCTCCATTCCCTTCCCCTCCTTTCCCCTCCCTTCCTCCCTCTCCTTTTCCTCTTTCCCCCCTTCCCTCTTGCCTTTTTCTCCTTCCGCTTTCTCCTTCCCCTTTCTCCTTCCCCTTTTCTGCCTTCTTGTTCTCTATGCAGTATGCTTAGAGCTTGCTCTTACTCGGCCATCTCATTCCCTTCATCTCTCTTCTTTTTCTCACTCATGCAGCTAAACCTTTCATCCTTACAGCAAAGGCAATACAAACAGAACCATTCACTTTCCTTCTCATCTGTCAGCACCTGGAAGAGCACCTGCTTACTGATGCCTGTACTCACATGATGGATGTTATTTTACCTATTTTCTCTCCACAGGTTATTGTCATTGCTTTCTCCATTGTCACCTCAAAAATCAATCTTACTTCTTCAATCATTTGCCAAAATATTACATCCGAGTCTGCTTTCTTCTCCTTTTCCATAACAGCAACCATTCCAAGTGCATTTTTCAGCAGTTTTTTTTTTGTCCACCAATATGGGCTGCAAACAGCAGAAGTGGCACGGCTATAGTCTGGCATAACACAAGTGACATTTGTACTTGTTCCTCCTTGGGTGTAACCTAGAACTCTTTTGGATTCTCCAGACTAAGAATATTCAATGTCTGAGAAGTGAGAGGTTTCCTCTGCAGTAGAAGAGTGGGGTCATTTACCTTCGCTTGTGGCTCCTCCATGTGGAAATCTAATAATTCATGGATGCTTTCTGGTAGACCAGTTGGTGTAATCTCATACTTGTGGTACTAAAGGGGATCTTTAGTTCAAACAGAGGAACTTGAGCTAATTTATTAGGAGTGGGTGTTCTCAATGAAGTAAGTAAAAAAGAAGCTACAATTTAACTAGAGAGACCAGAGATGCCAAAGCCCATATCATCACTGGTAATGACCGTTGAGCTCAGCTTTGCATAGCAGGCAAATAGCTCGAGAAAGCTGTACCGTTCATCTGACTTTTCAGTCAACCCAATCCAAATAATATGAACCGTATAAACAATATTGAAATGAGGTGGAAAATATATACTCTATAAGGATAATTCTTTTCTTTAGCTGTCTTTACAAGCTTGTAATTAAATCACACTGGACTGAACATAAAAAGATTTCACTATTAGTGGCAGTGTTGCTGTCATATCTGAGATACCTGGGACCCTGCTGTTCTAAGTGCTGCAAAAACAGAAAGTAAAAATCTGCTTGAATGAGTTTACAATCTGGATATAGGACAAAAGAGAACAGATAGTTATAGAGAAATGGGAGAGCACAGGGAAACTATGAAATAATTTTGGTCATTATAACAAATAGTGATCTCAGCACTCTAGCATTCTCACTATCGTTAAGTGTTTTGTAGGCATCATGGAAAATATTGAGTGGAAACAAAACTCCTGTTTATTATTATAAACAGAGYATTCAAAATCTTTTTGTGGTCTGTTACAATTGTAGAGCAATCCATTTAAAATGGACTGATACCATGCTTCCTCATTGTGTAGCAATAGGACAAGTAACTTAATACAGATAAGTRGGATGCTGGGATTGGGAGATTTGTCTTGCAAATAATATTCCAAGTGAGACACATCAGAATAAGGTTTACTGAATAAAATATAACTTTGCTGAAAGCCTTGGGCCAGGACAAGGACCATAATTAGGACCATGTCATTCATAGGCATAAGTGTATTTTAACATATAATAGTAGCTGTAGAAAATTTATAGAAACAAAACTGCATATATTCTCTTTTAAATGCCTCAGCCTGTGGACTTAGGCTCTAGCCTCCTGTGYTGTGAAGAAACCTAACAAATTAGTTAGGTTTGTTACTGTCTTTCCAAGACAGTAATAATTTCAAGCATTTTATATTCCTCATACATCAGAATATTAGAGCATCCCAAGGAAATAACAGAAAGTAATCAAAAAACCTTGCCAAAACCTTCCGGAGCAACTGCTACAAGGACAGTGAACCAGACCTAGGCGATGCTCATCTCAGGAACTTATTGCAGAGGGGAAAGTTTCTGCTGAGTCAGAAACCTGGAGAGTGCATCTTCTGCTGCCACTACCACCACAATGGTCACAGAATCGGTAAGGTTGGAAGGGACCTCTGGAGATCAGCTAGTCCAACCTCCTTGCTCAAGTAGGGTCACCTAGAGCATGTTAGACAGGGKTGCATCCAGGCAAGCTTTGAGTATCTCCAGAGAAGGAGACTCCACAACCTCCCTGGGCAACCTGTKCCAGTGCTCTGTCACCCTCACAGTGAAGAAATTCCTCCTCAYRTTCAGGTGGGGTGAATGATGTTAGAAGGGCAAAGTTAGCAACTCATGCTGCCCAGTGAAGAGCCCTGTGATTACCAGTTTTTGCTCAGCATACCCTATTCCCCCTGCTAACATGGGTCTTTTGCTTCCCATGAGATGGGTCATGAAAGGATGAAACTGCACAGAACTAGGATCCAAATGCTGCTGATAGTATTTTTGACAACACACATTTTTTTGGGGGGGGGGAAGGAAACCATTTGCAGGTTCTATATTTCACTTTCACATTTAAAAAAGCATTTTTTAGCTTAAAATTACTTTTATAAGCTATGGATAGCATTYGGAAAAATAATTGGAATGGTCAAAAGAGGAATGAACTATTACGACATACCTAATTTTATTTCTTTAAGTGTTTAAATTCATCTGTGAATACAGGCTCCACATACATCCTAAGTGGTACCACAGTGAAACTGCTCAATTCAACTCAGAAGTCTCTCAGCACAACTCAGCAGAAAAYCTAAAACATGGTGGTACTGCAGGAGTTAGCAACAGGAGCGTCTGCATGTTGACCTAAGAGGCTGTTCAGGTGTAGGTGTCTAAGATGACATCCAAAATAATTCTAAGTTGCCCAGAATGCAATGGAAGTGGAACAGCTAAATYCATGAATGGCCAAGTAAATCCTAGTGAAATGCTCAGGTACCCAGATTACTGCAGGGTCCTAAATATTCTGGAAAAAAACTTTAGGTGCCTGAAGTTCTGTTGCAGTGTACGCTAGGAGGCAGCTTTTGCTGCAGCTAAGTGAAACCATGAAACCCCATGGTCCAAGAGGGATCCTTCTTTATGGAGGAAGTGTTCTTACAATTAAACGCCTTGTGGTGTCTGAGCTGCCTGATGCATAAAGGAAATGTTAAATCCATTATTGAGCATAATAGTTACAACTACACTTAAAATACAAAGTTGWGGGAGAAGATAGGGACTTGAAATCAGCATCTTCTGCTTCTACTTCCCAGGACTGTACCCAGCAGATTACACAATCGGGCTTGGTTAAATATCTGTCTGCCCCCATGAATTCTTGGCTGCATCACAGAGCAGATTTCGACAGCCTCCCTCTCTCCTCGGTGCATGCATACTTGCATGCTTGCACAAACAAAGCGTGGTGCATAGCCCGCTGCTCCGAGCCCTGGGAAACAGGAGCTGTGCGTTCAGACTCTCTGTAGCTGAAGTGGGAACTGTGCRCCAGGTACATTCTTCCTGCTTCTGCACTCTAATTTTGAGGCTATATAGTCCTTGTAAAAAATGATTTTTTCTTTCAGGTGCCTGTTTCAAAAAGAGCGAGCRAGTCAAGTTTATATGCAGATTATCAGAAATGAGTGAATCTGTACTTGAAAGGGAAGTTGGAGTGACATGACAACGGAATTAATATTTTCAAAATAARTTCTCTAGAAAAGAAAGCCAGTGTAAAAGAGCCTGTGTGTCCAGTGGAGCCTGCCATGCATATCTGAKTAGTGTAGTACAACATATGAATACAGTTACGGACCGATAGAGTTTTGATTAGTTTAGCTGACATCAACCTATGGCTGAACTGGTTCTTCAAACATTGTAAAAGTAGCCCTGGTCTGAGTTGTCAAGTGCCTCTCAAAGATCCAACAAAAGCAGGAACAAAGCACTGATAATTGTTACCATGTTTATCTGATGTTTCTTAGRTTCATAAAATAATTATGTTCCAGTGAAAAAATACATGCGTAGGATATCATGTGAATTCAGGATTGAGTTGGGAATGTAGAGCTCTCACAAGGTAAGACAGACACAAAATATGGAAGGTAATCCAAATGCAAAAATTAGGCAGATGGCAGCTATTTTTTCCCGTTCAATCCCCCATTCAATCTTCCTTTCCTGACTCCCTGTCCCRCTCTCTCCCCCTTCATTCTCTATTAGGAACCTGGAATCTCATCTTGGATTTGGTTTTTAAAATGGCTGGAAAAGGGCAAATGCTGGACCAGATGAGATGGCTAATTCATTCTAATCAAATTGAAAACACTTAATTAATGCAAAGTTCAGATTACAGAAGTCAGCCAAGTCTCTGTTTCTGTTGGAACCTTAACATGTGGAGTTCTTATGCTTATGATTTTTAACCATACGAGTCCATCAGAAAAATATTCTTCTTCTCTACTTATTTCTTTTTTTCCCTCCAAATAAAAAAGATCAGACCTCAAGGAGTTGGGGCTTACAAAAATGAGGGGAAAAGTTTAACTAAGAAAGTTCATTACCTTCTTGCTAAGAAGCTAGAAATGGAACAGCCCTCACTGGCTGCATCCAAGGTGTCAGTGTTACTTTGCATGTAGGAGGCTGATGCTGTATCTGCATGCCTACACCTGGCAAAAATGATCACAGTGGACAAAGGTCCTGCAAAACAAAGCTATTTATATTTAGGTTTTACTTTTGCAGCTAAAAGCAATTTGCTAATACCTCATACCACCTTTTCTATCTGGTGTTAGTCTGTTCAGGGTCAAATGCCAACATTCATGCACACAGAGCTGTTCCTGSAGAAGTACGTGGTACCAGGTGAGCTCTGGCAGAACTGCACTGCTTWGCAGGGCTGAGCCACTCATCAGCGATCCTCTGGACTGGGTGCTGGGGCAGGCTCAGGGATTTCAGGGTCAGAAAAGCCTGTAAGGCTGATTGAGCTGTTCCACACCCATGATCTAGGCTGATTTGTCAGTCTTGGGATCTGTGTGTAACTGATCGTAATTAAAAAATAAATGCAACCTTTCACATCAACCATGAGCAAAGACCACGTTACAACCRTTCCACCCCGGCAGGGGTATTAGGRAGAGGTTCCCTTTCACTCTAAGAATGGCAGAAGAAAGGGAGGGACAAGCACGAGAGTAAAAAGGAATATTACTTGACGCAGCACAGCTTAGCCCTTCCCTTCTGTTTGTTCTCTGCAGTATAAAGTAGAAGTAGAGCAGAGGAAAGGGGACATGGACTTGCCTATCGCACACTACAAACTCAGGCTCTGTTTCATCTACAAGATTGTGAAAACCACTCAACAGATGCTGACATGAAATATCACAGCTTTTAATTGAGTTCTGAGTGTCCAAATTCCTTAGGCTTTTTGAAAATCACAGCCTTGTTTTCTGCGTAGAGCTCCAGCATAACAATCCGAGAGGAACCAAAAAGCTAGTGTGGCTGGCTGATTTATTTAAAGCACAAAAGTCATAGAGGAATAATGCTCTATTTCCAGCAGAAGAAAGAACAAGAGCAATAACAGAGCCTCCCTGCTCTACAGCTGCGAACTCCCTCTCTGGCTGCTCTCGCCTTGGCGAAACCCTTGTGGGTTGTTCCTGTGCTCCACTCCTTGCTGACCGCTGGCTCTGACTCCCCCACGATGGCTTCCCAAGGATGACCGGGCAATTAGCCTTTGTCTCTCGAACAAATATCAACACAACCCACCTGGTTCAGATCTATACACTCCTGGGGTAACAGAGGGCTGCAATTGCCCTGGAAAATCCTAAAAGGAAAAAAAAAAAAAAAAAGGAAAAAAACAAGCAACCCTTTGCCTTCAAATATGTTACATTTGCTCATCCATTCACGTGTAATATTTCACTAAGTGAAGACTGCACTGGAGGATGCCAGATCAGCCGAGTAGCCCTTCTGCCCAAATGCAATAACCTATAATGAGAAATACTAATTAACAAAACACTTTATTTTGATTTTGTAGTGAAAAGACAGTAAACCACACGATGCATGAATAACCAAGTTCTTTTGTTTCAAGCACAAAAAGAAAAATTTAAAACCCCCAAACCACTTTAATACACTGGTTTGAAAATAGCAGTGAGCTCAAGGGCTTGAAGAAGACTACAATGATTCAGTTAGGTAGTCTCAGTTTTACTTAAGTATTTTTCAGAAGCCCAGAACACAAAAGAATGTCTGGGAGAGGCTAAATAAGCAAAGGACAGAAGTATTATTCTGTGATAAATTGTGCACATAATGAGTAATGACAGTGCTTTTTGCTTTTTCTTTTCATTTGGTGACACGAATAAGCAAAATAATTAGCCAAACCCTCTCAAAAGGGAATTCTGTTTTCTCACTGAGCATCAGTGAGGACTGTATTTTTTCAGCTGCGCTGCTTCAGAGTATTTCGTATCACCTTCTACAAAGCTAAACAAAGCTTAATGGTATTTCCATTAAGTTTCAACTGAAATACTTCCAAAACAGTTCGTCCATAAAGATAGGCTATTTGTCCTGATACAGCACTCCGATAAGACCTTATCTGGAATAGCGTGTACTGTTCTGGTAACCGTTTTCAAGAAAGCAGAAAAGCCCAGGACAGTAAGTGGAGTGAGGTTCTTATCAGATGAGATGGACGTACAAAGCTTATCCAGCACAGGAAACGGAGGCAGCGTACGCGCTTGCTGTCTAGCGGTGTCTCAGGAAGGGATGAGTGCAGACAAGGAACATAAYTATCTAAACTATGGGACAGTGTTGGCCCACGAACAAATGGAGATGAAGTGATCATGGAACTTGACACTGAGAACTGAAAGGGTTTTAAGCATYACATTCTTGGATGACCTCCTAGCAAAAGTAAAGGATCCCACTTGGTTTTAGGGTAGAACTTGTTCACTTTGCAAAAGGAATTACATGATATAATTCCCCATGACAGAAACAGCTGACCCGYTCAGTCACATGTTTCCAGTGGCAGCAGTGAGCTAATGAGTGCGTTCTTCACCATCTCCAGTCTTCTTTAACCAGAAATAAAGATTTTTAAAGTGAAGCCAGCCAAACTGGGCAGGGCAAATACTGATTCTCTCTAAAGAGAACACATTATTAAAAACACACAAAAAATCTGTTTCTCTCACCATGCAACCATTCCATGGTAAACCAAAAAGCATCAGATTGCATCAAGTAAAAGAGGAAACTCTGATTTAATGGATCTGTTTATCTGCCCACTGATGTTAATAAGTAATGACTATGAAATAAATAGAATTATATCAATGAGAATGGAATAAAATCCAGCGTTAGTATGAGAAGAAAATAGGGAAAAAAGTTCTATTTTGTATGTGATGTATTTAACTGAATGGTTACTGAAGTTGGTGAAATACTTTTATCAAATTAGATGGCAAATTTTTGTGGAAAAATGTTGTTTACAATCTTCTATTATTAAACTTGCAGTTAATTTCCTGGTATGACATAAAAGAGTAATAACATTGATCATGTCTTGCAAAACGTTTGGCCTTCCAAAATAACTACTTTGATGAAAGAAAGTTCCATTAAAAGYCAGCCAATACAATTAACATGCAGTGAAAAGGTAGTAAGGAAATGCTGCAGAGTTACATGTTTGTTACTGGAGCAATTTTATACGAAATTTACCAAATTGTCARTTCTTGCAGATGGAGTTTGTGGTATACTAGCCAGATAGACTTTTTTTTTTTTTAAAAAAAATAATTAACTCTCTTTAGTTCCATTTCTGAAACTAATGGTCCTCTCGTAGGTACTTTCCACAGTTTTTCTCTCTTTCACATAAGACAGTATTCTATTGCATTGTGCAGCACAATGGTGTTTTCTACCTTAAATGGTAATTAAGACTTTTTCTCAGATGCTGTTGGCTGTTAGTATAATAATTGGAGTCGGTGGACATCTTTATAGGAAAAGACAGATTTTAGTGCCATTTGTTTAGTGCCATAAGTATTGCCATCAAAACAGTAAATTTAACAAAAGAGTATCTAGAAAGATAGCTGGCATTATTCACAATCACAAATTGACAATCTGTCCTCTTGACAGAGAGTTATATTTTTTTGCTAGCTCTGCAAAACTAACAGTTTTCTTGTGTTGTGAACTGCTATTCCTCTTGAAGGGTTTTAATGTAGGTACTTGAAGAAGAAATGAGAAATCTGCAGTGTATATTCAAGAGGCGTCATGATCTAATCTGTTGGTTTAGTATCTATAGTAGCATAATGGTCATATGATATATATATATATAGTTAATGTAATTGTATATATAGTATATATATATATATATATAGTTAATGTAATTGTATATATAGTTAATATAAGCTATAGATATCGTATCCTTCTCCTTCCCCGGTGGTGACAGCCAAACCCAGTATCCCGCCTTTTTTGTCTACTGAATCTACTGTTTCCTTTATTTCTTACAGTTTGCCGCATATATTTTTCTCTTATCTATTCTCAGTTCCTAAACACTTTCCAGCCTGCCCAATGCATGGAGAAGGAGATCACTTTCCACAGCAAAATTCAGACAATATCATGGTATTGTTAACTGCGGGTTAGAAAAGGGGTGCTTAGCGGATGGGTGCATATGCTCGTGTGTGAAACTATGGACAAATATATTTGGGATCTCCTATTGTGTCRTCTAGCTGGGTTAAACCCCTTGAAGGTTAACCACAGAGACTGCTGGAGCAGAAGTTCAAAATCTGCTCTACAAGAGATAGCTGGAGGTTGTTGTAGGAGACAGTGGGGTCAGAGCTAGCGTAGTGCCATTTTTCACCTGAAGTGACAGAAATCTCTAATTTGCATTCACTTTTGAAACATTCCCTTTGCATCCAAATCAGGTAGATGGTTTCAAAATTGTCATCTATTATTTGGAAAGATAGTAAATCYTGAAAATTGCTCTTTTCCTATAAATATTACATCAGAAAAATAATGTATCTCTTAAAAAGGAAATCTGTTTGAATTTCATTTAAGGAGTAGAACCTAGGTCTTCTTGTTCTACCTCTGTTCTTTATCCACCCCCAAATACGGTAAGAAATGGAAAGGTCATTGCAGAGTACATTTTAGCATCTTTCATAGTATTACACATTGACTGAGAGTTTAAATATGGAAAGTATTACAGTACTATGCTGTGTTACATGATTAGAAGCACATTTTGCTAGAGATATGATCTGTGTTACCAACAAAATAAGTATGTATAGGATCTGGTTTAACTTAGTTATTCCTTTTGTCCYTTTTTYCTGCTTATTGTTATGTAACAGTTGTGATGGTGAAATGCGTAATGACTGTTCCGGACAGTATGATAGAGCATCATATGGCATTTATATTGGAGGGTAAAGTAYATAAACATATGAAAGTCATTTAAAGATACAATTAAACTTCTAAACAAAGAACTTCATAAATATTTCATTTGAAAACTCAGCATCAACCCACTACCTGAGGGCTAAGGGGACTTTTTTTAATACATTATAATAAAGATTTAATAAAAATGCTGTTGTTAGAGGTGCAAGTGTGTTAACTCTCTCTGACAGAGGGCTATTAAAATGTATCCTTCAGTCAGTTTCTTCTTGCATTTTATTTAAACCAGCAAGGCCCTGTGAGCATACTGCCTAGGATTATGGTAAACAATAGAAGCAATATTTACAAGTTGTATTGCATTTTACGTAGCTATATAACCCTTTAATTTAGATAACTCTTACTTCATCCTTGGGATTTTCTGCTAGTTGATTCAAAATCTGAACTCRCTCGTTATTCTGTGATCAGTTTTACTCAAGCCAATTCTTCACTGCGGTCAGTGCAACAGAACAGAGTCTGTGTTTTTTTTTTCAGTGGAGGACTAACGTCTGATTGTCTATTTTTCATGACTAAATCCCCCTTTCCAAAGATATAGTATATTTGCCATCACATGAAGACTTTAAATCCAGTATGAATATGATCCYGAATGATGTTCTGTAGTAAATAAAAAATTATGTGAGTAATGTAGGAATTACTATTGAACATTTACAGTGTTACACAAGTCAGATTAGGCAGTCATAAAATCTGCTTTGTCTTTAAAAAGTAGGAACTATTGAATAAATGTGATTTTTAACTACCTTAGCCACTCCAGAGAGACTGTGATTTTCTTTGAATACCACTACCGTATTTCGTTCCAGAACAGTGTTTCATAATAAAGTTGATAAAAAATCAGCAAAAGACATTTTAAAGCTTTGAGCTAAGTCTTGGCCCACGAGATTGCAATCCAGAGAAATCAGATATTCTTCAATATTTTGTGTATCAATAGGATGGGAAAATGAGAGAGAGATATAATAAGGAGGCTTCAGCAGATTGTGATACAGAGAGAGGAAAGGAAAAGAGATTATCTAGAGATTCATTATATTACATTAAAGCAGCCAGAGGAATGTTAAAGGCTAAACCTGGACTATAGCCATGCTTTTGTATAGGGAAGCAAGGAAGATTGAGGAAGCTCAAGGATTCTATTATAATGTTTGCTTTTCTTTTTTTCCAACTGAAGCAAATTTAAGCTATGTTTTCTGTTATTCCATTTTTGGATTGAGGTGAAGAAAGCTCAAGATACTTGCAATGTTAAGATGTTTATTTTTCAGGGTCAGGATGTGATATTTCATATTTTTGCATGTTTTTTTTTTTCCTTTTCATTTCATTGGGGCACTTTTTAATAGGATTGTTTTAATATTTTTTACACACATACTGTTATGTTATGTTTAAAGGTTTTATAGGTGATAGAACTGCCTATTATTAAAATTACCTAATGCTTCCTATTATGAAACCTTGATTTCATCTGCTTATAATAGTGCCAAACTGTAACTGTTTTGACTGAAGTTTTCCATGCCAAGTAGCTGTCTCAGGCTGTACTTTTCTGGAAAACTCCAGCCAAAATAGTCCAGCCATTTCTAGGAATGATGCAGGGAAAAAATATGTATTTTTGCCCATGTCACTAAAGTTCTTGAAATCTTTCCTTTGAAATGTACCAATGTTCCCAAACCTAAGGACAGAAAAGTTAAATTTCTCAGTGAGGTAGATAGGCAAGAAAAGATGGTCCTTCAATGTTTTTTGTTTTTTGTGACTTCAATGAAGTTGCAGTTAAAAATTCTTTGAGTTTTATGGACAAAACCTCCAAAGTATGCTCAGGCATCTGAATGTTCCTGCATCTTAGTGTCTCCATAGGCACCATCGCTCACAAAGTATCCGAGGGTGCTCCKCTCACAACAATGGGGAAAAAGATGGACTTTTTAGCTTAGATGGACACTAAAATGAGAGCAGGGAACAGATCTTGCACTGTGCTTGTTATGACAATTCTGTTTTTCACCACAACCTTTCTTCTAGCACAAAAAGGTGAAGGAGGAACTGCATGCTCGAATGCAGCGGAGAAAAAAGCTGAGTCTATTGGTAAGAACTGTCCTGAAATGATCTATCTAGGAAAACAAGGAATCAGGAGAGAAGGGGAGAGCTGAAGGAAACAGAGAGGAAACAGGAGAGAGGAAATTGAGATTATCTGGGAAAAGAGTCCAGGACTAAGAATAATAGGGAAAAATGCAAGTGGGAAGTGAGACGTTATTAAGACTGAAAATGCAGGGCTTCAAAGAGAAGGAAATTTCATTCATAAGTTTTGCCTATGTATCATGACACAATTTTTAAGTACATATCCATATAGTTCTTTCTTCTGGAGGTCTCTGTCCCACCCAGAAGATAGAGATTATCTCCCTGGGATTTGTATTACAGGAAAGTTTGCTGCAAAAGTGGGAAGGAATRTAAAGTTGAAGCAGGAGATATCAGTGAGAATGAGATAGCTTCATAAAGAAGATGTGAATGCTCATCTAGACAATTGAATTCTCTTCCCATTTCAGCCTCAGATATGTGATTCTGGGAAAGTAACTTAAAACAAACTTTTCATAGATTGCTGCTAATAGAATATGCAYCATTTTCTTGGTGCCCAGTCTGAGATTGTGGAAACAAATTTGAAGAAATGCTGAAGACTCCCAGCTGCAACTTAAGTCAATGGGAGYTGTAAATCAAACCCAAGGCATTTCAGACTGGATCCTCAAAATTCATGGATATTGTTAACCTTAATCTCTCTGTGCTTCACTTCCGTACTTTAGGATGATCATAAAACCCATCGTCTCACAAGGGTATTGTGGACATAATTAATATTTGTAAAGCTTTCAAAACTGTACTGATGAGCATCATAAAAGAAAACTCATGGGGAAGTTAAATGTCTTTACAGAAGGCTTTGACAAGCGTGCAACAAAGATGGCATAGGGCCATGCATTGAGCAATGGGACCATGCACTGAACAATGAACTAAATATTGAACAGCTGTTCATTAAGTAAGCACCATCTAATCTGGGCACTGAAGGAGTCCGCAGTGCTATGGAAAAATAGTTTGTGATCATATAATTAAAGACTATATCAAAAYGTATACATCTAAGATAAACGATTTGAGGTTACATGGGCAAGCTCATTTCTGGCATGCTCTCAGTTTTGAATCTGTGACTTAAAAATGTTCTTTTCACATTGTTTTTTATATATGCATATTCAATAAAAATATACACTCACCTGCTCATAAATACAGTACACAATAAAGTTGAAAAGATGGGGGAAATAGAAAGCTAGGGAAAAATGGAAGTTATTCTGAAAATGAGTGTCTATGCATAAAGAGGAAGGATAAAGTAGATACACAAAAGTGGAGAACATGAGATGACACTCTCTTCAGGGTCCTGAAGAAAAATGTGGAAATATTTCAATTCTGTGTCATACTAAGGTTTGACATTTCTGGTTGAGAAGTGCATTTAGAGTAATGCACTCTGAAATGAACTATGAAAATGAGACATAGAATTCCATTCATTTCATTAACTGTCGAAYCTTTCAGGCAATGTTGAAAAAGTTAGTTTTCCACATCCATAAYGGGTTACCATGTGTTTCAGTGAAGACTAGTTAATTTCTTAACCAATATTGCTTTTTCAGGAGCTTAACAAAAAAGTAAATACAAATTCACAGTTACACACTTATTTGTATAGTTTCATCTCATTCTGCAGTTTATATCATGTTTAAGTGACTCTACCCTGTTAGAAGTGTCTTAGATTTTAGAGTTAAAAGTTGTAAATATTTTGTCCTTACCTTTTACTAGGAAACAAGTGGAGTTAAAATAATAACAAGGAAAAACGTCTTAAAATACATTGCGTAGGAATTGGGGGTGTCATCCTTCCCGGGTGTCACTGAGGGACCATGAGAAGACCATGTTGAACATATCCTGGGCTGTCAAAGAATCATATTTTGTCAGAGAACTATGCTCATTTGTGATCTTTTAATATCTTCAAATATACATTTGTATCTTTTTCTTTCRATCACACACTGTTTTGCAGATTTGTTGTGAATGATCACTGAGCAATTTCTGACCATAGTCATCTCACAGTTACTTTATGCTCTCTGTCTTTTGAGGTCATTTACTTATCATCTCCTGTCTAAGACTGAGATTTTGTTCCAGTTATCGTGGTTTACATGATTTTATCATATTCATTTTGGCAAAGTTGGATCTTTTATCTAGCATAGCGATAGTATATAGAAAACTTAATCCAGAYTGAATTTGTCTCAATAATTTAACGACTAAACTAAATGTTGCCCCAAATCCTTCTGAAAAGTTAAGGACCAAAAGCACAAAGAAGAGTAACATAAAATGAGAGAGAATAGGTTGCAGTTGTTATTTATAAATACTGATATTCAGTACCCATAYTCCTATTATGTTGTTAAGATTTGATATTTCAAGAATGCATTCTAAGTAAAAGTTGTGCTGAAGATATTAAAATATTTTTCTTTACCTGTCTATTTAATTTTAACAGAGGCAGGGATGATCATAATGAGTTTGAGGATGTCCAGATCAGAACCACAGCTTCTTTAGTATAAGCTTTTGACTGGACATTGTTGGACCTTTATCCTGGGATTTTATTATTTCTATAACATATCTTTTTCATATAATTACTTGTGCTTCTATAAAAAACTAGCTTTGCCTATTTGGAATGATGAATTATAACCATGATTTTTATGCTACAGTTAAAAAAAATGGGAAGAAAAAGCTTTTTAAAGACTAATATTGTACTCTGCAACATAGGGCACTATATTAAATACATTGAATTTTCCTTAAATACACAAAATACAGCTTCATCGTTAAACTCTGTTTGAAGTTTTCCTTAGTTAACTTACATTATCTCAGTGGGCAATCATTCCCTGGAACATTTTGAAACAAATGGTAATTTCAGTTCTAACTAGCACAGGGTCTTTCTGAAAGCAGTCTTCACCAATCATCATGCCATGTTCAGGCCTATAATTTTAATAACCTCATCAAGCTAGAGAAGAGAAATGCACAAATCATGGGAATAACAGTATATTCTGTCTATGTGCATGAGCACTAGCAAAATTGTTTTCGTAATATATAACCCATAAAAAAAGAGAAACTACAGAAACAAATAAAAGAAGATTAATGAACACATGTGCAATGTGAGAACACTAAGGTAAATGCAGTACAAAAGACCCATACTGCTTCAGGATTTTAATTAGGCAATTATCCGTAACATGTTTCTTATGAATTTCTTGAAATTTTAATTGCAACTTAAGAATATTGGAACTACATGGATTCAAAACAGAATTTAAAGATAAATAAGAACAGTACAAAGTAAAATAAAGAATTTTTTCTGTCCATATCATATCTTTTAGTAAATCAATTCCTTAAAGCACCAGAGCTCAAAGGCATATTTATTCTATTTCTATAGAATTCTAAAGTAATAATTTTGATATCAAGATGAAACTTGAAACTGTCTTCTTCCATCCAAATTTTATTCAATTTGCCAGCAGAGTTTTTAATGTATTTAGATTTTATGGGACCATCAATGATCTAATAAATAGTTCAGTCAAAAGGAAATCTCATAACTGAATATTAGAAACTTGAACTACTTAAATAATTTCAAATATACATTCTTTGATGAAAACAAGACTTCATCRTAGATTTCTTTGTGTAAACACAAAAGCCAACAGTTATTCTAAGGTCTTGCCTCTCCATGCTCAGYGTAGTTATTTGTTATTAATTATTGTTTTGTAGCTGATCAGTGATAATTTAGTTAAAGATCTTTGGTGAATACAATTCTAGAATAAATTAATCTTAGAAATTACTTGAGAATAAAATCACTGTGTTTCAAGAACAGAAAATATATAGGTAGAATTACTATGGAGTTATTATAGTAACATATACCTCAGTTTTCCCAGGTAAACAAGTCCATATTATGTTATTCCTGCTTAAAAATTATTTTCAATTATGATTTTTGTTTTGTTTTGCTTTTTTTTTAAACTCACTGCTAGGTATAACTGCCAGCAATTCATTACCCTAATCTTAGTTTGACATAACTTTTCTATTATTTGATCCAATTTTAAACAACTGGAAACACATTAGTTTATAAATCATTCCCTTATTAACTGAATAAGGGAATTTTTCTTCTTTTTATTTTGAGCTGCTAAGATATGGGGAGAGAGGGAGATTCAGTAGCACATTTATGTGATATAATTTGTACATGTCTTTGAATRCAAATACAGTTTATAGTTACAAAAGTACTATGTAAAGTCAGTGTAACACATTTTCTTCACTCATTTTTCTCCAGTTGTTCAATTTATTAAATTAATATGTTACTGTAGTTTCTGAATAGCATCTACGTTAAAATAAGCAAGTTAACCCTTCAAAGAATGAAGGTAGTCAAACTCTACCCAAGTCACTGGAGAGCCTTCTGCATAATATGGTAGTACTTAGGGAACCCCCTCAGGAGTAAGGGATTTGTTTTTGAGACTGAAGAAATTTGAAACTGGTCTGCAGTGTAGTTATGAATGCAGATCTCTTAAAAATGGAAGAGGCAAAAGGTACTGTTATTTTCATATAGGATGCGAGTAGAATGTGGAGCACAGAAGACATCTGATCTCCGGACTGCTTCCGTTTTTTATCCAGAGATGACCAGAAGAACAGGGTCTGAGATGCCAGATGTGCCTCTTCCAAGGGGAGAGACAATCTTCTCCTCTGCTCTTCTGACCTTGTGACTTTGCACTTCTGCCTGTACCTTGACTCGGCTCCAGGAAGAGGCATGGAAAATTCTCAACAATCTACTCAATGGAGAGTTCTCTAGAAAGATAGGAGATGCCCCCTCAAGTTAAAAATAGGAGCAAGTTTTCTGTGCAAGAGGTAATTATGTGTGTGGAGAACAGGATGTAAAGGCTGGGGGAGAGCACCACTGCCACTTTAGTGTGTTCAGGGCCCTAATACCAAATGCTTAAAACTGAGTCACAAAGTCCAAAATCTTTGCTTCATCCCAAGAGGCATTTTCAGCACCCAGCCACTTGACTTCATTTCCTGACTTGTCCTAGAACGTTTTCATAGACTTGTAGAAGTCATCAAATGTTTCCAATCTAGGGGTCTACTTGTCATCTTCCCTTTGAAAAACTGGGGAGAACAGATCAGAATGAAATATATGCTTTGCCCTCAGTAGCATAAACTGAATGTATCTGTAGGTGCTATGGTTTTGTCAAAAAGATTTCCTCTTTGGTCTCACAAAAGGAATTCAGGTCATCTAATTATAGGTACCAAGCTCTGTGAAATTTTATGCAGTAAGTTCAATGTTCAGCTAAGTCAAGTCATGTGTTGGGCAAGCCTAAGTCCCTAGAAGAGGTGGAATTAGGAATACATTCTGAAGCAATGATTCGATGACCAATGGAAATGTTGCACCATGGGCTGGCACAGTGGACTAGGATGCTGGGAGAATCTGTGATGTTCATATTGGCCGATGGGAACAGCTGCTGACCGCTGGGTAATACAGATCTCAGAAGAGCAACAGTAAAGGAATTTATACTATTTGATTTCAAGCCTACTGAAAATCTGAAGCTAAAAGCCTTCCAGAGATGTTCAGTGGCCAATACCAGAAAACTTTGGTGCTTGCTGTCCAAATGATAGCAAGCAGTATAGATAGATAAGGTTAGRCATCGCAAATCTCCTCTCCCCCAAGTCCCTCCAGACTCCACTGAAGAATTCAGGGCAGAAACTTAGCTTAGGTGCTTTTAATCATTCTTTGAAGTAGTCTGGTGACTATRTCTGGTATCTTTAAGTTAAGTGATAGAAATGCTGGCTAATTTGAAACATTTCATACCTATAATTATATGATTTGGGCTACTGTACTCTTGTGTTCAAAATATTAATGGAGTACGTTTCTGAAGAACTTCTAAATACTCAAAGTTTCTACTCCTAGATACTAGAATACTACTCTAAGTATCTTCTTCTGGAGTTTCTTGCTTTGCCATTCCCCTCTAAGTGCTTTGTGGAGATCYCATTAGGTGTTTCTTTTTAGAGCAGTGTTTCTTAATATCCCCATGTGCCTTCTGAGGTTAAAATTTTTTATGCCAGTAACTTTTATTTCTTCACAAAAAATCCAGTTTGAAGCTCTGTGGAATTTAGGGAGAGTCCTTCCATGCAGTTTGAGTTGTATTTAATTGTTTTCCTCATAAATCACATACTCTGTTTTGATGCAAAACACAGCGACAGAAGAGAAGCTGACGTTTTATGTAACTGGCATGTCATTTATAAGTTCTCCATTAGACAAAACATTTGTTTAGATACTCTGTTATTCATTTATTTTCATGTCAACACCAAAACCAACTGCAGAAGTGAACAGAGATGAATAATAAGACAAACTGTTTTAGTATCAATGTACTCTGCCTAAGACAATATACTGTGCAACTGGTGAAGAATGCTTATTTCCTTCCCAAAACCTCCGCTGAGAACCAGCTCTTATAAACAACCTCTTACTCCTTTGTCTTAAGGGACTATTTTCARCTATCCCTAAGACAAAATTTCAGCTGATATTTCACTTTAAAAATGTTAGGGTAAATTGGTAAATAATATCTATCAATTATGATTGTATTCTCTGCTGTTGTATGATCTTTACWGTGTCTGTCTACTGTTTTGGAAATGCTTTTCTCTATGTAGTAAATAAAAAAGACAGCATACAGGAAATAAGGGATAATGGCTTAATTAGCTAATAGAAATAAGGCCTATGAGTTTTATGTATGAAAATTTCATAGACATAACAMAGCCAATAAGATATGGAAATCTTTATATTATCTATTCCAGCAGTAGCAATGTTTTTCTCCCTAGAAATGATGCAGTAAAATATTTCTTGAAAAAAGATGATAGCCAGGAAGACGTTGAGGTTGCCACCAAAACATATATACTCCCGTGWTGCCTTGGGAGAAAAAGGCAGCCAGAAATAGTCTGCATGACTGTTCATAGCAGAAGTAGCCCACTCCCAAGTGCCATCTTGCTTGTCAAGGAGGAGCTCCCAGGGACTTCTGTGTGCACTTATATTGGGTAACGTACATGCCATAAGTCTGCTGGTTCCAAGACCAGCAAGACTGCAGGATCTCAGTATGTGGTAAGACATCCATGGTTCAATGATTCACAGATACCTTTGCTGCTTTCTGGGCTCTCTGGACCTATACGCATATAAACACTTAACATGTGAAATAAATGTTCCTGTATGATAAGGCATACGTCTCTCCCAATGTTGCTGGAAGAAGACATGTGACTTACCCAGACAGAATGGTTGGATACCAGTGATCTAGTTTATTTCCTTTCAAAAATGTAAGTTATTTTCTGAAAAAATAACTTCGAGTAGATTGAACTGCCCTGTTAAATGTTCTGAGTCTTGAAGCTTCCTATAATTTCTCTTGTAAATTATTCCATGTTTAAATAAGGTCTCTTAGTTAATTTTGCCTGAATTCCTACTCTCTTACTGCCATCCTACTCCTCCATTCGAACTATTTATATCATCCTAAATAATTCTATTACAACTTCAGTGTTTAGGMCTTTCAAATATTTATATAATGTTATTATGTCTTCTCTGCTAAGTGCTGTACCTTTTGACATTCACATATTCATTTTAAATCAACTACTACAAAAGCTTGCCCTATTTACTTACATTCCTATGAACTCTCTTCAATTTTTTTCAGTAAATTCCAATGACCAAGGTAGCTAAGACCTGGAAAACTCCATGAGATAAAAGAAAAAAATAAAATTCCTTTTGTTACACATATAATTTGTAAATTTGCATTAAATTTCCATTCCATTATCATATCAAAGTCTATGAAGCATTACTACATGCTAGATCTCCCTCAATCTGAACTAAATATCTCTGCCTTACACTGAATTTGTATTTTAACATGATTATCCTTTGAAAAGTACCTTTGTGTTAATTACTTACATTCAGATGAGCTTTAAATAATAGTATTTAATATAATGCTTAGAAAATTTCAGTAAAATATTTCTTGCTGAAGGCCTGTGATAGCTGTTGAAAAAAGGTACGCAAATAATGGAAATCTGGTAAAACGTATTTTGGGGAATAGGGAAGTTAAATTGTCTCCTACAAAGAAACAAATAGGATGTTCAAACTTCAAAAAAAGTAAAAAGAAGAAAAATTTGTAAAAGAAACACAAAACCCCAAGTATGAAATAGTTTGGTGGTAGGCAGTTCACTTAAAATCTTAGCTTGTGTTTTCTGTAGGCTCAAAAGTTACATTTACTTCATGACAAGTAGATACCAAAATGCACAATGTTTCACAGATACCCRTGATGGCCCAGAAGGAATGAAGGAAAAGAAAAAGATGGAGAAGGAGGAGGTTGAAAGTATTAAGACAAGTAAATGCAGGTTTATGATGTTATCAAAATATCATTAAGGATTAAGGATAAAATATCATTAAGGATGCACACTGTCCGGTTTGCACTCATTTTTGATCCTGAAGACTGCACTCTTGAGTGGGGAAAATGAGTCTGAGTGTTTTGGTCTGTGAGTTCTGGCCTGATGGTGTTCCTCTGCACGCAAAGGCTGCAATTACTACCTCTGTGAAACACTGATAAATGCACTGCTGTTTCCTCCTCTTATTTTATTGTCTTAAAAATTAAGTTGACAGATTCTTCCCAAGAAAAATCTTTTGCAGCCATCTGACTTCCTCTGGAGTAAAAGAAAAAAAAATCTTTTGCCAATTTTCCATAAGAACAGTAAAGCCACCAACACTCGGAAGTACAATTTTCCTCCACTTGAGTTTTCTTATGATGGCAGAAAGTTGAACAATCCCTTTAGTAACAGGCAGAGAATTTAACTTCCAAATTTTGGCCAAGTGCAAAACAATCCAATAATAGCTCATTCAGTCTTCTACTGGTTTATCCTGAAATGTTATGTTTATTCTGGTTGGTTTATGAGTCAGGGTAGGGAACGACAGACAGAAATCACCAAATYAATCCAACTTTCTCAAGTTCATAGAGGCATGTGAGGTTTCTGCTTGAYAAAAAATGCTTGACATAAAATGACATATTTAACATAAAATTTGCTAAAATAATTTAGCAAATAAATTCTAAATTTGTATATATCTGGCAGTCCCTGAAAAAAAAATCAAAAATCAAAGCTCGAGATGAACATTGAGAAACCTGCTGTGAAGGACACGCCATCAAAAACTTCTCTGACTTAAGTAATTAAARCATCTTCAAGATTTCTGATGTAACTGTGTTCAGCATTTAGCTGAATGTTATCTTGGGCCAGATWTTGGGTTGCTATTTAATACAGATTAGTTTTTCTATATATGTATTTTTGAAGAAGTATTTATACCTTGATTGTTACTTTTGAAGAAGTATTTTTAACCTTGATTGTTAAAATTCTGTTCTTTTTTGATAATGGTTGATTTCTATAGAGATAGGGATTCCTCCTAAAATCAGTTGGGACTATGGGGTTTCAAGGATCATTTCACGGAAGTTCACTACCGGATTGGATTCATATTAGAATATTTCCTTTTGATGTAGTCAAATGGAGAGAAGATTCCATGAATAATTTATTTGAATTTACACATGAATCTTGTTGATCATCTCAAATGATCTATAAATGTGACATTTCAAATATTTCTAATCTATTTGTAGAACGTAAGTAAGAAAGGTGTTTTTCAAATAATAAAGTCAAGATGTACGTGACTTTTATGCCAGGAATAATGCCTTCTCTAATTAAATAAACTACTTTTTTGAGGGTTTTTAATGCATATACATATGCATATAGTTTATCCTGCATAGTATAGAAAAGTCAGCAAGGGATGTGAGCTTCTCCAAGTGGAGGGATTTATCTACTTTTTAAAGTAGATATGTAATAGATAGGACTTTCCAGATTCCCAGCTACTTCTGGTAGACTGTGGTGGCTATGTCCTTTTATCAAATGTGATCTTTTTTTTCTGACTGTTGAGGACAGGCACATAAGTGATCATAAGGGAACTTAGTATTTGGAATACAATGATAGATTAGCTGTGCCTGAGATAAGGTGGAAATTATGAAATGCAGATCACCAATATTTGGAATAACTCAGGTTAGGGTGTGATAGATTCTTAGCATCACYATGAGTCTTTCAGATAGGACTTTCTAAAAATGGTAGTTTCAGGGCAAACAGAAGTTAAGCAAATTACACACTAGTTATTGTTCAAGCCCTTTGGCCTGCATATTTTAAGAGTCCAGACTACATGATCACAATAACTTTTCTCAACTTTCCAGATCTACACAGATACAGGGAAAAAAAAAGAAGGTTTCTCAAAAAGAGAAGACCTTGAGTATTATGTATTATATGGATTAAGTAGAAAAACAATGACTAAAAATCATAAATGCAGTAGAAATAATGAGGACTCTTTAAATAAAATTAGATTTCTAAATTATCTCCTTAAGTTAAAAATGTTARATTTTGGCATTGTGAGTATTTTGGGGCATAGTCAGCTATGACATCTACTGCTCTCCTTTTGCAGGTTTTCTTATAACCCTTTTCCTCTTTCCTCGTATCAGCTGTTTTCTATATAGCCAAGAAAAGGGTTGACATTGCCTCAGCAGTAGTTTTAGCATAGTGGTAACTTGTGGCATGAAGTGGTGGCTTTGTTGAATGGTTTTCCCCTTTGCCAATAAAATGCCAAGTGATTTCCCACCCTATCCATTTGTTTTACAAAAAATGGATTAACTTGTGGTTACATTTGCTTTCCAGAATGTGACTCACTTTTTAGAGTATGCTGACCCTACTACTGATAGTGCTCTTTTATGGTTTGAACCATAAATTCCCATTTCTTTACTGAAAGTAGTATTGTAGTCTCACTTGCTAATATAGTGAATTTTATCTGTGTATTAGAATCCAGGTGCCAAATCTCAGTATTGGACGTGCAGCTCCACTGAAGTGGCCAGAGACATGTGGATTCAGTACCAGCTGAAAATCTCTGCCTATTGCAGTCTTATCTTGCTTTTCTTCATTGCGCTCTCCCAAATATTTTCTTTGTGAATCTGGTTTCCAGCACTAAGCTCTGTCTTTAACCAGCTATTCACTCTGTACAAATAGAAGGAAGGAATTTTTTAAATGAATGTGTTTAGTGTTTGATATGGTGTCAAACTGATACTAGGAAGAAGTCTATAGCTTACCTCACCTGCTATCCCAGCTGGGCTTATTGTCTGTCTGCCAGAGTTTTTCTTTTTTACTTTTCTTTCTTTTTTTTTTTTTTTTTTTTT
>NW_028186790.1:4551484-4621153 GCF_003343005.1 Rhea americana | reverse complement strand
AATAAGAAGCAAAAATTCAATGCATGCATATATTAAATGCTGTTGTGCCTAAAAGTTAACCTTCCTCAGGCAAAAAAAGCAAGTGGTAAAAGGCTGAACCTGACCCGACAGATTGTATACACCTTATCTGGCAATACTAACATGCACTTGAAAGTTATTAGTGCCCCAAACCTTTCAATACCAAAGTGTGCCCTAAATGTTATTTGATACTAGATGTTACATAAATCTGTATTTTCATTACTAAGCAACTTTAGGATATGTAGTGTGTGTTTGAAAAAAGACATGGTAATAACTCACTAATAATGGGTGCCATGTGGGGGGAAAAAGGCAATATTACCTACCTAAGAAATATAAAACATGGTTTATATTTTCAACAGTTTGAGAATGAAATGAAAACAGAATATTTGGTGCACCTGTAAAAACATATTTGATCATAATGGCAAGTACAGCATTCTTAGTGTGGGATTCATATTTCATAACTCATGTTCAAACAAGAAAAATGATTATAATGTTAAGTATTTCCTGAGTTTATTTTGATGGATGGCAGAATAAGTATCTTTTATTCATTAAAATACAGATTGGTATAATTTAATAAATGAATTTAATACACAGATGTTCAAGGCTGTTTGAGCAGAGTGCATATTAATCAACTTCTCTATAACTGATCCTCTTTTATATTTTTTATAAGAAATTTGCAGGAGCCAAAAGTTTATTAGATCTGTATGATCTTGGTGTGGTATCAGATATCAAGTAYGCTGTTTGAATCACGTCAGGTGATCAAAGTGCTTCTTTTTGATTGATGAATCTGTAAACACCAAACTATTTGAGTGGTCGTTGCTTTTGCATCTGTTTGAGACACTGACACATCCCTTGAAAAAATGGCCAAAATTTTTAAGAGTGACTTGCGACACCGGGAACTTCACTTTTGGGTGCCCTGCAGAAGACTGATCTTTAGCCACTATTAAGTACTCCAGTTTGAAAAGCTGTTTCAAGTTAGGTACTTCCAAAATAAGACCCTCGAATCATTTGTCATGTATAAGAACTGTAACCAGCAAATGCAGAGCCTGATAKTACCTTTGTTTGTGTACACTTTTGTTTTAAAACAAAACTGGATTTATTTTATTTAGGATTGCATTGGATTTATACTCACATAAATGAGAAAAGACAAGGACTGTCATTTTTTAAAGAATGCATTACAGCAATATGCGGAGCTACAAAATACCAAATGAGCTTACAGGCAGTATTTGCAAAAAAGACTACATCCCCAAGAAGTGTTGGCCTCAGGTCCACAAAGGCGTTATCCTGTTATGCTTAACTCACTCACAGGTGCCTGGCCTCCTTCCTATAGCTTTAATGGCTTTGGGAAGGTGCTCGAGCACCCTGCCTAGGGAAGGTAGGTACAGAGCAATAAGGACACCTACACACAGCACTCTGAGATGCCTTTGCTTGTCAAATGCTGAATGCCTAGATATTTCTGAAATTAGTGACAGAATTTCCTTCCTTCAAGGATCTGTGCTCACGTTGTCTTTTCTKGGGGGGAGAGCGGTGTAAAACAATTAGAAGAGCTCTCTTTTTGCTTTGGAAATAAAGATATGTGGATAGTGCAGAGCACCACGGTGTAGAGATCTAAGGGGATTCACATCCATACTCCTCCTCCCCAGAAAAGTGACTTTAAAAAATCATGTACTGGGCAATTCTGTAGGGGAGATGGTTTAATTTGTGTTACTTTGCATRCAGAACATGAAACCTTTCATGCTAAGCAGCATCATAAGTATGATCCCCTACAGTCACATATGGGTGAGTCCTGATACAAAATCCAAGGATCTTTGTATCAACTTTCTTTAGTGCCTCGTGCGTGGAAGTATGAGCATGTGAGGAGGTGCTGACACCCAGTCAGTGGCTCTCAAAGTCTAACTACACTTTGATTTTTTCTTCACTCTTCAGAGAAGGAATGCGATGTGGAAAAGTGACTGCCCTAAGTTAGTTGAAAGCTTAGCAAATAGGGAATTTGCCCAGATTTCCATACTCTGAATGTGAATGTGAAGCTTTTGCCACTGAGCAATTGAATATGAGTAGAAGATTTCTTCCCCTCTGTTCCTCTACAAAGAAAAGTTTTGATGTGCTATATTTTGACTGGATTTCTGTCCTGAAGGTGAGCTCTGAGCTTACATCTCAGCTTGTAAATTCAACAGCGCTAAGACCRGCTCATTGGCCTGCAGGCCAGCTGGCACAGTCTCGCCATGTCCTCATATTAAACAGGATGGGCAAATGCGAACTGTCTGTTGGGAATGTTTCTTGGCTTCTGCTAACTTCCTGACTGCCCAGGAATTTGGGAGAAGGCTAGCTGGCCTGGGCAAAACATGTGCCAGGGACTGCTCTAATAAATTCATAGGATAGCTAACAGAGTGCCTTTTTCCACGCCTGTGCCCTCGTGCCACTTAAAGAATTAGTATAGCTACAGCCATATTGATCCTTTTGGATCACTGTAGCTAGGTCTCACTGGGAAATGTCTAATTTATGAAAGCCATTTGAGGAGAGGTGTGAGAGAGTCACATATGGGTTTATGCTGTTGGTTCAAGGCCCTTCTTGGGCAGATGCAGAAGCCGAATACTAGGCAAACGGAAAAGGAGCACCGCTGAGCATTGCCAGGGTTACAGAGTACCTATGCAGGCTCCAGATTTTAGTGCAAATATTGTAGGCACCTATGTGCGTTGATGACTTGATYGCAGAGAACAAACTAACAGTTSACTCCAGGCTTTGTTGTGAGGGGGGAACACCGGACTAGAAGTAGRATACAAGTGAAAGCAAAGAGACATGTAGTTTTAACATGATTTAGCAGGCCATGTTGAAGTCTTGATGACACTGTAATGTTGAATACAACCGCTAACTCACCTGAGAACGATAAGCTGATTTATCTTCTGGATTTTGCCACGTGCCAGTTAGAGAGGAGCTCACTGCTCTGCCTAGTGACAGCGTGCTCTTCGATGTATTCCCTGTCGTCAGTTAAAGCACCTGGGAAGAGGACAGTAAGTACAAGTATTAAGTGGTCACAAAAATTTCTCTTCAGGTGGAAAAATCAGTACCAAGGTGGGCCCTATGGGAAGCACATTGACTTCTGTGTTTGTCCCTGCTCTGCTCTTACCTATTGACCAGAACATCTGGGGGTTCTGCACAAAGTAGTGCAGCAGTGGCTCCGCCKGAGTTCGCTGTAAGCCCACCGGTGAGCAGGATGCCTTGACTAATTTCTACACAACTTCTTGAGTCTTTCTGAACTGGAGGATTATCTGGAAAGGTTTCTTTAACGCAAGCTTTTCATCTCTAATAGTCAACAGGAAAAGCACAACTTTACTTTGTTTTTCAGATATCTTAGCCATGATATCATAATGATAAGGAGTTTGCCTTAATGTCCACTTCTGCAATGTATCAGCCAGATAATCAGTTTCTGCTCCAAGAATTTTAACAAGGGGTTTGTGGTCTGCAATMGGAGCAGCTTCTTCCAATGTAAAGACTCATGGAATGTCCTCATTCCAAAATATAGCAGTCAGAGGGTGAGTCTTGTTTCATGTGTTTCATTTCATGAAAGTGGAAGCAATTAGCTTCTTTGTTCTGTTATTATTTTAGATGAGAAGCATTTATACCTGCAGCTGAAACATCATGAACGAAGGGCAAAGAAAGAGGAATGTAAATCTTTTTTTTTTTTTTTTTTCCAAATCTCTGTAACTTCTTAGTTTCATTAAATAACATCTCACAGTTTTCAGTCCCAAACTGTCCAGGTAACATTTTTGTCATTGGATTTATTAATGTAGATATCTCAGTGAAAAACTCACTGTAAGACTTAGTATCTAACAAGAATCTTTGGCAATGTATTCTTTGGCACAGTGCTTTTTGTCATAAGCTGTCTTTCTCTGGAAGTAGTTTTTAGTCTTACACATCACTTTCATGGCCCAGTCAATTTCTTGTGGCTGGATGAAGTTTTATTTGTCCTTTTTCTTACCTTTTCCGCATTGTTCTAGCCATTTCAGTGCAGATTCCAGGCCTCGCAAGTGTGTTTTCTCACTTGCATTTGAATGAAAATTTCTCTCCACTTATCTCTTGCATACTTGGTTTATTATAAATTGAGATGTCACTGGTGCACCAGCCATGTGCTGCTATTCCAGAAAACAACCTTACATATGTTAACGATGATGTGTATCAAAATCCCAATTTCTATCCTATGTGCTGGTAAGCCTGATGCAGACCTACATTTGTAAACTTCTGTTCCCCATTTACTCATGGAAACATTCTTTAAAGACTTTTGAATAGGGCCATAGTTGAATATGTCTCAAGTCACATCATTCTGAAAATTTTACTTTACAAAATGTGACCTTCTTTGCTTCAGAAAGAGACATTATTTGGGATAATCTTAGGAGATCCAACCCCCAGTTTTAACTACTAAATTTTTTACAACACAGACATTTTTACTTTTTTCTCCAAGCTGTAGTTATATTAACTGAAGAATATGTGGCCAGTCAGTCACTATACTATGAATCATATGTACAATGTTTTGCTAATGCACATTTACACAACAGCAGATCACACAAGTTCAAGGACAAAGATTCTTTGATTACACATGGACTAATTTTGCCAAATTTCAAACTGCCCAGTTAGTGTTTCTGTTCTACTTGCAAAAGAACTTCCCTGCTGATGAACATTATAATGTCTTCTTCATCTTTCTTCTCTTAACATTAATATAACACTTAGAGAAACTACAAGCACACTTGCCATAACCGACCTACCTATCATATATTTATGTAAATATGGGTGTCCACTTCTGATATTGAAAAAGACATAGGCTTTAATGAAGGCAAAGAAATAAAATTTTTTTCAGTCTTGCTGGCATCAATGAGTTATGAACTGCTCACATGGTGGTGTCTTCCTTTGGAGAAGAGTGTTGTGCTATTACAAACWGGCTAGTATCAAGTTTTGAAGACTTATCTGTAGTTCTTATAAAYGGGGCTCAGAAATCTAGATACTTTTGGCAACTTTTAAAAATCTCACCCAAAAAAACAATCCACTAAGAAATCTCTTTGTGTGTATTGTTTCTTGAGGAACCAATTCAGAGATTTTTTTTTAATAAGGATAATAAAATCTGATGCAAGTTGAATGGTAAGGCCCCAGTATTAGTTTCTAGTAGCTTCCTCATCTTTTGTTCTTTTGGCACTCCAGCTCTTGCAACAACAGATATCAGGTGCCTCACTTAAGAACTGCTTACTAAAGCAATAATCACTGATCTTCACAGTGAGAATTGCAGTACTGAGCCAAAGTCATAGGTGCCAACTCCACCATATTTGTCAGAAAATCTTTATACATCATCTAGAGCCCTGCTGGTTTTTTGGCTGTTAGTCTAGGAATTCCAGGCAATTGCCAGGCTTGTTGAAGAAACTGTAATAGCTCCAGTGAAGCTGCCCTGTACTCAGATATCCTGAGCAAATGGTCACTGCAGAGGTACAAATTCACATTTGTCTAATGGCTTGGATGTGTTAGATTGCCTGTGTAAACACAGCAAAACTGTAGCACATTGAACTCCTTGGCTATGTCCGTACTAGGAAATTAATCAGTATCATGGAATATTTCTGGGGACTAGAGCTGGGGTGTCTGTACTGCTGAAGTGTTAATGGTCTCTGGCATTGCTACGACTCAGGCCAAGTGGAAGCAGCCTCACCATAACATCATGGTGCTACAAATGACCTTATATACATGACTGAAAGGGAGCTGGGACAAAAACAGCTGATACAGACCCACTGCTTTTGGGAACTGGGTTGTATGCCCGCGTGGTGGAAGTGGGCTGCATACATGAAGTGCTCGGGATCAGTATTAACCTCTGTTTCTTTGCAGTGAACACTATGAGCACATAGAGAAAAAGGAGCAAAGTCCACAGGAAGAGGAAGCTCAGACGCGAGAACTSAAGTTGTCTCACATGGGCCATGTATAAAGATGCTGGAGCGATGTGCAGGCACCCAAGGTAGCACCTATGCCATATATGCACCATACATAGCCCCATGCAAACATCAAATCAAATCAAATCAGATCAAATCCAACCACAAGGGATTAGAGGCTATTAGAGCTGTGTGCACTTCTGTCCCTGAGACATGGGGCTTATCTGCATGTGCCTAGCACTGGCCTGGCGCTACTCGGGGAGTTCTGTCTTGCAGCCTACTGCATGAGGAAGATGTGTCCTAAGGTTAACACGGATCCCAAAGCCAGTGGGAAGTTGGTCCTGAAAACTCTGCTGGTAGATGGACTTCTTAGTACCAAGCTTACTCCAACTAGGCTCTTCTTGTACACACCACACATGTTCTGCCACAAACCTCAGAACAAAAATTGTGTACCCAAACACCAGAAACTGTAAAGAAGTATCTTCACTATTGAAAATTCTTTATAGTTTTGACAAGTTGCAGGAGTCATCTTTAGGCAGGAGTCTTAAACGCGGCTCAACTTGTAAGTATCTTCTCTATCCAGTGAAGAAAATGAAAAGACAAGTTATTAAAAATTACCTTTTGTTTTTTGTCCGCCTTGATTATACAAGCTTTAATGTCTTATTTCTCTCGCAATTATCGCAGTATTATTGCAGTGACGAGTGAATAATGACCTCACTGCAAGAGAAAGGGAGCAGGGCTAAGCGTGGTTCCCCAGGTGTYTGGAAATTTGCCCTGTGCTTGTGCTACAGTCARACTTTWTAGCAGAAGTTAAAATTGGKGTGTAGTTAAGACACACACACGCATSCACACACACACACACACACACGTATATATGTATGATGCTTTATAACATATTGCCCTTTTGTTTCATTTCTGATCAAATCATAAAAAGAAGTTCTTAACTCTGCTTTAGTGCTCTGCTTTTTTCTAACATGGCTATCCATAATTCTAACAAGCTTTTTTGAGAAAAAGCTCTTTTCCAAGCTGTGCTTCCCAAAGTTCGTGTACATTATCTACCTGAGATTATTGGTTAACCTCTACATCAAATTTCTTTCTTTTACARAGTGGGTTTGAGTTTCCACCTGCTTCTCCTGACAGCCATCCAGCAAAAAGCTAGAGAGATTAATGCATATGTTAGTACATTGCTGTGAAAATAGTAGATATTTTTTAGCTTGGCACATCAGAAAATATCTAAGGGAAATAATTTTGAGAGAAGGCAAATTATTTTGATTTTTATTCAGATAGAAAATTTGAAAATATTTTAAATCAAAAGATGCTTTGTTTCACTTAAAATTGTTYTTATTTCTAGCACATTTAACATTTTGACATCTGAAAAAATACATTTGAAATACATTTCCAAGGTAAAAGTCACTTCAATTGGGAAACTAGAAATCTTTCAGCATCTAGGTATTTTCTCATTCTTTTTTGTTAAAGAATAATTTGTTGAAATAGAGCAGAAATCATAAAATATCCAGTCTCTCCAGTCCTATGTTTTTCACAGAAAAAAAACCCAAAAAACAAAAAAACCATGTGCTATAAATTTATCTCGTTGGAGGAAAAAAAACAAAAACAAAATCCCAAACAAAGCRAAGGGCATGTAGGAAACTCTTACAGGCTTTCTTGCCCTTAGTTGCACATTTTTCTTCTCCTCCTGACAGACCCCACTCACCCGCTAGTTGTATAGGAAGGGAAGGAAKTGGGGTATGTTCCTTCCCAAATTAGCTGGTAACTAGTTGGTCACCTATTTGATACTTTCAGCGGTTTTAGAGGGAACTGGTATTTCCTTTTTTTTTTTCTTTTTTCTTTTTTTTCCAGAAATGTGTATTTCAGCTCCTGGATTTCTGACATATTTTGTCTTCTGCCATATTTTGTTACACCTTGCTGCACACAGCTTTATGAAATAACACAACATGACTTTGGGTAGCCAGCCATAATTTGAAAAGTTGTACGGCTGGCTAGGACTGGCTCTTTTTCGCATTTCCTTTTGAAGATTATTAGCAAAGAGTGTCAGCATGACACTAAAATAAAAATCCGTTGAGATTAGATGATGACTGAACAAAACGATGTTTGCTGAATATTTCTCTAGAGAAAAGAAATGAACAATAAATACTGTATGAGAACAGACTAAATTTAAGATCCTATCACCTTTAATTTTAGCTATAGTGACAAATTTGACTGTTTAACTGATCTCATCAGAATTCAATCTAGAATCAATTTTATATTTTTGAAATAAAATAGTAGGATTCAGAATTACACGTATGATCCAGATGCTAAATCCATCATTTTTATGGACTTACTTAATTGATCAGTAGCATCCTTCAGTACAGAGATACAGTATTTTATTAATTCATTTTCCAAATTGTATCCTGTGTGTTTAACATGCATCATATATTTTTCATATTATTAAAAGGGGTCAGCTTCATAACCTAAATATATAGTCTTTAGTAGATGGCTGCTAATGAGTTACAAATTAAGTTTGTTTTTTTTTTTCCCTTGGAGCTTGGAGAAAATCTGAGTCCAGTAAAATCACGTGTCGTCTGCAACAGCACCCGGCCCCGCGCTCCCTGGCTTCCCGGCAGCGAGGGCAGCCCTCCTCCCCGGGCTGGCGGCTACCGAAACGAGCTCCGGCAGGTCTCTGCAGGTCAGCCACACGTTCTGGTTGCCACACTGACTTTGACTGGCAGACCGATTGCCAGCCCGGCTTTCTGCTCGCTTGCATCACGCTGGAGGAACGCTCAACCGTGCCTACATCACATCTGGCTAACTGTATCTCACCTATTTAAACCCCTCAAAGCAGGTTTGTTCAAGATTAAAGGCTAAATTCTAGTCTCAAAATTAAAGGCTAAATTCTAGCYGGTAGGCAATTGGGTTTTTGACACACTGTCTGCATGAAAGCTGCATCATGTTTTCTTTTTCCATACTGCAGTGTTGGCATTATGCATGTTTTTAAGCCCAAACTTCGAAGTTTAACCTTTCAAGGCTTGCTAGTTAATTAGGCATTTCATAGTATAATACAGTGTAGTTTCAGAATGCATGTGATTTCAATATATAACACACATACCTAAATGTGTATTATATCTGCAAAAGTTCTCTCTTCATAAGTAAATAAGCACATGATAAATAGATCATTCTGTATATGAAGGCACATGAATTTCCTGAGCCAAGACGGTGTTCCTGATGCACCTATGCAGATTTCATAGAATAAAGCTCTGCTGGAATTTGCCTGAAAATAACAGGGGGCAAATTAAATTTTCAAGTGGAATTCAGAACAATAGTAATATTTCCTGAAAGGCTACTAATTCTAGTGAAGCTATTTCAAAGGCCACATTCTTTGCAGGTCGCTATGGAAGGCTAGCTCATGTTATAAAATGATAGCACCCTTTTGTGTTTTGAGCTCTCTGTTACACCTGCTGTGTCCACTTTTTCTTTTTTTTGGGTTTTCAGTTCTGCTTGGTCTAGCACAGGCTGGTGCTGGTTAAACAGAAAGCTCCAATATAAAAGGATCTGCCCCATATCTCAGTGACTTTTTTTTTCTTCTTTTTGACTGTGTCTAAACATGCAATTAACTTCTCATAAGACATAAAATAACAACAGTGAAAGCCAAAATTACTAGCTGGTATTATTCCATGTGTTAAATTACCAGAACACTGAAGCTAAAGATGGGAAACACCCTATAAAATAACTCATTATGAACAGCGCTGGTTTTCTCTTCTTGTTATTTTGGGTATGCACATCCCTTCAATTACATTGAAAAATGTAATTTAGTTAAGAGGGACAATGCACCCACTCTTGTGCTGAGAGCTGCAAGCAAAGGGCCTGTTCCAATCATAAAATAATATCAGATGAACTAGTAGGGAGTAGGCTCTAGAGATAATTTCTATTTATTTGGGTTTCTCTGAATATGTCTATACACCTCAATCACGCTTTTAAAGAAGCGAGTTTGGGTCCTGATGAGAGTGTGTCCTTTGCACTGTGTGCAAAATCTGTTCATAACATCTGTAAATACTCAGGGTAAATCCAAGCTGAACTCCATCTTCTGTGGCTAAACTGGTATCAGAAAGGTTTGGATTACATCAGAGCAATACACCTGCTCATTTTTAATTACTTTCTCCAGTATTTTTCCATAGAAGCTTCTTCATTCATGTTAAATAAAAATCTTGTTTTTTTTTTCCTTAGTGAGACTTGTTTGGTCTTTTAAATAAGTCCTACCTCATCTATCTAAAACACCCTAATGCACCTGATAGATGTATCTTTGGGTCTCTKAATCTGCAGTGTTGGTATTCTTGCAGCTACAGAAGGGAATGAGGGGAAGAACTAAGGGGAACACAGTTCAGATGTGACRTTCTTCTTATATTAGAAGAAATCGAAGGAACAAGAAAAGTAGAACCTAACTGTTTTCAGGGCACCTGAGATATAGTTTTGAATACTGACGATACAAAAACAAGTGAAAAGGCACGGGGAGAAATAATATAGCAAGTCCTTGAGGCAAGTAGGAATGCCTGTGAAGAAGCAGTGCTGAAAGATGCAGAAAAATAGTTTTCTCAAAAAGAGAGAAAAGAGTAGATCTCCTTTGTATAGCTCTGTTTTTTCTCCTTGGTGCTGCTCTGAATATTATATTCAGTTCTGAAAACAGCATTGTCAAGAAAGTATTGAAAACCTGGAGAAAAATAATGCAAGTTTTTCTGGGAGTAGCTAATATACAGCCCAAGTTTCTTATGGAAGAGTTGTGTCCCTCTCTGTTCATCATCCATCCGTTGCAATTAGCTCAGATTCTCCCTTCACTATGTCTGTGATCACCTCCCCATTGCAGCACCTCCGTCCCGGTCCCTGCCTCCATCTGTGCCTTGCTCTCTCCCAGCAGCTCATGCTGACGTCTTTCCCTCAGTGATCAGGCTAAYGAGATCTTTCTCCTCTACTTTTAGCCCCTGATTCCTGCAAAACTCCRGAGTGAAGAGTAACCTCTGTAAAGTTTGAGTTTGGCCAGTGGGTTCACATGTTTTTAAGAGAAGACTGACAGATAAACAGACAAATATTACAATGTGTAACTTTTATTTGTTACGTGACAGAAAACCAGACTGAGAAACAGAAGCCTCAAAGGACTGATTTATGAGGAAAGATGATCACTGTGGTATTTGCTATAATGAGGTAGGTTTCCCCCYCTCTCTCTCTGTGGTTTTGACCAGATATTCCATTCTGCACCCAAAAAACTTTTCCCAACAAAAGTTTGTAAAAACTTGTATATTCCCATGAAACATGTCAGTTTTGAGGACTGACATTTTTCCAATGAAAACACATTTTCTGGAAACTCTTGACCAACTTTAGTGACCACATAGGCTATAATAATTTATATTTACAGTCCAGGCAGACTGGAAGAACAGAAAATGTTAGACCAAGCTAGAATAACACTAAGGGGAATTATCAGTCCTTTTGTCATGGTATAGTGCTTTCTATGAGCTGAGAYTAGGGGAACATTCATCTACTAACAGAATCGTATAGTTTCAAGTTCCTATGCATACGATAAATAAGCTTGTTTTACCCTATTTCAGAATAAAAAGATCTGAAAAATCCACATTTACTTTGAGAAGTCTCACAGTGATAGGATTTTCCCATCACTTTTCTTGGATAAAATCTCTTAAAACTCCAATGAACAAACTCTAATGCTTCTTTTCTTCTTGGGTAGTACTTCATTGCCTGCATTARGAACAGCATTTTTTGGTGTAAGTGATGGCATTGGAATCTGTCCCTGAATGAGGAATTCAATCACTCTTATCAGTGGATCCACTTCCAGGCGTATTTACTGGGGAAGTGAGGTCAGCTCTTTGCTGTACAAGGCGATTGGCTGTAATCTAGCGAAGGAAACCCTTACCATTTGTGTGTGATTGTTTGTTTGTTAGTTTGTTTTAGATAAAATTGTTTGAATTTAGCCAAAAAAACCTATGCTTAGCTTGTCCAGATTGTTTGCTTTGCTAAAAGGTTGCAGTCCAACTCCTGCAAAGCAATAATTAGAGAGGTTTGCTTTTTTTGTTGCATTTAAGTGTTCCCGGAGCAGTGGCTGCTCTGCAGGAGGAGAGGGAGCAAATGATATATGTTTTGCTTCTTTTTAATCTGTTGTCCAGCGTCACCGCTATTCCAACGATGGGCCTCCTGACTCTGTTCATTGTTTTTAAATTAACTGAAAAAATATTGCTTTTGAAGGGTGAAAGCATGAAGAATTACAGGCAGCCTGATCAGCTTTGCTACATCCTTTAACGTCCTACTGCTTGCTAGTGGTCCTAAATCATTAATTCGGAGAGACTAGCCATTTTGGAGGACGTGTGCRTTGTGCACTGCACATACTAAAGGAACCTGGAGGATTTTCTTTCCTTTGTCTCTTTCCATTTGGCTCTTTTGCAAGTGGTGCCTCTACTGACATCCACTGGTAGCTACAGGACAGCTGCAGGCCTGCAAACCGCTCGTAACCCACCCGTGCTAATCCTGTCTCCTGCGCCAAGTCATTGATTTAGTACCGTGCTGGATGTCAGCTCAAATGTAAGGTCAAAATAATGTAATCCTTCCAGTTTCTCCCCCTTTCCCAGAGGAATGGCCCCCTTCCCCTTCCATGGTGGTAAATAAATTCAAGAGATGAAAACCTGCTAGCAATTTCTTTGGCTGCAGCTCACCAATTAGCAACACAGAAAATCAAACCACAGTTTCCTAGGTGTAGTGGGAATTTATAGGGAATGAGAGCTACCAGGAGTATGAGCTTGTATGTTACTCATTATATATTTTTTGTTTAAAATGCAATAAATTAAGATTTAGTGATCAAGTGTGCAGGAATGAGGATTAGAGACCAGCTGGGAAGAGCTGAGGACTCTTTGCTGCACGCACTGTGCCACTGACTCTTTCTAGTCAATAATCCCAGAGCCTCTCTTGTCCCTAGATACTGCAGGTAGGGCAGTATGAGATGAGTGTGAAGATAATTAAGAATACCCCTGTTACTGTTAGCTGCTTCTGGTGCTGTGCGACTCTCTCCAGATGATAGTGTTGGCATGTCTACAGTATAATAAAATTCTTGGACGTGTGGAACTTTGGGTTGGGTCCCTGCGAATTTGCGTGGCTTTGCCTGAAGGAAATGGAGCAGAGATCTGTTGCAGAAGCTGTGAGACTTACTGGGTAAATTAGGAGCCATTACAGGGTTCTTGTTAAAGTTTGGCTGAGAATATAATTTTGCTATACACRTTCAGCCAGTTGTTTGTGCACAGCCTTAGCTATCTGTAAGTTTGTTTGGTAGCAATGAAGTAATATCAACCCGTACAATTACCTGTAATCTGTCTTCATAACTTATGGGCCTTTTTTTTGTTTGTTTGTTTATTTGCTATCTGATTGGTCACCTTAGTCAGATGTTACTGTTTCTCCTTCCTGATCTGATAAATGTAATTCCTAAGGAGGGCTGATAAGGAACAGACCAAGCCATTCACCTTTTACTTTCTAGGGAAGAGCAGCAGCTATTTTAAGAGGTAGGAAAGTATAGCAGAAATCATTAAGGCTTTTCCTTCTGGGATCATGACATCCGTGCTGACCTCAGTCACCATTATCAGAGCAYAGAAAAGAATTTTCTTGTTAAGGCTCAGGAAAACATATTGTCAATACATTTTTGATTCCAAATTTTAAAATTTACCTTATTCTTCCACCAAAACTAAGGACCCTCAGCACCAAGGCCTAGAATTGAAGGACAAGGACTAGACTAGGATCTGGTTAGTATTTCCTAGCAGTTCTGATCACTATTTTTAGCCTGCTATTTTGAAGTCCTAGTATTTCTAGAACCTGGTAAAATTACCAGTGAGGGTAGCTGATAAACAGCTGGGTTGCTGGAAGCAGCAGCTACCTTGACAAGTTAGAAGGYACCTTCGCATAACGATACTGCAGTCAGGCAGTCACTATTAATGCAGCCTGTGTTTGCAGGCTTTGCCGGGTTCGAAAAAACCATTTTGGGCCTGAAGAAAAAGCAAATGGGTAGCTGCGAAGGCTGTAAGGATGCTTGCAAGTGATCATCACAYCGTTGCTCTCTCTGCAGATGTGCATTGCCATCCCTTTCAGGAAGTGTCAGCTGGGAAAGACAGGGGAGCTCAAAGGCTCTCTCATAGCTAGTCATAAACATTTTTTCCTGAATTATTGTCATTTCAGTTGACCAGAGCCARTTCTAAGGCAAAGGGACCATCGTTCAGGGCAGCTGGAATGGCAGACGACTGTGGCTCCATGGCTCTGGTTATGCCGAGCCCTCGGGGAGGCAGGCTTGCTGCTGCAGTCCCTGTGGGTGGCCATGGAAGCCTACCTACTTGGGGCTACTGCTGGAAAGACATTCATGAGGAAGGATTATCACTATTATGAGCACTGTCGCCCAAGCTCTCTCCTTCTGAGCTGCTCCTGGTAGGTCACAGTGCTGCAGCCCCTCTGGCCCCAGCTGGGTTGCCCCTCTATCCCTCCATCCTTGGAGGCTGCAGTTTCCAAATTGTGACTTTTTTTTTTTTTTTTTTTTTGCCAAGAAGCCACAAGCCAGTTCTGCAGCAGATGAACAATACGTTTTGTCCACCACGGTGTGGAAAAAAGCCTTCTGTTCCTCAACTTCTTTAGGATCTATGTTTTTTTAAAAGCACAAATGATATATCTCTAAGAAAGTGAAGCTGAATGGATAAATGGAGGAATTTCCAGGGAGACAGAGCGTCATCCAAGCACATTGTTAGTAAAACCTAACTTTATTCAGCTCAATCTTTGGGCTCTCTACAAGCTGTTTGCTGTTATTTACCATTGAACACATGCATCTGTTCCTTCTAAGCTATAAATAGTTTTAAAACACCCCAGAAAAATCACTTAGTATGTTTCAGCTACTTTTTAAATAAAATCTATAAATTCTCTATGAATGAAACTTGAGGGGAAAAACCAAGCATACCTACTTTATTACCCAATCTTTGGTGTGCATATCATATTTATTAAGGTGCCCGCAGCCCAACATCATAAGAATAAGTGTTAGCATTTTCTCCTGGACCCCAAACAGTATTTAAATTGGAAGTTAAAATGTCAAAGCAGAGAGATCTGAGTGTGCCTTTTCCTTATGGAAAGTTCAATGCTTGGGAGTTCTTAATCAAGATTGTCAGACATTTCCTGCTCATTTTCAGCCACCAACGGCAGGCATAGGTGACTCCCTCCTTGCTGTCGAGGGGCGGACAGAGCCGTACTGTGTGATCTGTTGCCCACTGAGCCACCTGCAAGTCGTTTCGCTCCAGCTGTGGTAGACCTCATGCAGAAACACAGCCTCGAAAGAGCTGGCTCCTGGCCAACAACACTGTTAGGGGTTTTTAGCTTAATTCTTTCACTGACCTCCTCCTGAGGAGCATAATTCATTAAGTACAGTATCATAAAGGCCATGGCGATTAGAAACAGAAAACACTGCCACCAGTGTAGCCTGTAAAGGAGGGATCGGCAATACAGTGTACGTATATAAAGTTCATGTTAGTTTATTCTGATATTAGGAGCTGAGAAGGAAATGTCTCCAGCTTTGCTTGCTTAGGATCTCTAGGTATAAGTTTAAATGGATAATATTTAGTCTGTGCTACTGTAAATCCCAGTGTGGGGCACAGCAGGCTGTCCAAAACGATCATGCTCCTAGGCAAGGATGTGTGGCAAGGATAAGGGTCACGAGTCAGAGCAGTCCGCAGAGTCCTATGCTGTGGATGGAAATGCAAAACCTCACGTCAGCTCACAGCACCTCTCCTTAAAGGGGAAAGGATGAGAGAGAGGATACACAGGGTTAAGCACACTTAAAGTCCATTTTGTCAGGCTCTGATCCAGAAAAASTTACGTTTAAACATACGTGTCGTTCTGTCATCCTATGGCTGGCATATCAGGTAGCTCAGGGTTATGGCTGCCAAGCAAAGACTCTTAGGAAYGACTGTCCTGAGACTTTCTGAAGGAAAAAGGCACATGGAAAACCTTTGTTGATTGATCAGTCTAATTGTAAGCATGTAAATTCTTTACTACCTTAAAGCTCCACACTGGGCGAAATACAACTATCATTAGCTCTCCATATATTTGGATTAGACATGTAGCCAAATGGAGAAATTTTGTTCGTTTTCAGAGTCCGAGGAYGTGTATARCTATTATTAGGAAAGGCAGAGCTACAGAGCCTCCCATGCAAAAGCTGAAGGAGCATGAAGTGTCAGTTAYGTGCTCACGGTTGCTTTTCGTTGTCTAACGGTTGAACAAAAAAGAAAAGAAAGACCAATATTATTGATGAGAGTCATGTGCATTTTATGACCATTATATGTTTCATCACACCCATCCTACTTCCTCTTCCCYGGTCTTTGGTTTCTCTGTTGAATTCATTTTGAAGAATGAATCTATTGCTTCTCCCTGGAGCTCTCTATTCTTCTTCAGCCTTCTTAGGCTCCTCCATTGAAGCAAAATGTTTTCCTCACCTTTTAGTGTAGGSGTAAACAGCAATGTATTGTGTGAGTGTAATTCAGATTCCATGAGTGACTCATAAACACTGATGGTAAAGTATGGCTGGTTTTAGTAATATAAACACTGAATTACCTCATTTGCACAAAGCTCACATCTTCACATACAAATAAGATCATGTGAGTGTGCAAAATTTGGATTAAACTAAACAGTTTTCAGAAAGGCTGCATTAGAACCTGTAATGTGTGTTTATTCCAGACATATTTTTTCAGTTCCTACAACTATGTTAGTTGGTTTTATTCTGAGCTGAGGTTTTAGTGGGTCTTTTCAAATTTATGGGAGATATAACCAGAAGAGGAGAATGAGAACCTGACACTTGTTGTAACAAATACTGCAGTAAACACTGCTCCATCAATCTGTCTGCCTTTCTTCTGTTTCAACACACTGTTATTCTCTATATATGTGATACAGGTTACCTCCATTTAGAACTTGGTGAGTACTTGAAGATCAGATCATTTTTTACTTGGAATGACAATTTTTTTTTAATGTGCAACATAAAACATTCATAATTTAATACATATCCAGCATTTCTGGATATGGTTTCCCAATTAAGTGGCCATATATACATTCATTTGAAAACTGTTTCAGACATAGGACTTGCTTACTTTATTGGCAGCAGTATAGTATTACACAGATATCAATCACCTGTAGCAACTGAAGCTCATAGCCTCTCCTCATTATTGAAACACATCACAGTACAGCACGCTGAGGGCTGGATCATGCCTTGTATATCATTAAGAATGAAGTGTTGAGGGACAACACTGTAACCATGACCACCTAGGGCTTTCCCAATCAATGCACACTTTCTTCGGTGCTATGTCGTCCTTGAAGAAAAGCCARCGTGCTCCTCTTCCTTTTCTGAGTAGTTTCCTCTGTACGTTTAGGTGAGTATAGTGACACRGACCAACTTTCTACCCAATCAGTTCAATTACCTCATATTCATTGGAAAGGAAGGCCATGAGAAAGGAGTCAATCAGTTCTCCCTGAACTTTTGGTCAAGTCAAGTTGGGACTTTGGTCAAGCCATGGCCTCAAGTAATAGATTTTCCATACTTGATTTCTTGCTGTTGGACACTTAGGGCCAGATCCACAAAGGGCGAGATCCAGAAAAGAATGGAGTTYTTACAGAACCTTATGCTGTGATACTTCAAAGTTGTATCTGTGACTAGGAATATTCTTGGAGCAGTATATTCAAAATACTGGGTTGTATGCCAGAGTTCCTGAAATATGTGATCCGGGTGRCAGGCAGCTCAGAGTGAGACTCACAAAAGGCACCTCTTTAAGTAGGAAGATAAAAAACACTGAAAGAAAAAATGTTCCCTGAGATTATGTCTCTTACTTGTTTCAGRATTGCAGTTGGATGATGCTGTGAAGGAGATTCAATGCCTGAAATCCCTCTTGGTTATCTGTTCCARTTCCGGAAGATGCTAAACACCAGGTATATTAGACCTTATCATAGATTGTATTTTGTTTTTTTTATTAGTGGCATTCGTATATCACTTATCTGAAGCTCTTAAATTGGAATAATGATCAGTGTAGCCATCTCTGATTCAGGCAATTCCCAGGAGCGACTGAGCTGGCATCCCATCTGAACTGCCCTCTAGGGCTAYATACACCAGCAAACTAAACAATGCCAAGGATCGCTCTCTGGCCTTTAGGCTCTTTGATAATATCCATATTGTTAAACTCTCTTACTCACCAACATAGGATAGCTAYGTCCAAACTGCCTGTGGCAAAAGGTCCTTAGCTTGTGATAATTCCCAAATTATGCCTGGGAATTGTGTGGAGAGTACAAGTTGATCTGGGTCAGAAATGCTCCACAGACAAGCAATATAATAATTTGGATGATCAAGCTGCTGTGCCCATGTTCATGCCCTGGCTCCATGTAGAGAAGTAGCCTAGAGGCACTTCTTTCTCTCCTTTGACTTTAGGGTGACTCCAGGGTGACTAGGATCCTTCCTTAGGCTGTGTGCACAAAGTCAGTGAGATATATATGRGGCCTAAGCCATTTCCAAAACTATCGTTTGGACTGGAGGGACTGCATTATACAAACGTTAATGATGATCACTTCGATCACTATAGGAAAGAACTATCATGTCTGCACATCAACTGTCTCTATATCCGGACATATTTAAGCTTTTCTGTCAGCAATTCAAACACATCTGGAAGTCCTATTAGCATAAAAGAAAAGCCATGTTAGTATGAAAAAAAAATGGTATCACTTTTGTGTGGGAGACACATCTCTGATATCTTTATACTCTGTTTTGTTAGCCATTCCACTCTTGTTGGTGATAGCTGAAAGTCTGGAAAACAAGTAACACAGTTTGAAAGACACTCATCTCCATTCCTTTCTTTCAGGTCATTTCCCTCTTTCTCTTGTTTCTTGTACCACATATTTATATAGTGGCTGGATTGATTTTTTTTTTTTTACCCAAATGTAGCTTAATATTGTTTGGAAGCTGATCTGTATTTCAAAGTAAGAAGAAATACCCGTGTGTTGAAGTGAATTGAATTTTGCCCTCATTTTTGCTAGAATTATCAGTCTTTTATCCAACCATTAGCTGGATCTCATCCCAGGAGAGCAGGAAGAGTTAACCCTTCACTGGTCACTAGGACCACTTAAGAAGTCATTTCCTATGGTAACAACGCAAAGCATATGCTGCTTGTTAATACAGTTGAGCAATGAACTAGCAAGGCGGTTTTAAAGCCTTTCAATGCCGCACGGGGCACTGGCTGAGCTGCAGTAAGGATATGCACCCCTGCACCGCTCTGAAGCACGTTTGTCCGCTGCTTCATTACTGTATGTGTCTGAGTTAGTGTCTTCATTAAAATGATAAGTTTCTCTAAAAGCTGCAAATGACAAGTGACCTTATAATGTAACGTGGTCCCGCTTAGTCTGCAGGAAAGTATTAAATGTCAGGACTTATAATTGTAAGGATTTGATATTTATGAAGGTCAGTTCAAGTGTGAGTAATATAACATAATATTACATTTAAACTAAGATCTGTGTTCATAGGAACCTTTTAAAAACAGCCAGCTGCCACTGCTGAAATAGTGCAATGATAGATGATGATTTTTTTAGACTTAACACATATTGTGAATTTGCAGCTCATGTAGGGTTTGTATTAAAAACTGACARGATATTTTAATTTAAAGAGAGGTTAGATTATTAAAGTTGGCAAACAGCCAGAAGTATATCAATGTTAAAAAATGTCCATTTGCTTGACTTTTGCTCTCCTTTGTTTTTATTGGTAAAATACATTAAAAAATCCTCCTGAATTGTTGTTCTTAATATATTTAATATTGTTCATTCAAAAAAGTGTCACATTTTGCCTTTAYGTGAGGTTTGACATTGCAAGCCAGAATGTAAAAAAAACCCTTTTCAATRAAAAAGGGAAAATAAACTCCATTCCACAGATTTTATATCTCATCAAAATTAGATTTATTCATGTCAAAATTAAGTTTATTCAGGTCGATTCACTGTTTCAAATGATGTGGAAGTGAAAGACTTGAAGTCTCTATTTCTACTGCRCATTTCTTGAGAAGAAAATCTCTTGGGGAGATTCTCTTCCCCTAGGAGCTGGTGTCCATGTCCTCAGAAGTTATATAAATGAAGATATAGAACATTTCATATAAACTTTGTCTTGATGGATACAGAATGTCCACAGTTATCCTGTAAGCATAAAGCTTCACTGGATGCTCAACACCTTTCAGCACCTGGCAGTATTATGCTCTAATTATTATTATAATTAATAATAAATATTATTATGTTTGTAGCTTGCTTCTTTCTATAAATAAAACATCTCATAGGTAATGCACAGCATAAAAAGACCTGTGGCTATTTTCTGTTTTCTAAAGTGCATTTGTGTTTTTGTGCTGAGTTACCATGGAAGGAACATGCCTAATCAGTAAGTAGGTGTCTCGTCTATCAGTTAAATATGACCATTGCATCCACTCAGACCAGTAGGCTTTGCAGAGCAAAGGGTTATACTGTCAAGGAGCCTGCCTCTGTCCTTGTACATGGGCATCAGAAGCCCTAAAAGAAAAAAAGTAAAATAAAAATAAAAGGTAAGATCTTTAGGGATTCATAACACAAGTATTGCAAGCAATGACATACAAGTTTTTTAGTTATAGAGAAAGAAAAAGTTATAAGAATGAAGAAAAGTTTGGAGCTAGGCCACRTATGGCTGTAGATTTATGCATAGGAATACAGTATATTCTTTGAGGAGGAGCAAGTGATGTAAATCTGGCTCTTTAAATTCCATTTCGCTCAAGTACCTGTCAAATCATGTAGATACCTAGGACAGGATTCATATCGTCRATATAAGTATCTATAACGCAGAGAAGCCTGAACACATCATCAAAACTCYCTACTGGGAGTAGTCAGTGGAGAGAAACAGAGACTTTTAGTATGCAGTTACCAAAATAGACCTCTAAGATAGGTTAAGAATCACTCTCTGAAAGAGTCTTACTTCTCTTCCTTGTCTATAAGRCAGCTTAAGATGACTATTTCAGATGTAGATATAGTTACCTGTACTCTTTCTATAGGCTAGGTAAAGAAATAGGCATGGTCAGAAGTAATGTCGGTATCTAAGCTGGGTAGGATAAGTGTTCTTAATGGGTGACGGTTACTCTGGGGTCCAGCTTCCTCCTGTCTAATTTAGGGCATGAAATGGTGATTTCTGGAGCTTCTACTGCTACCTAGGAGGTGCCATGAGGATGATATTCCCTTTTAAAACCTCATTGAAGCCTCCATCCTGCAATCACAACAAGATGAAGGAGCACAAAAACAGAATATAGGAGATAAGGTAGTTTTAGTATCACACAAACTTGCACGTAATGCATAGGAAAGAATCTCTTGTCCCAGGTACCCTAATTTCTGTTCATGCTGTATGGTAGATTTTTTCAAGTAATCTGCGTTCATTACACAGTTAAAAAGGGAAGATAAAGCACTGCTTTACATGTGTTACAGAATTCTTAAAACATCTCCAAATCTCTCTTACAGAGAGATACTTGAATCCAGGAGATTTATGAATATTCAAGCAGGATTATTATTATTGATATCAGATTTGTCTTTAGACTTTGGAAATCCACTTCAATCTTTCTTTTCCCAAAGGATACATGCTTCAGCCATCGGTGAATCCAAATCTTTGTGAAATAATTCAGATCGTATGCTCTCTTTGACATATGTGCCCCCTAACAATCCTAAATTGATTCAGTCTACTCCATCTACCTCTTCTTCCTTCAGACTCACCTCTGTTACATATGTAGCATCTTCCTCTGGTAGCTCAGAAGAGTTACAGTTCCTTTCTCTAGGGACCACTACAGGATGCAAAAGGAGATGGGAGGAAAAAAAGAGCTTTCCTGTGCTACAGCAGGAAGAGCAGTGTCTTTTTTGGCTTCTGGACCCTGTCTTTCCTCTTCCTCCCTACTTTCGCTACCCCTGAAAGAGCCAGCATCACCTCCTGAGGAGTCAGAGAAGTCTGCATGCCTGCAGCAGCCCTAAGTCACTCTTGCTCTAAGAGGTGAGCTGGGGGAAAGAGCAGCCCATCAGTGAAGCGTTCTCTTCCCCCTACTCCAGGCAGAGTTAAAGTGTGTGTTAAAGTGAGCTGGTTGGTATTTTGGAATGGAATTAGTATTTCCCATGCTGGTGACCCACTGCAGCCTATGCACTGAAAAAGAAACAGCTCATAGGAGCCCAAATATGTGAAAAATACACACCATGTGGGAAAGTTATCAATGCACATATTCTACCTGAGAACAAGACTGAAAGGAAGGGAAAATAATATCTTATGTGATTCACAAATTTATTTAGTACGAATGGGCTCAGTTTACAGCAGGATCTAAAGTGTACTCTCCCTGTCTACTAATGGGGTCACTGGAAAGATAATTATAGTAGCTGTGTAGAGGAAGATGCAAACAGGAGGCAGAACAACAGTGAGGCAGCTGGACGGTGTAAAAGTATTGACTAGATGGTATGATGTGGGGTGAAGAAATGAGGTGGGGCCTTAAAAACTGAAAGGGAGGAGTTCACACGAAGCATTGCGGAAGATAAACAGAACCATAGAGGTGGTAGGAAAGAAGGGTTTCACGGTGCTCCTAAACAGTGCAAAGAGGAACTTCTGATAAAGAAAAATAGCAATTCCTTTTTTAAAAATGAAGTTCACTTGCAGTAAAGGGTGCTCAAATGCATTCCCCACCAGTGCAATGACAAATTGCTTAGCCAGTTACTAGCATRACTGCACGCAGAAGGAAGAGTAGAAGGAGAGCGTGATTCCATGGAAGAAAATTCAGATGAGTCCTATTTTCGTAGGAGGGACATAGGTGAAATTAACTTTCAGAAAATGAGTGCAAACATAAAATATGTAGCATTGCTTCCAAAAAATGATGGACCTACATGTGTTTCAGAGATGGAGGCATTATGCATCTTAGGCATTGGAAGTGTATTTTGTCAATTATAAATCTATGGATGAAATAAAGGTATGTTTCATTTGTGGAGACAGTGGGTACATAGGAGTTTGTTCTGGAAGTGAACGGAGCATAGTAGCATGTGGGACCAGAAYGTGCATGCATTCATTGGGTGCAGTTCTGAATACATGGTGTGTAAGTGTTTTCAGTGCTATTGTCTTATTAAAAAGTAATTTCACTGATTTTCAGTGACTGCAATGATAAGAAAGATATGTTAGCAAGTTTAACTATAATCTGAATGAAGTTATGTAAGTAACTGTATAATGGCAATTTAGATTAAAATGGCTATTTTATGCTAACAGACTGGGGTTAAGAGCACAGTTGCTTTATAGATGTTTGCTTTCTATGTTCTATAGGATTAAAATGGGTTATAAAAACATTGGTCAGCCCAGTGCTCCAGCTCCAGCACCATTCACTTTGACTGCAGATGAACATGATGAGGTGAAGGGCTAGCTCTGATGTATGGGAAAGAAATGAAGCATTTCCTTCTGCAAGGACCATGTGTTGTCTTTCATAGGACATGCTTTTTTTTTTTTTTCCTTTTGATCTTTATACAGTATTTTTTCTGTACTGTTGAACTACACCAAATGTGTCTTTGAGACTTAGGCAAAAAAACGTCAACCTTTTGCCAACTGGTGTGAAATTAAAAAAAAAAAAGGATTTTTAAAAACCAATTTCAACTGCTTTTCTGTCAGACAATGATTGTATAATTGAAAGACATCCAGTTGATAAAAAAGAACATATTTTTTATTGGCAGCACAGTAACATGAGTTCAAAGACTGTATTTGCCAAGACTGCATAACTCTGTAATGGCCGGCATACTTTTACAAGTGTTCAGTGGTATTACTGACAGAAAGAACGCTTTGGTCCAAGACAGATGTAAAATACTTCATTTAACAAATATTTACTCCACAATTATCTGAAAATGTAGAAAGTACAACCTGACATGTTTGAATATCTAAAGAACCTGTTTATGGGGTATTCTATTATTGTTCCTACATAATAATCCAAAAAATAGAGTTGCAGGGGAGGTTGGATGATTTAGGATATTGGTAATGGGATACAAAGCCTTTCACATCTTGGTCAGCAGTTCAAATCTGGCTTAGGTTGGTAGTAACTCAAAATGATTGCTGGACTATGTGACTAGGGTTGATAGTAAGTTGATGCTTTCTAGCTTTCAGACTCYGCCACCATAATGATTAAATTGGCATGATGACCAAAGAACATTGTCACTTTTGCAGGAATTAGTGCCACCAAGAAGCRTGCAGATGCTGCAAAGGTATAGGAGCCCAGCACCACCTTCAGAGACCAGTACAATTGTTTTCATTTTGCAGTCTCCAGGAAATGCCACAGGTGTCAAAAGTTTGCTCCTAACTCTTCAGTGATGGAGATAGGAAATGCTTCTGTACCTTGAAGATCACTAAATCCCAACAAGGAAGTAGTAGGAAATTATTATGGAAGTATTATGTCATCATTATTTGTCATTGCAGTGGCTATGTTAATGGAGAACTGTGGCATAATTATCAGCAGATAACTGGAAGCAAGACTATCGAAAGTGTGGGAGTTTATCTGAATTTCTGAGGTGTTTTGAGTTTGGGAAACAACAGTTTTGGCCAAAGGTGTGGACCTATAAATGATTTTAGAAATGAAAGCRAAAGTAGTTGTATAGTTAAGGTCTTTCAAGGGTGAAAGTGGCATTTATGCCCACTACTGATGCTTTGTGGCTACATCTCTAACTAGGAAAGGAASCAAAGCTAGTGCCCATTTCTGGCATAGTCTAGCTTACATCAGTGCTCTTAAACTCTCTTTTYTCCAAAGCAGGGCATCATAGTAAAACTACTTAGAGGCAATAGTCCCTGAATCATGTTAGCTCTCAAAGTGTGCTTGGGAGGAGTGCTAGCTGATCTGGACCAAGACTATTCCAGGGACCATTCTAGCAGACAATCAATTTCTAGTCCTAGGCACCTGCCCTGGCACCGTTAATTTGGTAGTATAAAGMATGTGATGTGACCTTAGCTAAGAAATTTCATCTTCCTTGTTTCAGATAAATATCTCTGAAAGGGAAATAGGTGCCATTTAATTTACTGCGTATATAGAGTTAAGTTTTTAAGATCATGATTGCCAATTGTTTGAACACCATATTTGATAAATGGAAATAATTTTGATCAGTATGTCTAGGCCTGGTATACAAATAATTATATGTGAATTGAGACTCAACACTCATACATTGTTATTTCTTGTTTTGATGGCATTTTTCTGCTTCTGTCTCTCACGTGCTAATGTTTACACACTGTAACTAACGAATTCCAGAATGTCAAGGAATTTGCTTAGTATTAATAGACAGTATGTTATGGATTTCAGGTAAAACAGCCAAGTAATGAGCATTTTATTTCCTTGCTGTCTTTGCCTAAAAGTTGTGGGAGAGAAAGAAAAGACTCTAAGTAACATTTTTTTTTTCTCAATTTCTAGTGAACGGTGTGCTTCCTAGCAATGATTGATGACCATGCATTTTAAGACGGTTTTAAAAATATGCATACCATAGTAGGTGGTTACGTAAACTACAGATGTTTAAAGCAAGATATTTAAACACAGAAGTCTGGATCCAGGTAACCTAATTAAGGTGCCTGAGTTAGGATCGCTGCCACACTATGTTCCTTTTCTAATTATGGGAGAAATAGGCACCGCCACGAGTAATTCGCTCCACTTCAGCATCTGAATTGCTCCCTCTGGCCTGAGTTACTTTCTGGAGATACCAGTCCTGCATTGACTCAGAGGGGAAGCCAAAAACTAGGGTGCTTCAGTAAGTGGCAAGAAACCATGCCACTGCGACCAAGGCTTTTAGATAACTAATTATATATTGAGGACCCATTTTTGATATTTTAGAGGAAGAGTTTCTTTGCTCTTGTAGAGTGTTTCAAACAAGGTATGGGTCACTGTTGAAAACTTGACTTATGCTTTTATCTAAAACACTATATGAATCCCAGCAATGTTCATTTAAACAGATGATAGAGACAACAGTTACGGGCAGCTGCCCAATAAAAGACAGAGTAATGCTCTTCTCCATCCTGGAGGTTGGGAGCGAAGAGAGGTCAGGTCATCAGCCAGACCTCTGCCCTGGACATCTCTTGGCACAGTAATCAGCACTACTTTTAAATTTGCTTTAAAANAAGAAGAAGAAGAAAAGAAGGAAAAGAAAAAAGAAAGCAGGCACTGAAAGCACAACATCCTGGCTTTCTATCATGAGAGAGACAGAGGTATTTGTTCCCAGACTGAGGTTGAGTGCCTTCTGCAGCATCTTTACCTGTAGTGGCTGATGTACTCAAGTAGTCCTAATATTTTTATTTGTATGTTTTGTGGAAGTTTTTCATCCTGGGAGATGCAAAGCCACCCTGGCAGTCTTAAGGGACACTGTGCTCCTGATTCTGCGCTGTGCAGATCAATGCAGCGCAGCTGCCCTTGCCATGACGTGCAAGATGAGGGTCTGCTTCCCGTCCTCGCTGCTCTGCCTCCCTTTGCAGGATGCAGCCTTGCGTTCATCCGTGGCAAAATCCTCCCTGTCTTACACCTACGTAGCCATGTTGATTTGAACATGCCTGGTCAGTTATAAATGGTAATGAAATTGCATCGAATGATACCGCATAGCTGGACTCATGGAYTGTATTTTGCACGTACTTGTAAAGGAAAGAGAAAAAAAAATAGATGGTATCTTTTAAAAATGAAAAACAGACTTGAAAAAAAATTGGTCTAGAGATTTTTTTTAAGTGTGGTTCTACTGACAAAACTTATAAAAACATTCCAAAGTAATGTAGTGTGATGACCCTTGTTCATAATCACAGAAAATCTCTCCAGCTTTTTGATTTTTTAATAAGCCTATCATTAATCTTCAATGAAAATAATATAGATTTTATGAAGAAAGATCACCAAAGTTCTTGGAAAACTTACAAGACATTTAACAGCTGAACAGTGTATCTCACAAATGGACTTTAAAGGTGCTCATTCAATCTGAACCCTTTATTTGATCTGGTTTTATAGTTAGCAATTGCTTTGGTCTGAAATCTCACCCATCCTTTCCAACTAATAACCAACAGAATTCTGAAATATAGCATTCACTGGAGGCGCAACATGACAGCTCCTAAACCAATTTGTATCACTCTTATAGTAAATCCAGCCTCAAAAGTCTTTGTTCAAAGACATCCAGTTTTACCAAAACTATATATGTGTATTATGAACTAAATAAACTACAGCATTAGCATTATTTATGTTTATATAATAAATATATAYCTGAAGCTACAGATTTTATAAAACTTTTATTTATTAAAAAAAATTAAGCATTACTCAAATGTTTTCTCCAATAACTTTAATCTGGATTTCCTTTCTGATAAAACTCTGGTTGTTTGCAGATCCACTCGTCAGTTTTATGAGGGTATCTTTGAGACATCACAATTATAAAACAAACTGGAAGGAAGAGCAGCTGTACTTACAAACAAACATCACAGGCACAATTAATCTGTTTAAAGGGTTTATGAGGGGAAGCATAAAATATCAAATAAAGGCTAATGGGAAATATTTAAAAAATGTTGAAGCTGGTAACAATCCACAGAGCAGAGCAGCCGGTGCACGCTCAGGAAACAGAACGTAGCTAGTAACTCATTTGGTTGTAAGCCACCAGCTCTCTGCCTCCCAACCCGAACTGTGGGACTGTTTCTTGTTTCTCAAACAGATACAGTTCTAGATATATACTCTATTTACTTTGTAGATTACGATTAGAAAGGATATTCCTTTTTTTWWWAAAAAAAAGTGAAGATGGTAATAAAATAAAAGAGGCCAGTTTTGGTTTCTGGTATTCAACTTAAACCTAGGACAATCCTACTCTTGTGGTTAAAATTTATGTTCCTTCTTGGGTAAGATAAAAATATATACATATACATGCTCTCACTTGTTTTCTCTTGCTTTCTCTCTCTCACACACACATACTCTTATCAACAAGGACACTGGAAACAGGCATTGAATCAGGCAGGTGTATGAGTATTGTGGATACTTATTAAAAATCACTGTATATCCTTCTCTTCATGAAAAGAAGGAGAAAGATTCTTCTGTACCTGACAAGAAACATTACCTTCAGCTCCAAAACCCCATTTTAGAATCTAAATGAGTAGGATAATGCATTTGTGATTTCCTTACATTAACCTTAACAGCAAATTTCAGCATATAGCAAAGTTCAATAGTTTGGTATACGCACATATCTCCAGATTTAATATATAAGAGCATGTATCTCCTAATATCACATATAAAACATCTTTATCTTTTCCTATCTCTTTGTCCATGTTCTGAAACAAGCACCAACGAGACTCTGGAGGTGTGAGGCTGCTGGTTGTTCTATTGGTACCATCACTTAGTATTTTTAAAATCACTCTTCTAATATGATAGACTGTGTGTTAGCAGATACGTGTTGGAACAGGGTGGCATTCATATCAAATAAATTCMCACTTGCCCAAGGGAAGGCTTTTGTTCAAGAAACAGCATAGTCAGGAGTATTCTTCAAGGAAACATTTCTTGCTTCCTATCACTTTGGCTGTGAGTAGGTTTATTATCAAGAGGTTTTATCAACTGAGGACACTTCCTGCAAGTTGGTAGAGCATCAGCTGCTGTCTTCCAGGAGGCCCTGCATTAGGTTTTTATTGCTGTAGCTATATAAGCATAGACGGTTTTGTCCCAGGGACAGTTCCAATTTAAACATTGGTTTCAAAGGGTGGTTTAATTAGCAGTTTTGAAGAAACCTGTCTGTGCTTGATTCTGATCTCACTTAAATCAATGCAGTTGTGCAAATGCCATATGAGATCCTGTCTTCTTGTAAAGTAGTTCCTTGTTGCTTATTTTGAAAAAAAAAGTAAAAAGAAAATTAGCAGAGAAAACAAATCAACTTAAAAAAAAATAAAAATCCATGCAAAAGAGCAACAGTCCAATGAATTTTCCAAGAAGATGAAGGCATAGTGCCTTTGGATTTCTGCCTGTTTGTGCATACGAGGAATGTTAGTATCATGGGATAACCACTCTCCTTGTCATGTATTACGCTTTATATGGGCTCAGAACTGTCATCACAACCCACATAAACATATTTTATTTTCTTCACCTGCTCATGTGGTGCACACCTGGGGCTTGCTGGCAGCGTACTTGGCTTCAGCAAGCAAAGGAGAGACACTGCCAGGTTGGAAAGTTAGCCTTATTCCTTTCACAAAAGTTAAGTTGAGTCAATCCCTCACCGCTTTTATGGAGTGGTTAAGGACAGGGCTGAAAAACTTTAGCTTCCTCTGAAAATTCAAAAATGTGGGAAAAAGTAAACTTTTAGAGACTCAACCAGAACTATTAGCGCTTTTGCCTAGACCTTTAGAGCAGAAGTCTCCTTCYGTAGGCTATCGGCTCCCAAGTTTACCCCGATGACTCCTGAGATTTCTGTCTGTGCAACATGAGCAGCATCAGCCCAAGTGCTCTTGCCAGATGTGGCGATGAGCGGCCCTCAGAAGTTAGCTGGATGGCACAGCGCTCCTTTGTGGTTCTATTAACGTAATAGTTTGGACTGAGACCTTGGTGCTGGTTGGTGCTTCCTGGAGTAAAGGAAGTGTCAGCTGTGTATTGCTTAGAGCTGGCTGAAATGTTTATGGAGGAACTGAAATTTCCATTGATTTGTGTTCATGGGCATTACATAAAAACACACCGCTTCCCGCTATTTTTTTTTTTGCATTAGTAAACATTTTCTCAAAATTCTTTCCAATCTCTGGCTGTCAGGCTCCTAGCACTGAAAGCGGCAGGAGAATGGAAACAGTGAGAGGGGAAGCTCTTGCAGGAATTTGTTCAATGAGCAAAGGACTGAAACTTCCGTACTGAGACATGCTCTGGACCATGAAGAAATACTGTCCCTACAGACAGACACACAAACACACACAACGTGTGTGTGTGTGCACGCCGCTGCGTGCATGTGGCAGTTTAGGCACTAAAAGCTTATTCCTGCTCAGGAGGAATCTGTGTTAGCTCTGCTTGTGGAAAAAAMCACAACTTTCTATTCTTTCTGTGATCTCCCAAGCCATCTGGAATAGAGGGGAGCAGAAACCTGCTTCTGCCAGTCCCTGCCTGCTCCTCGCTCGGTTCATTGAGAGCCAGAGAGCAACCGATGGTGGAGAGATCTGCCTTTCCTTTGCCATGGTAGGATTTGCTTTCTCAGGAGAAAAGAGAATTTCTTAGACTCCTTTATTTCTGCAGGTGCAAAACACTGCGGTCACAACCGAGTTTGAAATAAGGAGAATTCTTCCTCTTTCCCTTTCAAAGCAAGATTATAAGGGCTGTGTTATCTTTGAAGCTGGAAAGGGAGATCTCTGGCTAAATGTTGTTCTCATTTATATGCGTGCAATTCTTCTGGGTGTTATCAAGTGAGATTTTTTTCTTATTGTACAAATAAAAAGAAGTATACAATGTGATGGAGGAAGCGTGAAGCATTAGCTTTTCATCTCCAGCTCTTCATCTCAGGCTTGCTTTTACTTGCATGTGAAATCTGTGTTGTTGTCGGTTTGTCTTGAGAAGACAATTCATACTTAGAGTTAAGACTGAGTTTCATTATTGGCAGGAATGAGCAAATTGAGCACACTTGGATTTGATTTATGGGTGTGAACTTTGAAAGTGAAACTGTGCAATGGCAGTTATAATGTAAATAAGAGCACCAGAAACACTAGCTTGGAAGGATATACCTATCTTTGTCTTTCTGTTTCCTCTATGTACCCCAGTTATCCAGAAAATGAATGCCTGCAAGTATTTTTAATCAAACTAATCAATCTACAGCTCTACAAGTGACCAGAGTATTTTCAGGTGCAGTTCTTTAGCATTCAGATTTCAGTAATCCCTACAAGGCTGACTTGAACAAAAGTCTTCCCACACACAGTGTGTGGCATTCTGCTGCAAAAAACAAGGGTGTTTCCAGTTAAAATTTGGCCTTCACAGATAGTCCATCCTTTGGCAGAAGATTTTATATTATGTCATGAAGAAGTCCAATAATCCTATAAATGCACATCCTTGAGGTATGGAGCCTTTTTTAAAAACAGGAATATTTACCATGTTATCAGCATTTAACCAGCTGGTCAGAAAATGAGAAGACAGGCTGTGAGAGAGTATGCAAATACATCTATGCATATGTATATGCATAAGAGTTTATTAAAACAAGCAGCAGAACGATTTAACTCTCTTGGGCCAATTCCACTATGCTTTAAAAGCAATGTTTATTACAAAGCATGGAGTTCAAGCTGTGGAATTCATCTCTTTGCTTCCTGCCTCTTTCCACACACACACTGACACACACTAAATTCAGTGCTTTCAGACAGAAGAGATTGCAATGGTGGGGGGATTGACTGGACCTGTTTTAGGGATAGAAGCTCTTTGAATAATTTAGGATCTGACTGAGGATTTGGATTTTAAAGTTCATGGCTGTTCGGATCCCTGCTTTTGATTTTAGCCCATTCCTATTTAATAACATTTTTGCTACTGGCCACTGTCAGAGAAAGGACTCTGGACTAGATGGACCTTTGATCTGACCCAGTACAGCTGTTCTTGTGGCAAGTGGTGCATTGCGCAGGAAGCAGATGACTCAACTTCACAGATTGATGGTTAGTTCCAGACTGGAGCAAGAGATGCTCTCCTTTTCCCCCCATAAAGCTGAAGATGTTTTGGACTTGGGCCGCCACATAGATGTCTTTCTTTCCTTCAAGGACACTCCAACTAGCTGTTCTCTGATGGAAGATAAGGACTGTTAATAATACACTCTTTGCCTCACTGAAACACGTTTTCTGCTTGGTCCAATAAAATACTGATTTGTAGATCCTTGGAACATTCTATCTGCTTTATTTATTGATTTGTTTATTTACTTTTCCTGGCAGAAGGACCTCAGTTGCTTATTTGTGAGACATCCATTTTGATTTTTATTTTGAGGTCTGCCTGACTTACATTCATTAAACTCAGTTACTAAGTGTTTCCTAAAGAAGGTAGGCAAGGAGATTCTTAGGATGTTCCCATGGATTCTTTGGCTAAGTCTACCTTAGCAAACTAAACAGATGCAGGGCATCAGCCCAAGCACAGACATGTGATCATCCATATCGTTAAATTCTTAGCACGATCCCGGGTATATATTTAATTCAGAGCAGCTAGCATTTTCCCAGACAATGCCTGGGTGCAGTCTGAGGTTTCTGTGGGCCAGGAAACATTCTCAGTTAGAAGCTTGATGAGGCCACCAGAAGGGGGTGGGGTTTAAATATTTAGCTGTAAGGATACGTGCCAAGATGTGCTACGACAGTTGACCTCAGGACCAAGAGTGTTTCTTCCTTACAGTTCTAATCTTGTTATTGTCCTTTTTTTTCCCTGCTATGCTAAGGGATGGACTTTCTGTTTTATTAAGTGAGAGACTTCTAGACCATCTAATAACAACAATCTGGCTATTCTTCTTACTGGCCATCTTAAATAATACTTTTTTTTCAAATACATCTCATGTAACTTTCTAAATGAATACTTTTCTTCTATTGTTTATACCCTTCACATATTCTTACCCTGTTATTTTCATTCTTCACCTGGTTTTGGTAGTTAGTACTTTTCCAAATGTCTGTTTCTGGTAATTTCTTTGTTCTTCCCTGAACAGTCCAGTTAAAAAGCAAAGAACTGCATATCTTTTAGCTTGCAGATCATTCCCCTACGTTTGACTTTCATGGGACTGCGCCTGGAGCACTGTGTCCAGTTCTGGTTTCATCGGTACAAGAAAGACATCGACATACTGGAACAAGTCCAGTGAAGGGGATGTCAGTATCTTGCTGCTATCTACAACTACCTAATGGGATGGTAAAGAGAAGACAAGGCCAGACTTCTTCCAGTTGAGAGCCAAAGGAAATCCCGGCTACACACTAAGAAACAGTTTTTCACCATAAAGGTGAGTCTGTGGTATCTCCATCCTTGGAGATATTCAAAGTTTGACTGTACAAAGCACTGAACAACCTGATACAGGTTGACCCTGGTTTGAGCATGAGGTTGGACTAGAGACCTGCAGAGGCTTCTTCCTATCTAAATTATTCCGTGATTCTATTTTTGTAACTAAGGGATAAATCTAATGGAAACTTATCCTGTGCTCCCTCAAAGTATTTGAGGTTTCTAAGCTGAAAAAGGCATACAATTCATTTTCTTGCTTGGACTTTTTTCCTCCTTTATTTATAGTAGATATATGTGTATAATTCCTTTTGTACAAAATACTCAGAATTCATACCAAGAAAAGACAGTTTGCATGAGTTTTAATTTGTGTGCTCAGTGTGGAAAAGTACCAATTCCAAGGAGTTTACTGTTCATTTCTAAAAGACTTTAGACATGACTACTAATATTTAACGCCTCATGATTCAGTGTTTAATTTTTTTAATAAAAATTAGGGATTGTTGTTGTATCCTCATTTGTTTGTAACTCAACTGAAGTTCACAAAAGCAGCAAATATCTCAAAATGCCTTCAAAATAGGTTACCAGTTTTTCAAATGAGAAATACAAAACCAGACCCTTTCAAAATTTGAGACTATTTCTGCAAATCTGATTAGCAGAAGTATTTGAAATCTAGGGATCAGAATAAGGACAGAATACTGTGATATTATTTTTTTTAATTGAGTAAAATTAGTACTGATAAAATTGTACTAGTCGTTTAGACTGCTGGATGAACAAAATCTTTCCAATTCAGATAAGAGATAGATATTCAAGTTACAAAATTAACCTTAGAAAGACTGTGATGAAGTATAGAATGGAAGTGATTTATAATGTTAGTCCACTGAGCCTGACTGGTGTGAACTAGATGTTCCCTGAAAATTGAGCACAGTCATTCTTATTTGACTATTTTATGGAGTTAATAAAATGAAAGAACTGTGTCTTCTTTCCAACCAGCTGACATCCTGAGTGTATGTTAGGTCTGAGAAAGGGGATTATGACTAGTAGTATTTCTCAGAAGAAATATAGAGGAGAGATTTAGAATTTCAGTTGGCTTTCAGAGTTGAAAAAAATACTATATGAAGTATAATACTACTTCAGGCTATACTTCTGCACATATTCTGTCTTTTCTCAATGCCTCTGCGTTCCTCCTGTTTTCCCATGTAAATATAAAAACAGGAGGAAGAAAGGAATGAATTTATTGTTTTTAATTTGAATATTCATAGCTATTGAATGGCAGCTCCATTCTAAATGTTCTCTAACAATCGGATGTAATGTTTGTTTGTGTTTGCTTAGCTCTGTGTGTGTGTGTTTATGTACATGTATTGAGTGACAGGGAGGCCTCCAAGGAAAACACAAAAGACTTTAATCCAACAAAATCAGAAGGAGAGCACTTACTTTGAAAAGGATTGGTCTGACATTATGAAAATAYTAGAATGTAAATACAAACAATTTTCATGCTGAAATCCTGATCCTTCTCAAAAGTATTGTTCAATTCCCAAACTGTTCTCCTGAGCAATCTTGAGTAATTTATAGTCTCACTGAGAACAGCCACATCTCCTTTGAATGATACACGTTTGTTTGAAATACTAATTTAGTTGCAGGAAAGGAATTATGTTTATGAACCTTTTCCACTGATGGATTTTCTGTGGTTTTCCAAAAGGGCAATTTTCCCCACATTTGTGCTTCAGGGGGATGGAAGGTTTTTTCAATACCTACTACAATAGCTCTGAAATGAGAAGTCAGAAGATCATCTCCTTGCCAGCTATTCTACTTGTTACCATTTTACAACAGCCTCTAAAAACAATCCACTGTTTGCTTAGTAGAAGGATTCTTTGTTTTCTGGAAAATTAATTAAGGAAAGAAACATGATTTTTTTTGATGAAACTATGCATTTGTAATGGAGTGATACATGTCAAACCTTGCTAAATGAAAGTCATTGTTATTATGTAGGTGATTTCAATTGTTATGAAAGGTTATAGCTGCAATCATGAAGAACTAGTGTTATTTACCTGAAGTGGGATACTTATTTGAAGGATATAAGCAATGGAAGAAAAATACTTGTTCAGGAAATTATGTTGAATGTATTTGAAAAAGGTAGTATTCAGGATGGCCATTTGGAAGAACAATCAGATTGTTGTGATTAGAGGGTCTAGAAGTCTACCATTTAATGAGATGGAAGGTCTATCCCTTAGCACAGCAAAATGATAACAAGAGGAATAAGATAATAAAGTGAGAAGATCAACAGCATCCTGGGCTGTGTTAGAAAGAGCTGAGTCTAGGAGGTGATCCTTCCTCTCTGCTTAGCACTGATGAGGTCACATCTGGAGTGCTGGGTCCAGTGCTGGGCTACCCAGTGCAAGAGAGACATTGAAATATGGAGAGAATAAAGCAAAAATGATTCAGGCTTGGAAGACCTCACATATGAGGAGAAGCTAAGAAAGTTGAGATGGTTCAGCCTGGAGAAAAGAAGCCTCAGGAATAGCTTATCAGTGTGTATAAATATCTGATGTGAGAGAGTTAAGAGTGTGGAGTCAGATTCAGTGTACAAGAGACAATGGATATAAATCGAAATGTAAGCAGTTCCACTTAAATATAAGAAAAGCTTTTTTACTGCGAGGGCAGTCAAACATTGGAACAGGTTGCCCAGAGGAGATATTCAAAACCTAGTGGGATATGACCCTCAGCAACCTGCCCTAGTTGACTCTGCTGTGAGCAGTGGCATTGATCTCCAGAGATCCCTTCCAGCCTCAGACATCCTGTGATTCAAATTCCTCCAAGCTATGACCATTGCTGAACTCTAAGACTAGCAGTAGTAAAACAAACAAAAAAACAAGCCTCTTCCCCCAAGGTAAGACTGTTGTCAGAAATACATTACCTTCATAATAGCTCAGATATTGTTTTTATTCATCTCTTGTCCTCTGCCTCATCTCACTTTTCTCTGCTACTTCTACTTAATCTTTAGGGGAGTAATGATGACCTTCAGTAATGCTTAAGTGATGCAGAGAGCCTGAATCCATGAATAAATAGCTCTTTTTTTTCTGTATCAATAAAGAAAGCATGTCCTCATCCTCTCTTGAAGGGCTAAAATGTAAGTTGGAGGATAGATTCATTGCTGCACTGACAAGAAGTGTACTTATATAGTGAGGTACATAAGTGATTTCTCATGTGAGGATGATTCTGCTAGTTTTTAATCTCTAAGGTCATAAGCCATTAAAATAAAAGACTATGATGTTGATGAATTTATCTACAACAGAATAGTGATTTGTGGTAGGATTTATCTTTCTAGTCTAGACTAAGTGAGCTACTTAGTTGCTTGTACGGTCAATGAAGCTGTAAGAAATGACGAAGGTTGAGTTACCATAAACTTCACCTCATAGATGAGATGAATTGACCTCTGCAAATACTTAAGACTAGCTTAATCTAAAGATAAAATTTTATTTATTTATTTATTTATTTATTTATTTATTTATTTTGCTGTTTAGAAGAAAAATAACTAATCTAGGCTTGTTGGTTTGTCTCTCTGTAGCCGATGAGAAGCAGTGGATGCCTCCAGAGGATGGTTCATATCACCTAACTTAGTTTAATTGTCTTTTCAAGATGTTTATCTTTTACTATTTGTTGTTCAGGATGCAAGGAACTGTCTGGGAGCATGTGCCTGAGTCTAGACAGCATTAGACATCCCACTCTGCATGTCTAAACTATCTTTGTCTCAAATTGTCACATATTAACCAAAAATGTGCTCATAATTCAGAACTATGTTACATAACAGCATAACACCAGCAAAAAGTTAGTATGGTTGCAGTGAAAACCCCAAATATCGAACTGAAACCAACCAAACAGAGCACCCTGGTTAACCTTTAACAGTGCTAATAATTTTTATTGGACTTCTGCATTCACTTCAGATGAGGATTTGGTCATAGTAGCTGGTGCAAAAGAAGCTATAGTTATACTAGAAAAATAAATTCTGCTGGTCAACATTCTTTGAATTTTGATCTTGATTGTCTTCACTCTCAAATTCCTCAAACATTTTCATCTTGGACAAAACAGGTATTTTAAACAATTTCCAAGCACTATTTGGGAGTTTGCATGGGTAGAAACCATTTCCATTAAGTAGGCTGGACTTGACACTTTGTTTTGGATGGTTAGACAGTATAGGAGTATGGATATGCCAGTTTTGCCAGGTTAGTTTTGTTGAGCAGTATCTACATGGCTTCCTTTGCTGATCTGGCTGACATCACGTTCTTCTCAGCTCTCTCTCAGCTGCCTACCAACCTCATTTCAATTCATTGGCCCTTACAGTGAAAGCAATGAATGGATAATTCCACAGCTCTTTTAAGGAATAAATTTCAGTTTATAATCCCACATTATCTGTGTTCCTTTGTGACAAAGCAAAGCACAAGTACAAAAGACATGAAGAAATTTCCCTATCAAAGGATCTAACAAAAGAAGGATCTTGTAGAGAAAATGTGGCTTAGCCACAATTTCACCATCTTTCTGAAGCGTTACAAAGCCCTTTGCATTTCAGACTCCATTCTACCATGGACAGGAGTGAGAATCCTCCTGGCAGATTCTCAAAGAATAGTAAAATAATAATAAAAATATCTTCTAGAACAAACAAATCAGTCAAACCATAACTAACAAACCCAAAACCACAGACATAATTTTTTAGTTTTAAGAAATGTGAGCCATACAGTCCGTCATGTCCTCTAGACACTTTACCATTGTTATTTGTAACGTGGAAGATGCTTAAATCCTATCTTGATTGGCAAACATGTAACACTGTAGGATGGATGAAATTCTATTGCCTGAAATCAACACAGAAGTTTCCAGTACATTCTTACAGTCTTGCATTTATTAATTTAACCTCATTTTTTGAATGAATTTTATTTCATATTTCATTCCAGCTGTTCAAATAAAATACTTTGTACTATTAGTTTGAGCTGCTAGCTTCGATACAGTGAGAGGATCTTCTGGGGAAATAAGATTTAAATTCAATTACTGTGGTCTGTGAATCGTATGTACATTTTGACACAGGACAGATTATTAAATTTAATTAATGGTAAGGTTTACTAGGACTGAGGCATTTTCCAGTCACTTATGGATCACTTCCTATTGAGAAAGTCACAGCCTAAGGACAGGCAGGTCACCATATTTTAGAATAGAGACAAGAATAACTACAATGCATTTGTGATTTTCATACCAATCTACTTGATTAAGTTCAAGCACCACTTAACGTTGAAGAGGGTGCAAGTACAGCACATAAGCACGTTGTGTTTTGTGCACATGAGTGAACTGTGTTTTGTATAGGATGTACACAGAAGTCCCAGAAACCTATAATTTGTGGCTGTTATGGTGAAAATGGCCGGTTATATGTCATTAGCTCTTCAGCTTGTTCCCAGATGCTCGTAAAAGTAAGCTAGGACACGAGCCAGCTTAACTGCTCCCCTGAAGGTGTTGCTAAGTAATCAAGAGGAGGAGTGGAAACAGAAACTGCGTTCAGAGATCAGGGGCAGAAGTAAGACCAGACTGCCAGGTACCAGTGAGGGAGGAATTTCCAAAGATGCAAGAGAATACAGTGAGGCAGCCAGGATCAGATTTTATGAGAAAGGGAAAGCAAAGAGCAAGAAATCATGTATAAGCTAATGGGAGGGCCGAAAAAATGAAAGCCTGTGTAGGGAGAGAAGGAAGAACTAGGAAACAAGCAGCAGGGAAATGGGTGGCGGAGAGAAAGGAGAGAGACATAGAGGAGCAAAATGCCCTAACTATATGTTTTCTAAAGGTAGTTAAAGAACAAGTAGGTTCTTTGCGTGTAATAAGGGCAATATACATTTCAAACAGTTGGGCAGCATGTCCACAACAGTCTCTATTAAGACTGTATCTATATTTAGGAAAACTGATTTACACAGAGAAAAAGAAGCAACCTATTTCAATGATCAAGCTGGGCTGCATGATTCAGAAGACTAGCAGCAATTCCTACAGATCCTCTCTGCTTTAGATCACTGGTTCGGATTTAGGCTGGTGGTGACAGACTTGCAGCTTGTAGCTGTTAGCTGATTTTTGTTTGTTGGACTATGAGAAATAACTTTCTAGACTCCACTCATTTCCAGATTAATATCCTTCATTTTATTGCTTTGTAAATAGTGAGTGACCTGCTATAAAAAATTTTCCAGAAAGGTGTGACTTTTCTCTCCTATGTTCAGATAGTTCATACAAGGAAGATGTACATTTTCTCTAGAAAAAATGTTTTTTTTTCCTGCCATATTATTGTGCTGCTTTTGTAATCTGTGGTGTTCCATAGTTTGATACATCATGTCCTGTTTCATCCTGGTGTGTCAGTTTGGACAGTGACTCGGTGTGACAAACATGATACATTCCAAGGACTGTAAAAGGAGGGCTAAAATTTAAAAAGAAACACATGAGCTGTAGAAGCAAAAATGGCTGATAAGGTCACAAGGTCGTTGTAAGTCTGTTTTTATGTATGTTTGGCAACTGCACATAAGGAGCTTTAGATGTTCTCGAGTCTGAGAAAAAATTACCATCAGTCATTCACAAACTAGGGGATGGCTGTTCGCTTCAAGAAAGGAATAGAAAATGACAAAGGATAAACCGCAGCCTGTTGCCTCGGGTGTTCGATGTCTTCTGGATACAATCACTGAATCAGAAAGTGCTGATTTGAGCCCTACATTTAGGTGTAGTATATCATGTTTACCCACATTGCCATGGTTCCTCTAACGTGTGAGCAGGGAGAACTACAAAGAAGAATCTCTCACAGATAGAAAACAGTTGCTGTGGGTTCAGTTTCTAAGTACTTCTCTGGAACCCAGCGTAGCTGGATCTTGCAGTATTTATTATTGCAGTATTTATTATTGCAGTATTTATTATTGGATCTCAGGATCTTGCAGTATTTATTGTGCGAATTTTCATGAGACTCCCACAAAATACAGAAGTTAATTGTGCCTTTTTTAAATATGGAAGTTAGCGACAGGCTGTTGTGTTTCTCCTAGCTCATTCAGAGCTGGCCTAGGCTCCTTTCTGGGGTGTTTTTTTCAGAGTTATTCAGAATTTTGGGGGGCTGAACTGCCCAAGGAGATGTCTGTTTCTCCTCATTAACTACAGAGGGGGCTCAAAGCAACTAGCACCCCAGTAGGGAGTGCCTCAGTTGAAGGAGATGAATCTGGACTAAGATTTGTATCCTCAGAGATAATAACAACCTAACTCCTAGTTGTATTAAACATGTTATGGGAGCCCTGCACTGGGCATTGAACCAGGATCTCCTAAATGCAAGGTGAATGACCCCTCCACATGATCATTTTCTTCTTGTCTAACATCCCCTTATCTAATATTCCTGGATATTTTAAGCCATGTAGTATTTAACAAAGCTGAAGAGAACTTTTATATGCCTGCTCTACCTAAATCAAGATAAGCCTGCATATAAAACAATTTAAGCAAGATATAAAGCTTCCTATTAGCCTCATCCTTCAAAAATATAACTTCAAGCTTCCTAGGATAGCAATCCCGTAGGATAGTGAGCCATTTTTAGCATCAGTTGTTGAGTATGTAACCTACATTCTTCCGATATAAGAGCAGAACTTAGTATCCAAACAAAGATTAAAGGGGAAAGAAAGAGGAGAAAAACTGACATGTTCTGCTGTAACTTTCTTAACAGCTTGTTTATGTTTTTAAATAAGAACCTACGTATAGATCAGAATCAGACCAACATTTACACAGACTTACTTGACTTTATTATGAGTGTATTTATTTACTGATATTAGGTAGCATTATGCAATAAAAGTTGTCCTATTAATCCAACCAAGAGAATTTGAGGAATCAAATACTCAGTATAAGGACACTGGATTGACATTTAGCAGTTTCCAACTATAAACCCTGGCAAGAGTATGAGATAAGATGCAGAGCTGTGGATGACAAATGTGAAAGACAAAGGAATCTTTATGCAGAGCTAGATTCTAGTAAAAAATTAGAGTGTACATAAAAATGATTTACAGCCTTGATATACAATGAATAGTCAAAAAAATGGCATATCACTGGCAAGATTCTTGCACTGGTTGGCATGTAGTCATTCCAATGGATGTAGAAAAGCTTTAGTAGTGATTGTGGTTTTTTCTTATGACCTTAGAGGTCACAATCTCGAGTGAGTGACTTCTGATTTGCACACAAAGTGGCAGTCAATGTTAAGGCAAGTGAACATCACTTAGAACAACACAGAAAATTGCTGTAAAAAGCAGCCTCCAAGAYGGTTTGTGATGCACTTAGCCTGCACAAAAGTTCTCTTGTCTTAAATTTTTTTTTTCCCAAAATTCAAATAATGTGTTTTTGGCCATTTTGCTACTTTAATTTAATTCTTGACAAAATCTAAATTCCGTTACTTGGCTGAAGTGTCTCTGAGAGGCTTCCCCCATTTGGCTCCCTGATGTCGCATTCCAGAATTGCTGATCACTTAACACATGTGGACCCCAGAATATTAGCTTTGGCAACATCCCCAGGCTCGTTACAAAACAAGAATTCACACTTCCCAAGCCGACTGTAAATGGAAGGTTCCCACAACATTGGTGAATCCAAAATGATTCTCTTAGGCCATTCACATCCAGGCGACTGAAGAGCTTAAAGCTGTTGATTGGCAATACCACTTATGGTCCATTATTGTGGTAAGAAGCAAGTTATTAAATTTTCCTTTTGAAGGCATGTTGCTTAAAGGTGCCAGAAAATTAGGACTTTTCTTAGCCAGTGTTAATAACATGCAGTTTAAGCTGGAGAGTTTTGGTCTGTACAATTTCATTTTATTTTGTATGGAAGAAAACCTTCTCCTTAGCAACAACTTAAGTATGGTACAAATAAAGGTTCTATGGAATTTTTTGTCTATGGCTTCCCTACCTGCTTATCCAGTAAAAACATGCATTCATCAGTCCATCTCAGTGCYTGGAGTTGGAATCAGTGGGAAGGAAATCACTAGTAGTGGAAAATTATACTACCCTATTGGCTTTAAATTGGCTTTAGCAAACCAACCTTTTTCAGATATGTTGGTATATTGCCTATTGACCTCTGACTCAGAAGCAAGTATTGAAATTGCTCAGCTCTTCTGCTTTGCAGATCCCCAAAATAGCAGATTCCCCATGTGGTGTGTGATTTAGAAAGGAAAAAAAAAATCCTTTATATTGGTCCAAGAAGACAAAACTGCAAGTCATTTAGGTGCTGTGTCCTGAGGCGGACACATGCAGAGAAAGGGGAATGTCCTCCCTGGGTTTTTGCAGACACAGGGCATGCCCTTGCACCCCATTATTCTGCAGGAGGTTGATTTTGTCTTCTGGAGGTTCCTGCTGAGATTCACTCAGGGGAGATGAAAGTTGCTCAGTGATGTCTTCTTTACCAGTGGAAAAAAAAATCCTACATACCTACCTCTGTATTACTTAAGCTATGATTCAACTACAGCTTATATATATTTTTATAATGTTATTTCATAACTGCAAGAACAAAAGTGAGAGTGCAGATATATTTCACCTTGTTTTAAACATAACTGACTCAAGTATTGTAGCAGTCTATGAATACCARTACAGAATGGAGTAGGGTCTATTTGACATTGCTTCTCTTCTCTGTTCTGCTGATTAGATACAGGGGACAAACCCAATACAAAAACATAGTCAAGTGCCCCCACTTCATCAGGATCTTATGGATAAATAAGATTGACAGCAAGCCTAAGAAACCATAAATAACTAAATAAACTTCTGATGTTATCAGAAAGCATTAAACCAACATTAGTAGCCGTATGTATGTGTGTGTGTATATATATATATATACACACACATAATTATATATAGTAGTTACATATATTAGTAGCAAATACATTAAAAGAATAATAAGAGATTCTACAATATTGGTCCCATTTCTGTGTAGACTACGTAGAAGCAGCAGTGCTAAAGGAGTCTTTCCTCTCCTATGTCTGAATGCATTTGTTATCTCTTAGCCAGCACTTCCCGACAATATGAAGTGATAGAACTAGCCGATTCCCTACAGAGAAATGAGGACTTATCTGAAAATGATGTTTTGCTGAGGAAAAGAAAAAAAAAACAAAAAACAATAGTGTGCATGGGTCACTTACAAATTATAACCTGAGGCCATTACCATCTGACAGTCTGATTGCCTGTGTGAAACGGGTTGATGGTCTCAGTCCAATTCCAAGCAGACAGGTGTCCACATCAGTGGAATCACCAGGTGGAGATGACTACATTTTTCCCATAAAAAAGGCGATTATAGCTAACACAGTGTAAAACATTAATATAAAGTACTTATAGTTCCCACAGCAGATGTTACAGAAACTTGGAATCCTGCTCACAAGAGAAAATTGTGCCCAGATGCTTGTACTTAAGCTTTATGGCCCGAACTCTGCCCTCAGATGTACACATAACTCCCAGAGATTTCAGAGGGAGTAATGTTCATGTATGTCAGGGCAATGTTTAACTCCTTCCCCAGAGTTCACATTGATGTTGAAGCACATTGTGAGACATGAGGTTAACATCCAGCCTGCATGGCGGAGGGCAATGATGATGATGATGATGACAATATTACAGTAGCTTAGAGGATCCTCACCAACATCAGGGCTGAAAGGTACCAAGTGTTGCTCAAGGCAAATCAAAAGGGAGATCTATATATAAGTAGACAAAATAAAAAGGAGAGAAAAGATTGGAAATAGGCTCAGGGAATGCAATGAATTACCCAACATCATGGAGCAGTTCAGTGGCAAAACCTTGATTACTACTAGTCTTCAGTTTAGACCAGTGAGAAGTGTATAATTTTTTGTGACTATTCAAATAACCATAAAAACTAGGAGGGAGCAGTCTTGGAGCAGTCACTTATTTCATGCCTTTGTAATGCTTTTGAAAACAATCAAAAACGTAGACATTCTGTTTGGAATTTCATCAAAATCACTGTGTTTTTATAGACTTTCTGGATTTCTGATCAGGTCTTCAAGAGGAWGATCACCCTGGCACACAGCAGCTATCCTCACCCGATCAGCTTATAGCAAGAAGCTCTTTCAAAAGACAGATAGTTGTTAAAATGTGATGTGAATACACAAGGCCTAAGATGCCCTTGGGAGATGAAACAGGGAAAGGCAGGGAAGTACAGGTTCTGAAGTAGGCACGGGACACAGATCTAGGCACATAAAGTGTCATTCTGCAGCCAARTGTTTGCTGTTGTGCTCACCTGTGGCAGGTGAAGCCTTCCAGAGGGAGGGTGGTCAGCTGGGTGCACTTGCCCCAGGGGGCCTGGGCAAGCAAGGAGCCCCCAGCACTAGGGCACAACGGAGACTGCAGAGAGGAGCAGGGACTGTGTATACACCCGATCTCTGCCTGGGCTTCAAGGGAGATTTTGGGTATCTGCTGGGGTTCCCCTTAATATGAGCATTGAAACAATGCCAAAATAAACAGTAACTTTGACCCCAACCCTTCTTTTACTAATTCATCAGAGATAGAATTTGTTTCCCACTGTATATAAGGAAATCGGATGCTGCTAATGTTAAACTATCCTAATCTGTAATCAGATACTGCTAATGCCAAATTATTTTAACCTATGTAAGAAAAATGTATTTATTTTTAATTTGAAAAACCAAATTATTCTGTATGATGCCGTGGAGTACATAGCCTTTTGTTTTATTTGATCGCTTTAGGTTTTTGATCTCTGCCCATGGAAATCTCCTGTTTACTTCTATTTCTGAATCTTTGCACCTTGTATATCTTCTGATCATCTTATTTACTACTAGCATGGGTAAACTTCAATTCTCTCATCTGTATCTGTCATTTGTAYTTATATTCAGCTATGATGCTATACTGTGATCTTAATTTGTTGCTAGTATTAATACCGCCCAATACCGCTGCCTCAGATAAACGGCACCTAAGCACCCATAGTCAGTGCAAAGGGAAAGGCGAGGGATGTTTTGGTGCGGGACTTCAGGAGGCTGAGAAATGTGGCTGGTGCTGAACATCCTGCGCCTTTCTGAGTGGTGCACGTGTCAGTTGTGCAAGGCAAAACGTGCTGCAAGCAGGGCGAGACGATTCCGCCCTGCACGTCGAGGCGGTCGGAGAATTTCCCCGTGCTTGTGGTTCAGCTCAAGTGCCCGTGACTGGATTGGAGCTGCTCTGTATAAACATAATAAAACTCCAACCATCTGCATAGGGCTGTACAATTCACGTATGGAAACACACGGGCACACGCTCGCAAACACACCTGCACACGTGCAGTGRCGACTGCACGCGTGTGTGATACGTGGGTATGCACCTCCGTGCTTTAAGGGACCGGTATCACAAAGCTGAGCCCAATTCTGAGTGTAATCGTCTGGGAGGAAAAACTAAACCAGAAAAATGTGAAAGGTAATTAAAAGCTGTTTACTTCGACTCCTAAACAGCATAATCCTGCAACGGAAAAGAAGATGAAGCTTGTTTAGGAGAACCAAAATGCTTAGCAATGAAAGCAGCAGTAACAATAACATGCATCTCCCTCTCTGTAACAGGTGAAGCAAGGAAACAATTTATAATGATTTATATAAACTTTTTCATGTTGGAAGCTGTAGAAAACAGTGACCCTATGAAGAAGAGATCTTGCCACTACTGTTAAGGGCRATATGAAGGAAGGTCTTTTGGGGGAACAAAAAGAAGATGAACAGTGTTATTGATCCATTGTTAGAATAGTAARTAACAGTGTAAAAAAGAACATCTATATTTAATAAGTGTGTTTGTTCTAAATTAAAAAAGCTAGGTGATACATTTACATTAAACAAAAATTAATGCTATCTCATAATAATCAAAGCTAACATTAGATTATTTTACCCCATAAATTTATCTAAATGGCTAAAACTATCTGCTTGAGTCACAGAGCAGGAGCCAACAGACCACAGAAGAGTAGAAGAAAAGAGCAGAAGGAGTGACAATGATTTAAATTTGAATCTAGGTATTATTTRTGGATTTCAGTTCATTGAAATATCTGTTAGAGGTAGAATATCAGCATCACTGCTCTGGTCATGGCATTTTATCAGTGAATCAACATGAAGTTCCTAAAAGAAAAAGGCTTCATTTTCCAGAACGAAAAGGGAGGTGATTTTGCCTGTATCAGTAAAAACAGCAATTGATGTATGGCTGTGGATACAGTCTACRCAGAACTGAGTCGGTTGCTCGTGCTAGGCTGCTAAATGTAAAATAGGATAAAATTGAAGGGAGTGTGAAAATGCATAACTTTTCCCTGGCCAAAACTGTTGTTCTTGAGAAAYGTCAGAATTTCAGTGTTGTAGAAGYAATAGAAGCATGTTGTACTATTACCCRAGGTCACTCTTGCAGATTGCCTCATAGAGACGGACTCCTATGCTATTACCTTGGACTTGAAGACAGCTAAAATGAAACATGTTGGCATGATAAAAGCATCTTGTAATCCCAGTAACATGCTCCCCTTGCAATGATGAGGAGGCCTACATTATTGGAAAAGGCTTTTTTTTTTTTTTTTCATATGAACATTTATGCCTCAAGCCCCGGAAATATCCAGATATTTCAGATAGATAYCTGTTACTATAATAGAAGACTCAGGGTATTTATAATTATTTTTTCAAGATACCAGTGAAGCTGCATTAAAATACTTGAAAATATAAAACATGATAGAATTGAATTGTTTTAGATGTTGACAGTCTTTYATCATTTGCAGCTTTTTATAAATGGCCCAATACAACCAAACTCATTGTAGAAGAAACATCAAAAAGAGTTGCAAAATTACACAACTAGAGGAAATATTTTGTCAACTCTAATTACATAGAAATGCTGAGGTATTATGTTCCCATAACAACATATCTCCTCTGATGACAACACACGAATTCATATATTTTTCTGCAAAGGAGAGGCTTTTGAGCTGTTTCGAAGCTATTAGAAGTTATCTCTGTGTGTTAAGTGGTTACTAGACTGTAACAATTTATAAGTCAAGAAAGATGAAACTGCAGGTAATGGAGAGACACTTTTGATGACAGGTAACTACTTGTATTTCTTTTAAAATACATGAAAAACTTATATGTTTAAAGCTTAAGATTTAAATAACCTCATTCTGTAATGCATTGATAATGCTTAGAAAGTAATATAAGTTACAATGGATTTTTTCCACAGCTTTTTTAATCCTAAATGTGTCAGCTAAAAACATATCACAGTAAAGCAAAAATACTAGAGATTTCATCCATCTGTATATTGAACCACTGTCTGACTTCACAACTTGATTTCATCACAGCTTGTCACAATTCAACTACTGTGGAAAGAAATGTTTACCTTTCAGGAGATCACAAGGACTTGAGAAGGGCTGAAAAGCTTGACATGCTTTWTGCACTATGCACTGTTTGCATGAGAGTTATTGTACACTGAGAGACTTGGCATCCTTCAGGACTCTTTTGTTATGAAATGGTCTGATGTTCTATCTTCAAATCCTCATTTTCAGTCTTTTGCTACTTGTACAGTATATAATTTCTAACTCAGTGGTAATAATGGAAAAAATATTTTTCTTACACAAATACAGTTGGACAGACTAATGAAAACTACTACGTATTATTTTTCCTAAGGCTGTACTAAGGATTTTTGCATCCAAATCCTACACATAAAGTGTATGATGAGCTTAAAGAAAAAATAATTATTTAAAGTAGTAAGTACAACTGTATTAACTTGAAGTTTTTAGTAAATTAATCTGGGTATTTGGGGGCACTTAAGAGATAAGTAGATGATAATACAAACTCAAATGGGTTTTCTCCTTTRTTTCCGTTAAGGCAAAGTGTTGTTTCTTATTTACTCAAAACAGATGTGCTTGTTGGGGGACTAGCCCTGCACAGAATATGTGCGGGCTGGTGATGAAATTATACCARTCAACTGGATCTGACAGTTGTACAACCTTCCAGAAAAATTATTCCCGGAAAATCTGGGATGTTTCTTCTAGATCTTGCATTTAGAAGTATTTCACCATAAGTGATAAACAACGTGAGCATCCAGCTCCCTCAGACGACCAGAKCAAGCAACCAACCAATAAACAAAAACAAAACCCAAAAACAAAAACAAATACTTCCCATGAAGAGCAGACCTGAATAAGCCTGGTTTCTTGGGAATTGCTTTGAAYRGATTCTCTGGTGTCTAGTRATGTCAACAAGCAGACACAGCAGCTTTTTTCAGAGCAGAGATGTTAACTTGGGGTCTTTTCTTAATCTATTCACCCCTTTCCCAAACCTTTTAGGAAATTAATATGTATGAACTGTCTGTTCTGCTGACAAATGTGGTAATCTCACAAACAGGATTAAATTTATTGGCAAGGTGGGATATTTGACAAAATAATATGACTGCTGGCCAACAAAACCCATTCCTTGACTCCTATCCCTACTCCAAACAGGAATCTGATCMTGTAAAGTGAGAGATGCAAGAAATTCCTTGAAATTCATTTGGGGCTGTGCTGTATTCAAACTGGGGGCATTCTGATACTCAAGTATACAGAGTCAACTGTGACTGCTCGGTGATGATTTCACCAGCAGACATCTTTTTGTCTTTTGTCCCAAAGTCAAGGCAGTATCTGGAGATGCTTTTGGGAGGGATGCGAATGGATGGAGGACTGTTTCTCATTACCTCCTCCTCCCACAAATTAAATGCACTAGGGCACTTATAGCCTGAGCTGCCRTCCACTGCTAGGCTGCAGTCAAAATACAGGTCCTCTTTCTTCAAGTCCTCTTAGGTATGAGACCATGATCATTTTTGGACTGCAGCATGGAAGTGACCTATGAGTATCATCAGGAGACTGTGAGGCTGCATCTAATGATATTCAGCCTCCAGGTCTCTTTGCATTTGCAGAACTGGGGTCTCACTTTCTATTGGCTTAATTTGTAATTAGAGAAGACCGTTAAGGAGCCCTGTCCCCCCACCCCCTTCCTGGGTACAGCTGAGCTCTGCAGCCACTCGCCTGCTCTGTGACTTCTGGTACTAGTTGAAAGTCATCAGCAAATTACAGGGCAAGCAATCTGACATTACTACCTTTCGGGAGGGAAGATAAATTAGAAGGCCAATCAATGCAGTTTTTTACCAATGAAAAAACATTCTGTTGATTTTCAAATACATTTGTTATTTGTCTGTTCTCAAATTTCACTTTGTGAAGATAAAAAAGACTTTAAACACTAGCAATCTTGGGATCCTGTATGTTCACTGTGCTGGTGAAGTAGTTGTTTCAGATCCTAGCTGAATCACTGCCATCAGTTACAACAGGCCTCAGAATACTTATCTGCACTTACCAATAAATGGGAAAAGGCTTGGTGGAGGATGACTGCTCATTTCTTAACTCATAACATATATTTTTATTTCTGTTTTTTCCTAGATCAGTGTTATTGTTCTCTCATAAAATCAAATCCAGCCGACTGGCTAAGATTAATAATGTCAGTGTTGTGAATCTGCCCTGCTGCTTGCATCTCCACCTGAAGGCAATGGATTTCTTCTGAAGTGGAGACCAAAAGTGTGGGTGAATATTCATGAAATATAGGACTTACTTATTGACATAAGCCTTGAATTATACCTTCCTCTTCAATACCAACAAATTAGTAGTTCACTTCCAGCTTTCCTATAAGGAATCCAATGATTAAAGCAGAATCATCCAGTAGAAAGCAAATCAYGTATTCATGATTGCAAGTTCCTTTTTTATTGTCTTTGGCAGTTTTATCCCATCATGACTKTTGCTGGGTTATCATGAATAAAGAAAACTCAAGAATATCTTGCTTAATCTGATTCATTTTTTTTCTGTGTCCTATTTATTCTGTCAACATGGTCTTAGTGTAGCCTAATGTAGCAAATTTAAACAGCAGTGCCATTTAAAATGTACGGCTAAAGTGGCCTATTTGAAAGAGTTTAAAATTAAAACAACTTTTGAATGTGGTTATCACATCTGCTTTACATGCTTTACATGCTGCAGGTCTTGGGTTCAAGCCCCAGTGGAACCAGCACCACSAWAACTTTGGAGGTTGGACTGGATGATCTCAAGAGGTCCCTTCCAACCTTACTGATTGTGTGAACAAGATTTTTCATTGTTAGCAGTCGTTAATATTCACATTTCAAATAGATCTTTTTGTACGTAGAACATAGACTGAGATAGTCTATAACTTTAAAAATGGAAAGAAGGAAGATCATAAATATTTTTGTGTGCTGAATTTCAAACATTAATTGTGGTTAATTCTTCTGAACATTTTCCTCAAGGAAATATGAAAGTAGAATAAAAATAGACTCCTCCCTTTGTTACAAAATGTCTTATAAGGATTGATACAGTAATTACAAGTCTTGCCTAACCTTATATGCCCATTATCTGACTGAACTAAGCAGATTTAATTGATGAAGTTGAAGAAGTCACGCAAACATTTCGCAAAACAAGTCAAAGATCTTCTCAAATGAGTCATGATGACTGTTAAAATTCTGTCCTTTGGGAGAGTGGGAGCTAGTTGCAAGCATTCAGTGTAGACACTTTTGAGTAATTTCCTTTTTTACTTCCATAAATCACACAATACTTTAATTTTGAATACATTASCAGCAGACCATGGTTTAAGTAGGATTATGGATTTTAATTTATTCATAAGATTAGCCCACATTCTTATAGACCTTTTCAAGCACTTTCTTCTCATCTGTAAACTRTAATAGTGATTGTATTTCAAGTTTTTTAATTCTTAATCTTAATTTATCAAATGTAGTATTTAAAAACTATCTGATATAATGCATATGTTTGCCAAACACTAAGTTCATCTTCTGGATAAACAAACTGAGAAATGGGAGAAGAAAAAGAAAAGATTAGATTTTTCTCAGTTAAACCTCACTTTTTCAAATTCATGAAGTACTTGTAAAAGTAGATTCATTTTGCAAACTTTTGCTATTTTATGATGACATTTCAGTCTGAAACACAACTTGTCTGTCACTTCTGGAAATGTTTTTGTCAGCCTAGTTTGAAATAGGTTGATAGGTCATTCAAACTGATTAAGTAAGTTACATGATATTAATTCTGCTAATTAATTAATTCCAGACATGTTGAGTCCAGTCCATATAGTCAGAGGGCTTCAAAAAGAAATATGTCATTTTAAGAGTTTTTAAAAAGTAGGAAAGTGGAATTAGCTGTTCTTCACAACTATGATGCATAGGACAAGAATTGGTTTAAATTGCATTGAAGGACATTTTTACTATATATTAAGAAAAAAGTCACAGTCAAGCAACAGAATAAATATTCTGGAGAGGCTGTAGACTCCTGTTCATTGGAGGATTTTAAAAACAGATATGAAATTTTATGTCAYGGCAAATATATTTACCCTACGTGGGCAAGCTGATATGTTAAATGTTCTATGGGTACCTGTTATTGATATCTATCTTCTGTTATTCTGTGATTTATGCACTTTTGCTGAGCCAGTCTCAGGTAAGAGGCAGCAGCATGCTTATTGGTGCCGTGGCAGTGTGCATAAGAACAATAAATGAGAATGAGCAGGAGCTCACAGTACGTGTGATGGACACTGCTTGTATCGCTTAACACACCACTAACAAATGTCTAGAATTTAGTGATAAAAAGAGTATGAAAACTAGACTAGAAAAACTCACCCAGACCAATATAGTAGGGAAAGGAGACATTCTTGACCATTCCTTCGAAGAGACTGTAAAAGAACGATCCAGCTGCAAAAGCTGGACAAAGCGAGGTAAGCAATAGGCCCTTTTCCAATCTAAGACTTACCAATGCTGGTGAAGAAATGAAWTTCTCTGTTTTAGGACGTGACAGGTGGTAATATAGTTGTATGGATGTGTCCTAGATAGGGGTGGTCTGCATGGAATAGGGAATAGGATTTGACATGGTCCTTTACTGAGTGCAGCAGCCATCTAGCATTAGATAATATTTAGCATTTTGAGATAATTAACTAGCTGAGAGCATGTCTTTCTTAACTTGTTTTGCTGTTGTTTATATTTGCTGTGGTTGTATGTTTTATGACTTGGATAAGTAAACAATAAAATCTGCCTGAACTCTAGTTTATAACTTTTAGTCATAAATAATATTTTGGACATATCCTGGGATCCCGYTGGATTACAAATTAGCCTGTATGCTGCTCTTCTATATCAACAATAATGCCATCTACTTTCCATCTAGCAGGGCCAGAAGTACTCGGAGGTCATCCACCCCAACGCTGACTAGTTTGRTTCCTTTCCCATGCAGAGAACTGGTGAAGACATGATAGTTCAAGACAGGAGCAYGCTTTGGAGAGAATATTGCTGGCAACATCATCTACAAACTAATCAGCAAAGATCACAAGTCTGCTGCTAAATGTGCAGGGTCTGCACGATTTTTTTCTCTAAATATCCTGGCCCAATGTTTTAGCGTGACTGCTTATTAGTCAAAACAAAGAGAGGAGCTTGGAGGGACGGGATACGAGGTGCGACAGGCCCTCCGAGAACTCCTGTGAAGGAGAGCATTAAAAAGACCATCCGCAGCCACGAGTCTCACAAGGCCAAAGTAAAATTGTCCGTAAAGACACTCAAGCTAAGCTGCACTTATTCTAAGATTCCTGTTAGAATGAGAAAAAAAAAATCTCATCTTCAGAGCAATGAGGGTAGAAGGAAAGGACCTTCTTCAGTGAGGAACTTTATTGAAAAGACTGGACTAGAAAGCAAAAGCAAAATGAAACAGTCAGAAAGCCCTGATCATGTAGAAACAGGAGAGGAGAACACTGTCTGCACCAAAACTGAAAAATAAATCACTTTATAGTGATAGAAGTAGCTTGGAAAAATACAAAAAGATGTTTCTTGGGCTCATTGAAATTAAAGTAAAAAATCCTAAGGCTTCACTGGAGCCATAGGTTTTGCCCAGGTTTTATAACTAGTGAGCATTTTATCACATGATCATGTATTCTGTCTTGCCTTTCAGAAAAGGCAGCTTTTCTGACAAATCCGTACATCCAGGGAACATCTATTATTTACCTTTTCCCCTTTCCTTTCCATTTTCCCTTCCCCTTCCCTTTCCCCTATCCTTTCCTGTTTTCTTTCTTTGTCTATACACTCATAAAGAAACTATTTGATGTAAAAGACCTCTGGGAAAATCAAATATATGCTAGGACATATTAAGGGAGGTTAAATGTGGGCTCAATAAATTGATTGTGTGCCACAGAAAAGAGTACTTGATGCCTTTACACCCAAGTAGTGCCAATTGAAAACTACATAGGGAAGAAATGGTTAACCAACCCTGTCCTCCTGGAGAAAATATTAATCTCCAGAAATAATATTACAAAAATTCAGATGTTTTGATATTTTATGTTATTTTATATGCACCTTCAAAGTACTATCTCCACATGTTATGTGTGTGTATGTGCATATTATTTGTATATTATATAGCAAATAAAGTCTAATGAGTGATCTTTTGATACACAGTACAAAGTTGTCATTGACAGTGAAACGGACGGCTGCAGAGACGTCCTCGCCTGTTAGTAGCATCACACAGAATTTGGGGAGATCCTGCCAGAGGTAGGCGCCAGTTCCCAAAATGCCATTTCTTTGCCCTGTACAACAGAGGAGACTGCGTGCGGTGCTGGGAAATGCGTTTCCTACAGGTTAACTGGTTTGGAGGACCTGTTTAGCAGGCCGCTGGTACTGAAGATGCAGCAAGGGCCCGACGGTACGACTCCCACGCCGGGGTCTCGGAGAACCGTCTGATTTGCCGAGTGAAAATGAGCAAGCGGACAGAGCAGGGTGCCGGTCAGCGCGCTGCATGTCATGTGGTGGCCTTGCAGTTGTTGATTGCTTTCTCCATCGTAAGGGCTTTGATTTTAATCGGATCATTGTGTGCACATATGGATATTCCTGGTGGCCTAACCAGGGAGCATAATTAAAAGAAATGATTGCCTTTCACTTTAAGCAAACATCTGGTTTTACTTGAAACAAGATGACTTAGCTGTTTCAGAAACATTCTTGTAACCCTGGATTCACATTTTCATCTTAAAATATATATTTTCTCTGTTCAAGCAGCATGTTAATGTAAACACTATATATAACTGACAACCAAAATTTTCAGAAGTATTTGGTGCTCTGAGCATTAGTGAAACCACAAGAATTATTGCATTTTTGATTTGATCTCTGTAAATCTGTTTCAACAGTCACTCTGATTTAAACAATTATTCTGATTTATACTCCAAGAACTATAATTTGCAGAAAATGTAACCATGTGAAAACATGTTTTTGTATAGTATATCTTGGCAACCTTGTTTTGTTGTGATGTCATTGCCTTAGCTTTCATGGAAATACTGAGGGAATAAAAGGAAAACAAGACCCTCTCTTTGAAGTATATTCACATATCCCCTCTCTCCACCCCTAAAAGGGGTTTAATGTCTTTTTTCCGTAATGACACTGAGTTTTCTGTTATTACTTGAGTGATATTATAGTCAAAAATATACTAAAGACTCTCATGAAAAGAATTTAATTGAGAGAGAAGGATTTATCACTTCTCACTTTTCCCTATCAGTTAGGAATAATCATTTTTATAACCCACTCTTTTTGAGGCCCTGGGGTTCTTCGCTTTCATAGTGTTACTGTGCCAGGTTCTAAACAGTTAAACACAGGCACGTACACAAAATATACGGAGCGGAGAACRTGAAATTTCAGATCATTTATCAACAGCAGAAGTAACACTGGAGCTTTCTCCATTAGAGCTCTATCTAATCTGGTTTATTGTAACATCTGAGGGAAGATGATTGTGCTTTATTAAACCAATAGCTCTCGTTCACTTCATCACATCTGCTCTTTCTAAAAAAATAAGATAAAATAAATACAAGGTTATTAAGAGTAGCCCTTCGTTATAAAAAGCATACGTTACAGATATGTACAATAGAATGAAAAATGGCAAAAGAAAATGTCTTCATATGGAAGCAATCCATCTGGATACACCTAGACAGGGCATATGGGGATTTCCAGTGCTATTAAAAAGGTTATCCCCAGTACAAGATATTAAAAATATACCTTGCATGATTTAGGGATTTTAAACATCTCCGATGTTTTCCTGAAAGAAAGGAAAATGAAAGAAAGCAAAAGAGCGAGAGCATCACATTCAGAAACATTTCTAACCGACTTCACTTTTTCTGCTTCCCAGCACTGACGGGAGAGAAGCTGGGGCCCGTCAGGTGCGATCATGCGCTGGGACAAGTGCCACCGCTTCCTAATCCGATTTCCCCGGCACRTGCACTTGCATGCGTCTGGCTCGCGTGTGCCGGGGTGTCTGAAAACAAGAGTGTTTCCTTATCTGCTTAGCTCCGGGCCTAACTATTACAAATATTCCTGCTGGGGCTGAATCTGCGGTGACTCACCTTAGTGCTAATCCCCAGCAATTTCATTGACTTCAGTAGACTTCTCACCTGAGTAAGAGAATCGCTGGAGAACTAAGTTATCATTACTGACCCTGTAAATATCACCAGCCACAGTATTTTTATTATTGTAAGTAAACCGTGTGCCTTTTGGCATGCTCTACCAGGCATGGCACCAGTCAGGTAATAAGCCTTTTGCCCGGCACCGAGTCTTCGTAGGATTAGCCCCCCTTTTTTAAAAAAAATATTCAAGGATAAAAGACACAAATAATTTTTATTGGTTTTGACTATATGTTTGCTATCAACAAGTAACACTTTTATTTAGTCTTTATTTAGAATTTTGCAAATCTACTTTTCRATACATTATTATCAAAAAAATGCCTTCATTTTGTGAATTGGCAACTGTTTCAGCTCCACCTGCAAAAGTAAATGAGCAAAACGTACGTTGGACATGACCTCAGCACTAGGCATATATCATGTTCTAACTATTGAAGGCAATATTTTATAAATCTCTACAGTTATGTCCATAGATTTGAGTAATTTACCATATTTCCTTCAAAATGCCAATCACTGGCTATGTCTCTAGTAAATTTTGTTCTTGGTACAATAAATAAAATTAATGTTCATGTATTAAGAAGAGTTACTGTAAATTATTGCTCCCTCTTTCAGGACTATTACTTTAGCAGTTGGGGTAGGAAATGAAGTCGTTTTTGGAGGTAGGAAACAGTAAGAGTTGTAGAGCACATCTGAAACTCGGGTTTAAGCTGATCTCAGTCTGCCTCCGCGTTAGTCATTTCAAGGTCTGCTGCAGGTGGTCTTCACACAGAAGCTCAAAGGAGGCCACTTGTGCCAAAACTCGGCGCTGGGAGGGGTAAGTGACGGAGCACTCACAAGGAACAAAAAAAGCTTTCATACRACTGAGAGAGTGAAAAACGAAGCTGAGTAACTTGGAAAAGTGTTAACAAGTAGAAGGAAGAAATAGGTAAAAAATCATGTAAGAAATGGAAGAACAACCTTTGCCATTGGTATAAGAACTGTAGCTTAAAGGCAATTGTTCCAAAGAGGCACTGCTAAACTGATTTTGCTCTGTCGAAGTATTCTATCTAAAATAAGTAGAATCCAATSCCAGCTGAAACAGAGCAGTCAGTATTGACAGTTTTTCCCACTTGCACCTGAGCTGAAAAAATTCATTATTCATTTTTAATTTTTATTAGGCCCACAATTTTCTAATTTTTCTCTCCCCCCCCCCCCAGTCCCATCACTTTCTCCAAGGTTTGGCTCTTTCCATCCTGCTGGAGCTTAATATTGAGGGTGAAATCTTGGCGCTGCTGAAGTTRATTTAAGTTTGGCCTCTGTAATGAGACCTGGATTTTACATAGATGGTGAAAGAAGTTCTGTGAGAGAATTCATGCCTTCACTCAGGCACTTGGCAGTTAGATATTGAAGCCTTTTTCTTTCCACAGACATGCAAGGAGTCCAGTTTATTGTTTGAGATTAGATGCTTATCTTGGATTGCAAAGTGTTATCATTATTATTATTTTGTTCTGAATTTCAATAATCAAGTGCTGAGGAGCTATGAACTGCGTGGCGTCGCACCCTCCAGCTGTAGCGTAAACCTGGGTGAAGGGAGGCTGTGATCCCTCCAGACATGGCAGACATAGGATGGGAGAAAAGAAGGAGCACAGAAACAGTAAATAATGATGCGATGACAAACATCAGACAAGTATTGTGACTGAGGAGAGTTAAAGTTAGTGAAAATGATGAAAAATTAATGGGAGTAAAGGATGAAGAAAGAGTGAAAGGGTGGATAGGAAAGGAGTAAGGTTGTAGTAAAATATGAGAGAAAGATGTGGAGTGAAGCAGAGATACAGGACTTATGAGGAAGGAGGGTTAGGACACACAGTCGGCCAGCAAAGGTGGAGCTGAAAGTTCATAGCTGTCCAAGGACCCATGACTTGGCTACATCTGCTTCCCCTGCTGTGTGATATTTTGGATTATTTCATCTTTGCTATGTTTCTCCCAAGAAGGCCCTATCTAGCTGTCCTGGAATGTAGGTTTGCATGGAAATGGCAGACAAATTGAAAAGTGAGATCCCATTTTGCATAGGAGCAAAATTAACTCAGAAAATTGTCTACCTTCAAAAAATATATGCTTTAAGATAATGATTGGGGTTTTGCCAACATTCTTCTGGTTGGGCAGTTTGMTCTTCTGCTACTCTGAGGTTAAGCTAGGACTCATACTGCAGCTCAAAGCAGAATAAAAGAACAGATTTTATAAATCATCTTCTGTGAATGGGTAAAAACTACTTACTCTGTCCCCATAGTGCTGCAGAATAGTTTGAATGGCTTCACAAAAGCAAAGTAAATTCATCTCACAATTTCTCACGACTTCAGTCAAGTTATTCACATAATGAAAGCTAACTACACGTTTAGATTTTTGCCGAATTAGGGTCCAATTCTGCTGTTGTCTTTTCAACAGGAATTTACAATAACTTAGAAATTAATCAGTGGGAAAAGAGCCTGAACATGGTGTAGTTGATAYGTCATGTGACAAACATTTAATGAGTTTTTGTGTAGAAGTTGTCTGTGACTGAATCTACTTTTGAGCCCTCTCGCTGATGTGTGAGTAGCATTTATCATCATTTCACGATGACAGATTTGCAGTGGTGCAAGAAATTCTCTAATCAAGCACCTCAGAACAAGTATATAAATCAGAGACCAACAGTGTCATTCAGCTGCTGTAAAGGGAAGCTTAACACTGCTTTGATAGAGAGACCTTCTACCCAAGACATTGGGGGGTCTATTCTGGGAAAACTCGCAATATTTATAGGTGTCGGACACAATGTTTTTGGCATTGGCAAATGATATCTTCAAGTACTATTCTTGTTATAGTACAGCAGAATCAAGTGATCAAAAGCTAGTTATATGTTGTCAACACTGCACGGTAACTCAGAAATGTGCTAGGAAGTAGAAGGAAGTCTCCATCTCACCAAGTCCTTCACAGGGCAAAWGGAATCCAACTGAAGCATTTGAAGTACCTTTTCATGAATAACATAAGGTGATCTAAGATTTGTTGTTGTACTGTTTCCAGACAAGAAATCAGTGAGTGGAGCCTAAGAGGGAGCTGCTTGGAGTACTAAAGTTGTGGGTCTGAAAATTTTTGTAATCTGTTCTGTATGTAAGATGAAATCCAGTCTTCCTCTATCTGGGGTTTTGTGGCCTCTGGAGGGGCTCACTATGGACCTGAACTCTGCTTCTGTTAGGTTTATTAGTGAATCTATGATTAACATTAGACTTAAGCCAGCGTGGGATTACGATGCATGCAGACTTTTGCAGCTGCAGTCGTGTGTGTGGTTAAAAGTGTGCAGAGTTCTTGCAGGGCTGGTGGAAGCTTTTGTACCATTTCCTAAGTGTTTAACCGTACTGATCAAGGTGGAAATGGAAGGCAAAAGCAGTGTTACGCTCCCTGACATGTGATGGGAGAGAGGCTGTAACCTTCTGCTACTACAGTGAACGAGTCTCAGTTGTTGTATGCTGCTCTGGCCAGAAAAATTAACCTCCTCACCAGCGATATCACGGCTGACTTATACCCTTGCCTCATCTSATGAAGGCCATACATCCTCACGAGTGTAGAGGGTTATGTAGGCATATATGCTTATACTGGCTTCCTGCCCTGTCCCGTAGGCAGGGGTGCACGGAAGAGTGGTTTGAGACACTGATATGCCTGTGTGCATGCCAGTGCCTCTGTATAATATTCCTTGCAGTGTGAAAATAATACACCCTAAATTCTTTTCGAAGGAGCCTATTAGTGTAGAATGTCACAGAGCCRTCTGACGATGTGAGGTAAGCGCAGGCTCAAGATACCACAACTGCTAAGAAGTATCAGGGCATCACTGAAAAACTGGTGGGAAAGTGAGGAGAATAATTGGTTATGGCTCCTAATTGGCCTGCCGTAACTCCCCTGCAGTCCTTCTGTTTACGTTAATGGGTTCTGATTGTGTTCACAGCTCTGCACACTAAATTCTCCTTCTGGGAGAATTCTGTAATTTATTTGACAGCGCTGTGCGGAAGCAGTATGGCAGTTTCACTCTCCCCTTCTACAATCAASCTTTTCCTCTTGCATGGGAAACAAACCATGTGAAATGTCCCCGAAACTCCCCGCAAGCCAGGCCCAAGCTGGAGTACACTAATATACCTTCATTAGGGTTGATTGCAATTTAGAGAAGCTGAAGGTCAGATGAGGCAAACTGTGATATTGATCCCTCAGTACAAGAAAGAGCAACAATAGGCCACATATATTGTGCAAAACATTTCCAATTTATTTGATAAACTCACTTAATTTTAGTTTGGCAGCTTTGCTTGATGCTGTGCAAACCCAAGAATTTTTTAACAATGCATTGGACGAAACAGTCACATTTTTCTGCTGACATTTTTAAAGTGTTTCTCCTTGAGAGTGTGTAGTCTCACATAGAGAGACCCTTTATGCAGGTGTCTTGAGAGATATATCTTATCTTATATTTCTTTTGCTTCTTCATGACTTGAAGATTGTATAACATACTGGCATCACATAGGATGACATCTTACAAAAAGCATCATGAAAAGTCTCCAAGTCAGTCCGGCATCAACTGCGTTGCTCTGTCTGTGTTAGGCACGTTACTGAGAAGATACTCAATCTTGAACCAAAGGATGCAGAGTCCRTCCTACAAAAGCTGATCAATAGTTAATTGTCCTGTTTAAAACGCATGCCTTATTGCCATTTTCTGTATATTGGCAGAGGTATTTCGGTTTGGAGGCATATTTCCGCAGGGAATATTTAAATCTCAGGTGAAACAGAGCATTTTTTAAAAAGACGCGTAGGACTGCGTCGCCTCCCTCCTGCCTGAGATGGGCCAGTTACACCGTCCACCGCACCGTGCTGCGGCGGGGGGAGCTGGCAGCGTGCTCGGGGGGCTGGAAAGGCGGTTGCGGGGATTCAGCGGAGGGGTCGTACCTGATTAAGCCTCCCGTAAATGATGAATCAGCCAAGATAACAATGAATAAGGCARTTCTTGGATTGAAGGATGAGTCAGTCCTGTATATTGTATTTCTTTCCGTCTTAATTCCTGTAACTGCACATTTGCATTGCACATGTCTAATACACATACTGTAGAAATATATATTTCTATTTGTGAATTCCCTTATAGAAAGTAATCTATATTAAAAAATAATAGCCTGGCTGAGGCACATCCTTTCAGTCTGATGGAGAAGTGTCACCCCCGGGACTACGATATTCCATGCTCACACAGTTCTTAGGCCTCTCTGCAGATATTGCTATCACGTGCTTTACCAGAGCTGCAAATTCCTCTTCATGRTCAAGCTTTAGATTAGATGAGTACAGCTGACATCAAGTTAAAAAGCTCCAGCTTTTCTGAATCTAATTCTTTTTGCTCAAAATGAATTCTCTCTCCTGTGTGGCAGAACTTGTTCCAGTTTTGGTGTCAYCATCACCAGTCCTCTGGGAAATGGAACAAAACAACTAATATATTTCACAAAAGTCAAGAAATGTCTGTCAGCTTTGACCTCTCCCAGGCATGTGTGTTATAACGGTACTAAGAATCCAGTTCCATCAATCTCTTCCACTATTAATAAAGGAATTATACTTTCAGTGTTATCTGTCTGAGTCAAAGTCTGCCTGATCAAAGAAAGTTTTTTCTAAGCACAGTAGAAAGTGAATCCTTTTAAGAGACAATTATTAGAAAAAAACTAATACTGCCCAAAAGTTAAAATACAGTGCAAAACTGAACTATTTGAGATATATTAAATGGTTGCATATTTTATACATCAAACCGCAGAATATTCCATAAAACAATGGTACCCTCTTTAATAAAAGTGTATTAAAGAAACAGACCTGTCACAGGAATGCATTTTTATATCCAGTTAGGTTTTGTATTTAACAGATTCCCACTCTGTATATTTTTCTGTGGTAGCTGCTGAGTAAAATATATATACTCTTGAATATTTGCTTACTTCTGGAATGGGAAATTTCCATACAATTTAGTGATTTAAGAACTGATTATAATCTAATAAAAAAACCTTGGGGAATACTTAATGTCAGTCAGTCTGTGGAACAACAGCCCTTGTTCATTTAGAGCATCATCCAGTTCCCACAGTCTTTCCACGGATTTCAGTGGGTCTGAACTGTGCCCCTGAGTGAYCAGTGTGGCAAATTGCTAATTTGTGTGATGCACAGGCTCCTTCAGATGTCCTGAAGAGCGGTTCTGGAAGTTTTTCACCTAATCACTCACTCAATCTTTCTTGCYCTCTTAGCTGGTAGATTAATAAAAAAGGTAGTCAGAGTTCAGAAAGAAGCACAGGAAGGCTTGGATTTATAATCAGGTTACTGTTCCTTGGCAAGCTAGAATACCTCTGAACTGCTGTAATGGATTGCGCACATACTGTTAGCACATGGCAAGTGCAAGGTAATGAAACTTAGCTCTCATGGAATGAGGCTTTAAAGTTAAATTGCATAGCATTTGTAGTAGGGAAGAATGCATGCAGGGAGAACTGCTGCAGCTCTTCTGGTACCTTTTGACTTGCTCTTGACTGRCTGTAGTCATCAGAGATTTGGGAACCCTCAGATTCGCAGTGCTCAAACAGCAAGTCACACAGGTATTCATCCCTGAAAAGCTTTTGAAGAAGATACCCCAAATTACAAGTCACTCGTGTAAATCTTGCTCAATGTATAGTCATGAGAGAATGCAGTACTTTGGAATGGCAAAATGTTGAGGAGCTTGCAAACTGAAGTGCAAGCAATCAAAGATCATATATTTCTGATAATTACAAACTAAAAATATAACAGCACGTAATCAATTATAGTTTATTGGTCATAGAAGGAAAGAATAACATAGACTGGGTCCAGTCCTCAGTCCAAAGCAGGGCCAGATCTAAAGCTAGATCATATTGCTCCAAGTCTTTTCTTATGGAGGTTATAAATATCGTAAGGAATGGAAATGCCACAACCTCTTCATGGTATTTGTTTTATTTCAGTCAACAATTATCATAAGCRGGCAATACTTTCTGAAACACTAGCCTGTCAAGTAAAGTTCTTATTTTTAGCCTTGTGACTAAAACCACAATTTCTACCCAAAAGCTGATATAGGATTTGATAAAAGATATTTTTTAAAAAAATAATTAAAATCAATCTTATCTTTGCAAAATGAGTCCACAGGTAGAAGTCCAATCTGGGTAGTTTTCTGCATAAAAGGTGTAAAATATATAGTATATATGATTGAGCAGCATAAATGTTCATTCTTCCTTTGACCTATTAAATTTGCAACTTTCCTCTCTAATTTTTCACTGGATTCTCATCCTCTTCTGGATGAGAATCCTATCTATCCTATTCAATTATAGAGAAATAGTAGGCATATCTACATTACACAACTTCAAGTGTATTTTCACTTTTTTTTGTATCAGCTGTATGTGTTTTTAATAAACTTTCTGATCAGTGGGTTGGGGAAAACTACTCCTAGATAGATAGTTTCACTTATAATGATTCTAGCAGTTATCACCTTTTCAGTTCCCAGAAAGTCAATCAGAAATTACTTGCAAATACCTCCCACACTGTCAGGTTCAGAGCAAGATGACTAGAAAGAGCGATGGATATTTAACAAGAATCAGAAAGTGTCATGGACAYGATCCAGCCACCCTTTTCATCTTCTTGGAGTACTTGCTATGTAAGTGGGTAAGTATGAGAAATAYGCCCAGTCAAAGCTGCTGCATTTTTTCAGTGCCAAAAACATATGATGTGACAACCTGCATAGCTGGAAACAAGCTCCAATGTCATCTTGTCCATCTTCTCTTGAGGCCAGATGAGCTCTATCTATGTAATCCCTGGCAGGTGCTTCTTCTCAAAACTTAACAGTGATAAAGATTTCATCACCTCTATCTCATAAAATATTCTATAAAATGCTGTGGAAACATAAAGAAGCTGTAAGACAGAAATTATATTTATTTCAAGATCTTTTTATATTGGCCTAGCTTATAAAAATATATATAAGTGTAACATAAGTTACACTTATGTTATAAGTATAACATAAGAATGTGCTGGATTCTAGAGCATCTATTTATAGAGGATGGGAAAATGGTCAGTGTGTGTAAATCCTAAATCATTCAATGCCTTTGCACAAAACTTATTGGCTTGACCATCTGGACCATTCTAATACAATTGCACAAGTCACATTGTACCTCAAGCATTTCCTTCTGCTAAGTGATAAAGGAATATTCATACTTACAAAGCCCTTCTGCAGAACAAAACAGCACTTTTCCAGAGGAATTCACACAAACAGAGGGATAAGATGAAAGGGAAAAAAGAATATGCGGAACAAAAGTTTTCCCTACTCAACATTTTCTAGGTGTGCTGACTTTGATTTCATTCATCTGTACCCCTTCTAGAGCGGAGCACTTCACTGAAACATCTCATTCTCTTCACCACTTTATTTACAGAGAAAGATGAGCCTCAAACCATTTGGTCCAGCTTTGTTGAAATTTTTTCTTAAACGCGTTCTGCTTAACTGTTTGTTTTCATTTCTTCAYGGAAGACTTGCAGTATGTGAGATGTTTGGTTGCCAGGAGGGAACCTTGATTATCAAAGACAATGCGCCTATAGAGTACAAATGTATATTTGGATGGTGTTTGGCTCAGTTACTTCCAACAGAAGATAAGTGAGCGATTCTCCTCGGGTTAGCCACTGAAATGAAACCCCCAAATGAATTTAATAAGGAACAAGGCCAACTCTTCTTTCCTTTCTTGTTTGCGGCAGCGAGTGCAGAGAACTGGTTGCAGCTTCTTTTCTCAGCCCTGTTAGGTGATCAAGAGCTTAGCGCACACCTAGTATCAGGAAAGGAACTGAACGTGAACAGAGCCAGACTCAACGCAACAGATAAGTGGAAGAGACGCYTAAACCTCTGTCCCACTATATTCTTTGCATTGGGGGTAACTACACAAAACAGGTGACAAGTAAGTTGTTGTGACTACTCTTCTTTTTCATTTCTTTCCACTTCCTTTCAGGTTGCAGGATATAAAACTTTTTGAAGGGTGAACAGTAGATGACACAGTCATATAGGTATCTTATGCTATTTTTAGATGTCCAGGCTATTCACACAAGGTTGGCTTGAAAGACATGGGCCCTACAGAAGCCTGCAGCCCTCTGAGGCAGCAGGAAAAGGCCAAGTATGGTGCTCTCAAATACCTAAAATTAGTTTTTCATCTTCTATAAAGCTGTATTGCTGCATTTTGCTGCATTCTGGTGATTCTTGATTTATACYATTGCCGAGTAAAAGATAGGTTCAGAAAATCAAAAGTACTTGTCAGGAAAGTGTGTGTTTGTATGTGTACGTGTATGAATGTCTATCTAGCTACTGAAAATCATATTTTTAGACCAGTTGAGCCCATTTCTAATACTACCAGAGATGTTGGTATTGCATAGTTCACTTAGAGAGGCCATGAATCATCTACAGCAAATTCTACCTGGGAATGAGGAATACGTGCAAATCAGAATAAAGTGTAAGGTAATCTGAGCTCTGGCGCAGGACTAGGTGTAGCTGAAACACGKGGGACAGTGTTGACATGGCAGGTTTATGTTCACTCTGTTAGTATCTGCCAAACGTGAGCTGGGAGCCAGATAGGAGCTAAAGTGCTTTTYGTGCTCTTGATTTAAACTGTAAATCCCCACAAACTTTATTTCTATTGGAGAACTTCTTTGCTATAAGCTAAGGGTGAGAGTATAAAATTGATATTCCAGAAAAATTGTAACTCTTGACGTCCTTATACTAGCTTACGGTAGCATTTCTGACTCAGTATTGCTTGGGAAAGGATTTAATAAAATCATACTTAAAGTGAGTTTAATAAAGAGAGAAGAGGACAAGTGGATTTTACCTATCTAGAAGACTGTTTCTGTGTGAAGTAAACCTGTCTGGCAGTATAAACTCTGAACGCACAAGAGGTGAATCTCAAGACCTAGTCCTGCCAGGCACTCACAATCAAGTTAGCTGTACGTTCAGGAAAGAAGCATTTAGGCATGTGAAATAATTGCCTTTGATGTGTCCAAAGTGCTGTGGAAATATAGCTCCACCAACAACAAGCCTGTCTCACTGCCCTTAAGTGGGAGCTGCTCCGGTTACTACAGGTTAACGTGGTYGTGCGTCCATGGCCTTAGTGGTGAAAGGCTCCCATCTAGGCAGACCCTTGCTTTCAAACTATTTGATAATTTATTAGCACCTAAATGCTGTTGAAAAATACGTAATTCATAGCTGTAGCAAATGAGTATGTGTTAAATAGCTGCCAGGAGGGCTATCTGTAGGAACATGACTAGCGTTTAACACCTAATTATCACTTTCCAGTGTCCTCTGGCTAGATAATTGAGAACTGCAATATGGAAAGGTTTCTGAAAGATTTTTGAAATGTATTTACCTAGCTAACAGAAAATTAATTTGCAATAAAGCCTCTTTTTTGTCTTTTTGAAAATGTTTGCTGCTTTCCTATTTTCTGGAAATAGAAATTGKCTGAGGGACTTTTAGTTGCTCTGACCCAGACCCATGACATTTGTGTCTCAGCACTCTCTTTGTAGAAGAGGAATTCTTTTTGATCTATTTACAGCAAAGGAAGAAGATGATCTAAGCATTATAACCAGGAATGACATCAAATGAGAAGAGGTACTCAGAAATGACATAYGACAAATAAACAACAAAACAATATAAAAAAAAGGACATTTCTTTATTGTCATCCTGTCAGCTCTGTCCTTTCTAGTCTTTCTAGACTGTTGCARTTACTGCCTGGATAACAGCAAGATTAATAAATTGGGTGAAAGTGTGTGAAAAACGGCCTGAAGGAGACATTATCGAATCCAATGAGGTCATAGGCAACCACACCAGTGAGCTTCATTGATAAAAATATAGGCTCTTGATTAGACATAGAAATGATTTTTATTCTACTCTTCCCATTTAAATATTACCCCACTCTGAAGATTAGAAACTTTTCTAATTGCTGCCTAAATTTATTTATGGAGAGTTCATGTCTGCTTATTCTTCTTCATTTTCTTCAGCTTCTGAAGAAAGCTTACTCTTTTCCTAACACTACGTTGTTCTAACAGATTTAGAGCATAATCAAAGCTTACTCTTTTCCTAACACTACGTTGTTCTAACAGATTTAGAGCATAATCAAACCTTTTCTCTTTTTTTTTTAGCTGAATCAACAAGTTCTAGACTACACAAGTTCTTTTTGTGTCATCCTATAAAGATAGATCTTCTTCCATCTTCATTGAACATGGAGATTCAGAAAGTTCACACAATATCCCAGTCACACATCTCTTCCCAATAACATTATTGCTGCATTCCTTGCTGTCTAGTATGCTCGGAAAGGGGACGGTTACTATCAGAAATTACCAGGGGAAATCAGAGGCAGAAACTCCTGGAAGGATTGGCAGTGCACTAGGAGACTGAGGAAATGAGTTGTCAGATGGCAGGTTGGATGGCTTTTCCCTCGCAGGGAAGATTAATGGGATGCAACAAAAGCTGCTGGCTTAAGGCAACTGAGCAGGTAATTATCAGCAGTAGGGAACCAGGTTATGCACTCGCTATGTCAAGCAAGAGAGAGTTTCTGAAGCTAAGGAATAGTTAAATACGTAATATACCAAGTTGTCTTGATGGTATAATAGGAGCTGCAACGTGGAGGAGACAGAGAGGTTTTTACCACCGTGCTGTCTAGGTCACACACCTGTTTTCAGTAATTTCTATAATTATTACCACTGATAGACCCTGTGGCAATGGGACAACGAGGGGTCCAAATCTTGCCAATTTTATGCTAAAAATGTTGCTGAAGGGAGCCAAGGCCTCCCCACGTATATGTGCCACGGCAAAACCTTGGACTGTCAAAATCAGCCCTATATGATGAGTGACAGAATTTATCACAGTCTAGAGGGAAATTATTAAAGCAGAAACTTGTTTAACTGTGTCAAATGGCAAACTTAAATAAGTAGTGCACATCATCTCTTTCCAGTTGAAAATTACTTGATAACAGGCGTTCTTGAAATATGGATTTTTGTGCATTTTGTTGAAGAGGTCACAGTATACAAATAACTGCCATGGGAGAAGAAAGATGATGGCTTAACCAAATCAAAYAGCAATTCTGACACTTCCTAGTAAGCAAATCTGAGACTACGATGCCGAATCCTAGTATTTCCATTTAGACCGATGTTTGACAGCATTAAAAAAAATGGTGATGTCAAAAGAACTACTGTTCCTGCAGCTGACAAGGAAACCATTTTATATAATTGTTTCAGCCCACAGAAGAAGGTAATTCCTTTGGACATTGCTGGGTTKTATTTTTGTAAAGAGCAAATAAATTATCTCAGTCCCCTGGATCAGAGGATGTTAAGTTCAAATCCTGTCCCTGGAATAATCGCTACAAAATAGTTCAGTGTTGATTCTGCAATTTGTGGGCAGTTTTGATGGGAAAGGCATTTTTCTAAGTTTGCTCTCTTGATGTGTTGAAATTACAGAAAAACTGAATTGTCAAAAGGGTGGCCAGGATAGTAAAAAATGGCAATTGGCTGAAATATGTACAAAGAAAGTAAACTAAATTCAGTAAAATACTACTCTGCCATTATATTTTCMCCTCTGCAAAAGGCCTAAGACAACATAACTAGATTTGGTTCTTTTCCTGATTCTTACAGTATCTCCTTCCTAGGTAAAGACTCTATGTGAGGACTAGGAAATCTCACAYTGGGTTTCTGCATAATTTAATGGTCTTGTGAAGGTTTTGCTTCATAGGGCGTTAATGCTCATGTATATCAAAACATCTGATCCYTATTATGTTAATCAGTGCAGACTTATTTTACTTAATTCACATTTCTGTAGGACTTACCTTACAGTTTATTAAATTGTTATTCAAGTATAATTTTTGATCACTCTTATAACAGGGAGACAGAGGAAAAAAGAGAAAAATACCTCATAGCTAACAAATTCATATTATTTACAGTATCTGAGTTTGTTATTTGCTGCTTATGTCACTATGTTCATAGCTGCACAGCACTTCTCCTGGAATGAATTCATTTTGTGATTAAAAAGAATTATATATATCTTTATATATGTATATATATATATATATATATATATATATATGAAACTCAGAAAAGCTTTAAGTTCTGTTGTAAGCAGAACAGAATGAAATTGTTTTCCGTAGGTAAACTAGAGGTACAAGAGAAACTGTTTTGACTCTATAAGCAGTATCAAACTTGCTCCTTCTCTTTGGTGGGCCACATATGGGGAAAGGGAGTGCTGTAAAATTCAGAGTTGACCGCACCTCAGACCAAGTAACAGTGGCTGAGAGAGATGGATGCCCTGACTGGGGCTGGAAGTCTCCAATCKTCCTCTTCTTCTCCCAAAACATTGGAAGGATGGTTGCAGGGGACAGGCAGAAGGAAATTTTTTTTTTCTGGATCCAAACTCTGGTAGGATGACTAAGAAGGAAAACTCCAGACCCAGAAAATTTAAGGTTTCTGGAGAAACTCAAATCCTTAAATTGAAATTTTGCCTTGAGTGAAGAAATCTGACATGTGTCCATTTCCTAATTACACAATATTTGCACTGGAATTTGTAGATATTCTCATTCATTAAAAGAATAACAAAAACAGTGTCAGCTTCATACTAAAGAAAKCAGAAAGGATTACATAAAATGTCAACTTTTATCTTTACAGATTTTATTAGTAGAACTAGCCTTTAGCATATTTAAGTGAAGGATGGGTTTGTTTACACACAACATAAAATCAATAAAGCAATATAGAAGCACATATATAAAAAAATCCTGCAATTATATTGATTAATTATGATTAATATGTGACTGTAGTATCAAAATGTTTCTCTTTATGTTCTTGTAGTCTGTCTATCTTCTTTCCTGAAAACCCAGAAAAGTAGCCTGTTTTTTTGAGGTTTTCCTCAGGTGCTGCATTAGAAGCATATCACTACTGATCCCAGCCRCTATTTAATCACCACTGTAAATCAATTATCAATATTTTACCATTCTGCCACTGTGCGTGTGGCAGATGCAGAGAACATAGCAAATAAAATATCAATTTATTTGATGCAAAAACTGGACTTAGGCTTATTGGTTCCTTTTTCTTGGAAAAATATGAATATTTTAGCAAAAAAATCTTCCTAAACAGGATATAAAAAGCTAATGAAAATGTGAAATTAAGCCTCTATTACCTGAGTTAATCCTTGATGCTGAAAAGGATACCCGCTGGGGCAAGGTTTTCCTTGGTGTCGTCTCCATTGAAATGAGTGGGATTGCGTGGGATTAATTTTGTCTCAAATCTGTAAAGCCTGGGAACAGGTCAAATGGTTTTCACTCATGTGGAAAGTTTTTTTTTTTTTTTTTTTTTTTTTTTTTTTTTT
>NW_028186790.1:4465375-4551478 GCF_003343005.1 Rhea americana | reverse complement strand
CACAAATGACTTTTTTGCATCTTACTAGTTTGGCTGTTTTTATGCTAAGCGATTCTTTCCGGGATGGTTCGTTCTCAGCAATCTGCAGGACCAATGTCCATTATAACAACAGAGGAGCCATAGAGATGTGAGTGGTGAGTAGCTCACTGTTTTGTTATGGTTGTGGCTAATTACTCTTCAAGCTCTGCTACTTCGCAGGGATTTCACTCTTAGGGTCTCTAAACAGAAATCTGTTAGYTTTGGCAGCCTCTGGTCTGCTGTGTAACATTCATCAGTGTCTTTCTTTGGAGTTTCAAAGGCAACACTTACACGTAATGGTTTTGCTGTGAAACAAAACAGAGAATGAGTATTGTGGTGTTGAAAATGCATTTCATAGAGTTGTTACAGGTTTTTTGGAAGGATGCCATTCATTTAATTAATCTTTCTGCATTTTGTTTTGCATTTTCCCTCACCGTTTTATTATTCTCTGAAGGATGTGGTCCCCMAAGCCTGCCACAGGGGCAGGTCTGTTGGATTAGCTTGTGGTGCCTTCCACCTGGTGTATTTCCATCAGTCCTTCATGCTTAGCAGTGTGGCGTGCAGGCCTACTGCGAATGATCAAATGATCTGTTTTCTTTTCCCTTGAGGTGAACCACATTCACTTGTATAAAAAAGCAAAACCTCCACAGTCAACCTGAAAGCAGCCTACTGCTTTGGAGAGGACTCTAACAGGCATTGATGTAAACCCTGACCCCTGTTAATGTGATTCTATTGCCATGAAGCCTTTTTTAGACATTTATTTATTAGATCTGTATTTATTATATAAGTAGGTGATGCCAGCATGCTCTGCTGGGTTAAAACTTGTTGAGCTAAATGATTATGCTAGAAAGATTTATTTTCCTCAGAACATAATTACGCACCAGTCCAGTGAAATGAGCAGAGTGGAAAATCTCACTCTGTTGCTTTGATGGACTAAGCTGGTGCCATCCACACTCTGCAGAAAAGGACTAAAGAAATGAGGAAACTTTTTCATAACTTCACTGAATGACAGCTTAGGTGTTAAGTAATTTCTGTGGTGCACAAGCACCTGGAAGCAAAGAAGCAGTTTGYCTTTGGCAGAGCTATGGCTGAATTCATTGTCCAGGTTGGGGTCTGTCCAGACACCTCATGGMTTTGGCTACATCTAAATAAACTGCTGTGAATGCTGTCTTGCAAATATTAATGTGTTTCTTGCATCATTTATGACTATGTCTAGTGGCAACTGTGTTACAACAAATCCACCACGTAAATCAGGTGTGTGTTTTGGCATGGTCAACATGGGAGACAGCTTTTAAGCAAGGAAAAGAAAAGTTACCTCATAAATGTCAACAAGATACTCCATCAGCTGCAGGAGAAAGAAACCCTCTAGCAATAAAGCAGGGTTACCACCCGTGCATGCTGATGAACTATCAGTAAGTGAATGTTTGTTCAGAACAACCTTTCGTTGTCATCACAATGCAATTAGATTAAAGATGAAGTAGGCCTCACTTTATTTTATTGTATGTGGGGCATATTTACATCTACATGTGCATACCCRTCACTGAGGAACCTAACTGCAATTTATTTAAACTGATGCATGGYATATCTAATAGTTGGTTTCAGCTCTACTGGCACACTTGTGCTGAACACAGCTGTAGCTCAAGACTGAAAGGAAGGTGAAAATTTTGTGAAGGAGAATGAAAGCCCTCATTTTCATGTCTGATGGATGGGCATCCTCATTACAGTCCGTGGTATTGGTGGAGGGGTGGGATGATATTAACAGCACACAAATAGTGATGTGTATTGTAGCAAGGGAGTCAGAAGGCCAGGCTCTAGGGTTGCATGATACTCAGTGGAGAGAGAAAGTTCCTTCAGAAGATGCTTTGGGTCAGGAAGCTCACCTAAGTTTATTTGACTCCACTTTCTGGAAGAATCTGTCTTTCTTCATGGACCTTAAAGGGAGTCTGGAAAGGCTTGTTAGTAGTGATTGATGGTGGAAGTCTTGGACAACTCCACAAGCTCTGTAAAAAACTGTATACATAAAGTACTTCAGTTCTTCACCCTCACACACGAGGTTATGAATGTTCAGGCCTCTGAAATCACTGCCCTTTGATAATCTGGTTCATTAGTTCTACATTTTTGTACCTATAAAATTAGAGGGACAGTTACTGTTTAAACTCAGATTAGTCTGAAAAAAGTAGAAGGTTTAGCATAGAAACTAGGGAGCGGAGAGCAGTAAGTTAGGGACCAGGAGCAGAATGGTCAATTCCAAGCATTCAAAAACATGAGTTGGCCTCATCCTTTCCTCCTGCTAATCCCAGCACTGGTAAAAAAAAAAAAATCACAAAATTTAATTTTTAAGAAGTTTTACAAGTGCTGGAACCAAAGGAACCCGAGTTCATGAAGATTCATGTCACAAAGAGGATTAGTTTCTGTCTCTAAGAGAAAGGCAAGATCTGACTGAAATGTTTCCTGCCATTAAGATATAATAGCATAATAGATTTTTTTTTTTTTTTTGGGGGGGGGGTGGAAGAGTCCACAAGATATTTAGATGTTTGATAGAGCAAGTTCATTTTGAGTCTTTTCCTCAGTGGGGACCCACTCCTCTCGCCTTCATCCTTTTTTATTTCCTGTTCATTTAATCAATGTTTTTTTCATTAAATCAATATTCTCAAAACCTGAACCTCTCTAAATTTTTTTCTATAATTAAATTGGTTATAAACTCTCAGTTTTCCCTCTCTTTTGGAAGTGAAAGCTGAGGAAGCTGCACTTCATCTGCTGCTATCCTGGTACTTACCTCCCACTCAGTACAGGTCTCGTAGTATGTCCTGAACMTTTTACCTTGTCATAGGCAGAGATAGGGGACACATCAACTCAGTAGACGTGTTGGGACTGACCAATGAGGAGTGTTGATATCCCTTGCAAGGTGAAATTATGAGACCAGGCACCTGAAATACGCCCATGTGTGGGGTTCTGAGGAATGAACAGGGCACTGGTGAACACATGCTAGTTTTGCTCTCACATTGTTCTCATTCCCAGGGGGCTTATGGCCTACAGAGATATTTGYTCTTGTTTGCTGAAGGAGCACTGAGAGGTATATATTCAATAGTATATGGTAGGCCTGGCCTCTTAAGGCTGAGAGATGTGGGGAAAAAAAAAAAGTCTGGAGCAATGTGAGAACAGCTCAAAAGCTAATAGCTTTCTGAGAACATGTAAGAACAATTTATAACTATTTTAATTTAGAACACACTGTTTTATATATATTATATTTTATATATATTACATGTAATAATAGTTATATATATTGTTAAAAAAAAGCTCAACTTGTCATCTACCCTAGAATATCCTTCTGCCATCAGTGTCCCACTGGACATCATAATTTCTAAGCTCTTAGCTGTGGCCAGCAGAACTTTAAGTTTTATTGTACTATTTGCTGCCTATTAAAATATATATATATATATATTCCACTAGCTAACAAAAAATCAGGAGTGTGACTTTCAAAAAGCCCCCACAAAGATATGAGTCATTCGGGGAATCGCAACTGTCTGTAGAAGCTTATAAAACACAAGCGCTGTGATTTGGTGGCTTCATCTGAAAATGACTGACTTGTATTTCTTTCTCACGGAATGGCAACATAAACTGCAAACACAGAGTGGGTCCACTTTAAAGGCTGTCTAGTTCTCTAGTGTCTTGCCAGCTCTTGTAAAAGCTAGACTTGTGTTATGAATAGCGTACCCCTCTCCAAATCCCAGGGCAGAATAAGCAGGTTTCTTTAAACTGCTTCAGTCAGCAAGGGGTGGTTTCCCCCTGTGGGGAGAGTGAGGCAGGTCGCAAGATGGACTCGTTTTTGACCTCTTTCGTTATTTATGAAGTCTTCTGGGAACACATTCTTTGTGTTTGAGTTTCAAATGAGGAGTAGGATGAGCAAATATATTTACTTAACACGTAGCTACTAATAGTCATTAGAAACTAAACCTGTGGAGGAGGTTAGATGGATGCAGAGAAGGCTGGAAAAGGTTAGTTTGGGTGGGACGCACCTTTATTTCTGTCTATAACCACCTCTGATCGGGATGATGACATGAGTAYGGTACCTAGCTGTGGCCCTGCTATTGACTTCAGTGTCCTGTGACTCTGGTGGGATTTTTCTGCTCTGGGGGTGCCAGCAGGAGCTGTATCTGRCCTGGTAGAAAAACACTTCTCATGGGGGAAACCCTGCTTTGCAATCTGAAACTTTAAGGAACGCATTGGTGTAACAGAGGTGGAAGAAGAATCCTGAGTGTTCAGCAAACTGTGATTTCTGCTTTATGCCTTTTGGCAGCCTCCTGCCTTTTGCTGAGGGCTTTCTCCTGCATTACCAACATACATAAAACTCGAGCTCCTGGATTTCTGGCATATTAGCTGGTGTTACCAAGTGTTAGCCTGAGTTCTTCAGGCTGCGTTTACCCTCAGTATGGCATGGTCTGTCTCCCAAGCAGACACAAGGGACTCAGCTGTGTTCGCTGTCAGTGGGGATCGTTCAAAGTTATTATTGCAATTCATCCCCGTGAACTCGCRTCGGGCAGTCCAGGGCCTTCAAAGATTTGACTCTCTACATGCATCCTGGCTTCTGAAGTGCTAATGATGGTAGGATTTGGCCAGGCAGAGTGTAGATGGTTTACTCCAAGCATTTCCTGTAAATGTGATACTGTTTTCTCTCACGCAAAGATATATTCCACGTTATGGTGGAWCTGTTCCCTTTGAGTGGTTTCTTTTATAAAACAGGTTTGATACAAAAACATTTTTACAGTTTTCGGATTTTACATAATATGAATGCTGTTTGTAAATCTATTTTAATGATGGTTTTGCCTTTTTAGGTTTCTAAGCACAAATGTTCTGAATATTTAAGCACAAGGACAGATAAAAGCCAAGTGTAACTATATTTATAAATACGCAGAGCCTTCCTATTTCTGATCAACATTTATGCTTTCTTTGTATCTACTCTTCATATTTCTACTCATCTTCCCCTTAGGTCATTTAAATTAATGTTTAAGGTTTTGGAATATATATCCCTCAAACTCCTATTCTTCAGCCTTCCTCTAAACTAGCATCTTGAAAATTAAAAAGAGAATACCCAACTAAAAAAAAAAATCTCACCTTGCAGAGACACAGAATAAATCTGTCCCCTCTCTTCTTTATACTATTTGCCCTTTTGCACTTGAAATAAGGTGCATCCAGAAATCAGCTGAAGACACGATGGAGGTGGCAGGCACATTGCCATCGTCACAGCCCCTTTTCTGCCCTCCCTGGACTCCACGCTGCAGCTGTCAGTGGGGCTAGCAATGCTGAATGTGTCTGGATGAACGGTATACTTGGGTGAACGATCTGTATTCGTTGTAACATTGGCTGAATGAATAGACAGATACACATAGAGTCATAGAATCGGTAAGGCTGGAAGGGACCTCTGGAGACCATCTAGTCCAACCCCCCTGCTCAAGCAGGGTCACCTAGAGCATGTTAGACAGGGAATATTTGATAAACTTTTAGTTCTCTTCTTGTAGGCATGCTTCTCATTAATAGTGTGTCTCCATCCCCCCAGAGTATGAAGCAGAACACACTCAATATAAGTAATTATCCCATTTCTCTGTTGTAGGAAAGTACTTTCTGTAACACATGCAGAAAGCTTCTGGTTGAATTGTCACGCAATGCAAGCAGCATTACRTACACCTTAAGATTTAGATCTCCTTTCATATGGGGCTGCATCAGTTTTGCTTATCGTAATTTTCTATTGATTTGGTCACACTGGTGAMTAAGTAGCAAAACTACTTATAGACAAGCAATTGTTAAAAGCTCTCATGAGCACTCYTTCATTCTTATGCAGATGAAAAATACGTTTTGTTTGTTTGTTATTATAAGCATCATTAGAGCTTTTCCAAATAAAGATCGATGTCTTTTCTGACTTGTCTCCAGTTTTGGTGCTAAATGGAAAAACAGAACTAAGCCAGTGGCACACTGTTGTCAGAGTGAGTCTTTAACCTTTTTGTTTTTGCCCATTCCTTGTGTTTTTGTCTTCTTTCCTGTACTAACACATATTTGCACTGGGGAGTCAGACTGGAGCATTGCAATGTTCTCCTTTGYTCATAAACCTCACGAATCTATGATATATTTTACACCTTGATTTCTGAAAATATTTAATTAGTTAAGCAAATCTATGCCAAAACAGTGTTAGAAAGGGAGTATTTCAAAAAATATTGAAGTGCTTTCCAAAACTACATGAGAATTCATTAGGAAACCTATGAATTAAGAGAGTTATTGAATCAGTTCACATTCGATTCTGAAAGGGATGGCCCAGAAATAAGATAAAAGCTACGTCCTAAGTGCCGAGCACATCATAATCCTATGGTAGTTCCAAATATTTTGTTTTTTAATCATCCTGAAATACAATAAGAAGTTAAAATCACACATACTTTTGCAAATATAATTGAAAGCTTACAAAGAATTACAAAAACCTAAATTTTTCTTTGAAGTAATTAATAGTTTCTACTGAAAACAATACTTGTTGGAAAGCTTTGATCTTAAAGATGTATTAACAAACTGTAGGAAACAACAAATTATTAAACGCTACGTCGTTGGCCAGTTTCTGGTTGCTTAATTGCATGAAACTACTCTGTAGTTTCAGATTAGATAGTATTACTCTCTACTTCCTGTTTACTTGTGTGCAGTTGCACTATGAGTTATGTTTCATCGATACTCAAATCATATTTCATTGATACAGTCTCATATCCGGGCCCTTTTGGGGGATGAAGGATTGCAAACGAACAGCATCTTGATCAGAGAAGTCAGAGAAATGTTCTCAAGGCTCTCGGCTGCGCAAGGTGTGCAGTCGAGCCCTCATAATCTTTCTGTGTGGCAGAAACTCCTTTTCTATAGAATTTTCTGCTGCATAATTGAAGTGTTTGCCTCTAACAAGGAATTTACTTCCACCAGGCACCAATCTATCCTTACATGCCAGACTGGCAGCTTCCTTTGTTATTTTGAAGAGGCTGGAAATTCTTTCAGGAATTCTTTCAGAGCTTGGGACTAAGCCTACTATGTAGTTACATTCAATCGTATCTTTGTGGGATACTGAAGGTTGAACAATGCCATTTCAAGAGTGCAATTCTCAATCTTCTTTTCTTCATTATTTCTAACATGCTGCCAAGTCGTAACTGTGACCTTCTTGCAGTAGGTGTTCTGTAAACATTTGCACAGTTCTCTCCCAAAGAACTTGTAATTTAACACAAGTCAAGGCAAGATTAAAGGAAAAACTCACAAGCAAATCATTTGGATGGAATTGGTATACATTATGTTATATGGTACCAGCTATTTTCTGAGGTGTTCTCAGTTCCTTTTCTAAATCAAAGTTCTTCCTGCTACCATTTCAATGGTTAAACACACAACATATATTCATGTCTCATATATATTCTTGTATTTTTCTGTTATTCACCCCCACAAAAAACATTGACAGAAGTTTGTGGCTACCACTAACTTCACCCTGAGACAGATAGCATGGATAACTTCTTGTAAAGGGGGTTCCAAATGACATCTTGTCAGGAGGTTCGTTCCGTTGCATCGGCACATATTATCAGGATAGTCATTACTGACTTTACCGGCATCYAACCTACAAACATTTCTTGTCATATGACAAAACACTTATTCTATCCAAACCTGTGTTMTTCCTGTTCGTCTCCAACAGAACACGACAGATTCCCAGCCAGTCAAGTGAGATGTTTACCATGATGCAGAGGTAAGTGACACAAGTAGTTTTTTAGCCTTTCTCAAAGATGATACTATGGGATTTGAGATGAAGAGAAAGCAGAAGCTGATTGGGTATGTAGAAAGCAACCTGGTGGTATTAAAGTTATATCTTTATACTTTAATACCTGCTGGTTGCAGATCTCAAATATGGGAAACAGTCCCTCGATTTCTTCCTCCTGCTTTCTGGTTCTCAGCTTCGCTCTTTCCTAGCCCTTAGCTTGGAAGAAGAGGTGGATAAATATATTTATTTATATTGATTATTATGATTATGACAGTCATGAGAGCTTTGCAGTATATATTTGAAAATATGTCAGATATAGGAAAGATACATTTTGACTTCTCATATTTGAGAAAAAAGACTTGGGCTGTTTCCTTTTCCTGCACTCTTAGGACAAGAGAATCTCTAATGGTTTTGCTCTATCACCTCATAAGCATTAACTCATTCTCCAGAAATGTGATAGAAAAAATTCAAACCCAGTCCAGTGAGRGTGATAAATAAAGTTTTCAATCAAGCCACGGCTATTCTGATCCAAATAAGACTGAATAGAGAAGCAAATAGACGGATAGATGATAATTTAAGAGTGACACATTCACCAGTACTCCTAGAAATACAAGACAAATAACATGCTATAAGTGTACTGTTAAAAATGCAGAAAGTTCTGCTCATTTCTTGACACCATATGTCTGTTTCTTTTATTAAAGGGTTCGGAAACGTTGTTTATGGACATTGCATGACCATGAATGCCAAATATAATAATCCTATTAAACTTAGTCCAAATAGCATGTAATGAGATTCAAAATGATATGTTAAATACACATTCTAATAATGAAACTCAAATTGCTTTACAAATAGCATCGGGAGAACATTAGCCTATTTTGATTCTAATAATTACYTGCATCCTGTGTTCTAAATCTATTCAATATGCTTTTTGTAAGAACAAATATTTGTTCTGCTAATTGTTCTGCTATTCTCCTGGTTATTTTTAAAAGGCTAAAGGGCTACACAAGACCAGCAGTTGTCTGTTAGAATAAGATCTGATTGTTTTTTTACTTTAATCATCTTACAGTATTTGAAGAAATTAGGTTCTCTAATACCTCTGTCTTTTGTCCAGATTTCAGTTGTCTGTGTTTTGTATACTATCATTAAACCACTTTTCAAGTGAATCTTTGCCAAATTAAACATAATCTTTCTTCATAGGACGTTCTATCCAAACCCCATGCAACCACCGTAGGCCCTTTCTGGATTGTCCTAAGATGTGGATTCCTGCTTTTCAGGCTAGGTATGATTCCTAGTTTATATATTAATTCCTATCCATCAGCTAATAAGAAGCTATCGATACATTTTTGACTGCAAAAAATGTAAACTGTCTATGGAGAAACCATATGGTTTAAATGTTTTAAAATAGTGTTTTTAAATAGAGACATAAAGAATTAGGAAAGGCGCTCGGCTTTGGCTTACTTCTGGCTTTACATTGAAACAGCCAGGGATCTCGGTGGGTATTAAAAATAGACCAGAATTGTCTAAATGCCACTTTATCCATCCCTTGAAATATTTATTCAGGTTTCTCTCCTTAAGCCTTCTACAGATGTGAAGTCAATTAGTCTTCAGTCTTTCTGCCACAATCTCAAAGCCCCAGTGTGTGGCCTCCAACACATGGAAAGATGACCAATGTGTAAGATGCACAGGGGACTTTTCAGATCTGAAGCCAATAGTCTGAAAAATAAAGTACCTGGAGTAWAAGTTTCTTCTTTCCACTGACAGTGAAATCAGGTTCAAGAAGTTAAACATGTGAGTCAGATAACTAGACAAAAGCTAGGCAGCCTGAACCTCATTATCTTCGTTTTCCACTACATGATATTTGTATTTCAGTTTTTTAAAAAGTATATTCATTTCACTTTGGCCCACACAAATAGAGTTTTTCTGAAGATCAGCATAAATGGGCATAACTTTTTAATAACTCCATCCCTTTCTAATTTCCTTACATCCTGCTTAAAAGAAGGAGGRGAGAAAAAGTTAGATGGCAAAAATGCCTATAGCAATATCCTGGCCTTAAAAATATCTTATGTTTGAATGCTGATTCCTTTTTTTCTTAGCTGAACTGTGTGTAATTCTTTTCACATATATGGAATAGTCCTGGGTATCCAGTACAGCTGGGATTTCTGAATACAAATACAACCTGACTGCATACCACTGAGAGAGAACTCAGTTGCTTAGAGAGTCTATTGGCGAATTCCTTAAGTCTCATTAATCACTTACGTGGTGACACTGGAGGGGGCTCTTTACTTTTTTATTTCTCATTTGTCTGTGATATTCCCTGTTTATTACAAAATCCCTTCCTTTGCTGGAGTTATAATGTAGCTATTTTCCAATACAGTTGTATCTTTTCACTCCCAAGTGGAGCCACCCATGTGTGAGAGCTGGGAACCCAGAGCTTTTTTATGAATATCCTCATTGGGCACAGAGCAAAGAGACCATGACAAACCTCGGAGGTGCTTGATGGCACGACCCACCAGAGGGATGACAATTACAGATGGACCTTGCTCATGATGCTCGCACAAACTGATGCCAGTTCCACTACAGCGGGATGTGTCTGTTCCTCTTCTCTTCTTCTCTAAGAAATTCATCATTCCTCATCAGATATATGCATAAATATAATTGGGAAATTTATGAATTCATCAGTTGGTCTCTGGACCACAGAGCACAGGTTCTGTCATCCTGTGTTGACACCTAGATTAAAATTTGCAGAGATTTGTAGGCACTTAAGCATGTTTGAGGGTTAGGGTCCTCCCATACTATGGTCACTATAGTTGAAATTTCTGTAACTGCTATGACCAGTGATGCTTAGCATGCGTATGCCCTGATGCTGKGCACTTTTTCTGATTGTGCTAAATTCTTGTGATTTTCAAGTACCAGCTATTGCTCTGAACCTTTTTATCCCTGCCTGTGTGGAACTTTGTTACCTTTACTGAGCTGCTGTACTGGCATCTTAGCATGTAGTAATCCAGGCAGATTTTGCTCAAAGTGATGTACAAGGTATGTGGGATCTGTTGAAGGATTTTACCATGCATTTGTACTGTGGTAGTTGATGCTGCTTCATAGTTCTGCAGTTTGTGCATATTGGCACTGTGCACYTAAAATACTGATAATCCATTTGATTAGATAAGCAGGGGACAAATTTTGACATGTATGTGAAAATACCTCATTCTTTTGGGGGTCTCTGAAGTCCATATTTCATTTGCCCGTAGAGATGAGGGCTGAATTTGAAAACGTCATATATATTGGAAGGCCCTTAAGGTTCCTTCGCTAAGCACATAGCAAATACACCCTACTTGGAAAAATATCTAATTTCAGAAGAAAAACTGTGGGGGATGTAGGTACCAAGTCAAACTTGCAGATACACAAAAACATATCTCATCTTGGAAAAAAAAGAAAGACTACACAAATGGGTAAGTTCTATTTTAAAACATGCACTGATATATATAGAGCATATATAGTGCCAGAGTATAAAATGTATGCATTTGCAGTGCCCGATATAAAATCAACAGCACTAATACATTTGTAATGGAATTTGTGGAGACTGACACTTTTTTTTCTCATTCCAGATGATGCTTAGACGGTGTTTCTCTTCTTCATTTGATGTAACTAATTCCCTGTTAGGTTTCTTGGTAGGAATTTGGCATAAAAYAGAGTGTCACTGCTGTGATTCCTACTAATTATCATGTTAAGTAACTTGACACTAAGAGCTAGCATAGGTGTTAACAAAAAATTGCTTCCAGAACATAAATATGTGTTGCCAGCAGAATTTAACCTCAGGCTGTAATAGTAATGCTGAGACATGATGAGGTTGAAGTGGAGTTCTGCCAAATTTTCCTGAGCAGATTCTGCAGGTGTTTCCCTAAAAAGGAAGAGTCGCTAATAGATATGATGGCAATTTTGTTGCTCCAAAAGATAGTATGAACAAGTAGACTTTTGGCATGAGTTTTTGATCAGGAAACAATTTGTGATATCCTTAGTATTATTTAAATACAGCCCTATAGGAAGCATAAGGATGTAAATGTTAAAATATAGCATGTGTCAAAAACTCTGTATTTGATAAATGAAAAATGTTGGTGGCTATTCCCATAATGCTTTTTGAATTAAAAACATGAGGAGAAATCAAGAAAATGGAAAAAAAGAAGTACTTTGAAAGGAAAACACTTGAAATAYAGACGTTTTCATTTTTTTTAATCAGCTCTACTCGGCAATTTCACGATTTTGCAAAAAACCTAACCTGCTGACTCGGCAGTCTTGGAAGGGAGATTATATTCCACCTTCTTAGTATCAGTATCCCCAGTATCAGTCCAAATAGCTAAAGATTAGTCCCACTGTGTCCTTAGTTACAGCAGTTTCATCTGCAAAGACATCAACTGGAGTCACACCTTGGTATACCAGAACAGAATTATATCCCTCAGGGTGGCTTCTCCTCTCACTTGTAATGGTATAAATCAGTTGAAGTTAATGGAGTTATGTGAGTTTGAGATGGGAATAAATGAGAGAAAGAAGGGTCTTTTGTCTGTAAATCTTCTGGGCGTTATGTGCAGTCGCTTAAATCAGGACTAATTCCACTGTCTTTAACAGTGTTACACTAGTGGAAGTGCCAAGCRAAATCTATGGACCAGAAAGTGTCTAACTTCTGTTCAACCTTTGGCATTTCATTTGCAATGGCTAACCTCTATGTATCAGAYGTGGAGTGAACTGCTATGCTGTATGAAGTCACAGATTTATTTCTGTAGGAACATGGCTGTGAAGTGCCTGCCAGTCTTTTTTGGTTTTGGGCTGACTCAGGCTCTGAGTGAATAAAGAAATATCTGCTGTGATAATCACTATCATTTCCCCTTATCTCCCAAAGATTTTGGATTGACTGTAGTACTTCAGATCTGAGCAGGAATACACAGCAAGAAGTCTAGCTGGCTAAAGAATAGAAGATATTAAGTAAAAAAAAAAGGGGGGGGGATAAATATTGACAGGTGGGGACTGTGCTATTCTGGCATAAATCCTGACAGAGTGTGTGTGTGTGTGTGTGTGTGTGTGTGTGTGTGTGTGTGTGTGTGTGTATGTTTAGGTTAGGTATTTCTTCTTTTGGCCAGAATTTGGCACAGGTTGTCTTATGGGAATCCTCACTAAACCACAGACACAAGCCCCATGTAATAGTGAATAAAAATATATAGCAGTTCATCCACAAAGGGGAAATTAAACAGGTAAGTTTATTGGAGAGAAAGAAAAAAATGAGAGAGAGAAGGGAAATATTTTCATATAGGAGTGATTAATCCTTTCGCTTCACCCAAAGTACATATCCACCATTTAAGTCCTTTTGTTAGGTAGAAAGGATTACTATTATCAGCTCCGTAGCTGATCTTCTCCCCCAGTCCCTTCCTACCATCACATCCACACCCTGTTGTCACTGTCAGGCCTCCGTGCTGGCCTCCAGGCAAGGGAGCTTCTCCTGGGGCCACCACTCACTCCGCTCTGGTGGGCAGCCGCTGGAAGCTGCCAACCTCATCCTCCCCGCCGGGCCCTGAACCTCCCTCTGTCTGTGGATAGCGTATTCTCCCTTGCTGCATCACGGTCAGTTCTTGCTCCTGCATAGCAAAAAAGATATGCGAAAAACTGAATGGGTTTCAGAAATGGGTAATGAATATTTAAGTTAAAGTATCAGAATGAAAGAGACTGAAAAGTCTGAAAATTTGCAGTTTGGGGGATAAAAAAAATGGCAGGATATTATACTGCTATGCAAAATAGTGAACAATAAGTGAAAGRAAGGCATGGGTACCTTTTAATGCTGGCAATATAAAACTTACTATATCTTCACYGAGGGAAGGAAAYGTTTAGAAGATTATTTACACAACTCATAATTAGCCTGTGAAACTCATTGTTCTAAGGGACAAAAGCTAATGAACTTTAACAGGAAAAAAGTGAAAATTTCTCTAGTTCTGGCAGTATGCTCTGGGGATAACTCCTTCTTGAATATGAATCTCATAGTTAATGAAACCATACAGGAAAACATACTTTACCAGGCATAAACTTAAAAGAAATCATCTTACCTCTAAGATTAACTTGAGGAATGGATTTGTATGCCCCTTACTGTGTTAGGGGGTTACAGAGAGAGGGTTAGTGGCCTGCTCTTCAGTGATTTGAGACTCTCACCAAGCATGTCAGGGTGGAAGYGGCCCCTGTAGCACCTGCTGTAAGGAGAAGCAGGCGGCTGCCTGGCCCTCCACCACCCACTGCTCCAAGCTGCCTCACAAGATGAGGCTCATCCCCCAGGTCACACACGTTTGAGCACAGCTAATTTACCCAGATTTAGCCCCCTCCCTCCACTCCCCAAAATATAACTGGCTGGTTTTTCTTACATCACAAGTATTGTCCAAAATGCACCATAATTTAACCCTCTGAAAAGTGGCAATTCCCTCTTCCATCCTTGCCCCTTTCTCTCCCCTAGATGCCCATGCAGCTCTTCTTTCTGCTGTTTAGCAAAGCTGAAATCAAGCCTAGTCTCTTCTTATATCTCATTGAATGGGAGGTGAGTAAATAGCAGTCTTGGAAGGTGAAAGCAAGTCCCTGAATTTTTAGTTCTTTCTCTTTTCTCTTTACATAAAATTAGATCAATCAGTATCTCAACAAATAAGTCGTCTGTTGAAATTAACTCAGAAGATAAGTCCTGTGAACAAGTCACAAATCAGATTGGATTCTTTTTTTTCTCCTTCACTGCTCTTTCATTCCCTTTTATTATTATTATTATTTCTAATGGTAAGTCCAAGCAGCAGAGTATTGCCAAGGTGCTTATGATAAAAATGATAGACAATTCATCTGTAGAAAGGAAAAAATGAAAAAAAAAAAAAAAAAAACAAGCTAATAATTAAGTCTCCAATGGCCTAGTATAATAAGATTGAAAAGCAGGAGAGTCCTGCTGGCTGGAAATGAACATGCAGAATGCAGGAGCAGTCAAATATGAGGTCTGAGATACATTTGGTAAAAGTCTTCTATCCAGAGACTACTCTGAGATCTGAACTCTGTAGTTGAAACATGCTGTAACAGAGGTAACAGAGGCAGGGTTTGCAGAGAGCTAATACTTGGTATTAATCCCAGAGAAACAGTAGAAAAAACACCAAACCCCTGAGCTCCCCAAATCTGCAGTTCGCTATTGGTTGTCTTTTGGAATAGCATCCTTGAACTCATTAAGAATGTATATTATTCATGGTGCTCATCATGACAGAGCCAGACAACTCAAAGCTGTCAAATCAGTTGCTGAAGATTTCAGCAAAACGAGCACGTAGTACTTTGCTTCAACAACTCGAGCATGGAGAGGCAAAGCAATAGGGTGATATCTGAGAGCAGGACAAGGTGTCAAGGCTGATAGCTGCATGACCCATGTAAGCCTGGAAATTGTCCTGACTGAAGTTAAATCCCATTCCGTGTCCACCCTCCCAGCCACTTCACTGTGGGCAGCCATGGTAGACACAGCAGACATCTGCATCCACTCAAGTCAAGCTGTTGTTAATGAAGAAAGCAGAATGTAGTTCAAAACCTGCTGAAATCAGTCAGGAGGGTCCCATATATTTGCTTGATATAAGATTTGGAATAGAGAAAAGATCTGCTYTGGGAGATGTCATTATTGCATGAATGCATCCTGGAGTGAACCAGCTTGGGGAAAACAGTCTCACAGCTGTGAAGACTGAGTGGCATCTTCCTCTTCACATGCCCAACCTTTCCCCACCCTCTTTATGTACTGTAACTCAGAATTGGAATCAGTGTGGAAAGCTTAGAAATACTGTGAGAAACATTATTCTTGGAAGTGCACATGTGTGTTGAAGGATGAGAGGGAACGTGTGCCAGTGCGAGGTAGTTAAGGGGGCTTCAACCACGTTTAGACTGAGGCCAGATTTAGGCTCAGTCCTCCAACTTGGATGTATATTTGCTTCCTCTTTTCCAAAGCTGTAATCTAAAGCTGAGGACACCTGACTGAGAAAAGGGGAAGAAGCAGGCTTACCATGACAATCTATGGGGAGTGTGAGTGAAACAGGTTAAAAAATGGTGAGGCTTTATTAGGAAAAATATACTTTGAATAGTTCCCAATATTTGCTATAAATGCAATGACAGTTTCATAGAATTCAGTAAAACCTTTCCACATCATCTGGCATGTACCCATTTCACTGAAAAACTGCTTTAGGCATATGTTAAGGAGAAGATTTAAAATTTTGCTTATAAAACTAGCATGCCTTTCTTCTATATAAAATCTGAGAAAGAGAAGAAGAGTAACTGGTAAGTAGAGCTGTAAATTCTTTCCCCTATTCTTGAATTCAAATTTTAGTTTTAATAAAGCACTTTTTCTAATTTCTTTCCTTAAAATATAAAAGAAATTCTATGAATTTAAGATGACTTTTTCACTGAAAAATGGAAAACAAGGATAAAAAGTTTTAATAATATTATTCATAATTGACATTATTTTTAGAAAGGTAAAATAAATGTCTTAAAAAGCCCAAAAGGATTTTTGAACAATGTCATTTTTAAATGGCAAATATTTTTAATGTGGAAATGTGGGTCAACTCTAATAATGCAATTTTTGAAAAAGTACTTTTTAGCGAAAACAGTGCCAATAGAGATAATAAAGCAATCGCTAATACTCCAGGCAGCTTCATGGCTTCCAGTAAGGTGGCATAAGGAAGCGGACTATTAAAATTCAATTGATATTCTAGAACTGTTCCTGTGTCTAATCTCCAAGTGCTGTAKAAAAGGAGAGCTTTTTTACTGTTAAGACACATTTGGTTGGAACAGAATCAAGTTAGGTACCTGGAGGAACTAAAAAACAAATCTCTTGAGCTCTGCTGAAATAATTTTTCTCCATTTTCCTCCACAAAAGAAAGAACAAAATATTGTGGAGTCGAGAATTTTAGACATGCACAAGTTCAGTGAAAAGATACTTTTCAGCTATACGAACCAGCTTGTTGCCAATTTCCGTCAAAATAATTCCTCAGGTTAAATCCTGGTGCTATTGAAGTCATTGTCCAAATGCTCATTGGCTGTGAGGGGAGACCAGGATTTGTCCCGTTCAATTCATTAGTGATGGTATGAACCCCAAGTAGTATTATGCTTCCTTTAAAGAAAGAGAAGCTCCTACTTACTGTTTATATACTAACGTTATTTCTCACACGTTTATTGTGTTACTCTCCTTAATTTGGTGCCATGCTGGGTCCCTGTGGGATGCCACTCAAACATTATGTCAATGATCTCAAAATTGAACTCCAGCGCTTTATTTTACAAATGGCTTCTAGCAGATGTGTGGCACACTTTATTAACTTAAGTACCCATTAGTTGAAAATTTCATTAGTTTGGGGGAAAGGGATCAGTTTCGTCAATAGATCTGGTATGGGTGGACCCTTTGTGTCAACCTGACCCATATCAAAATGGATTATTGTTGTAAGTGAGACAAGTGACCTAATGTTCTGCCTATTATGCACACATGATCTATAACCTTTTAAAATACTAGTGTGGGAAAAGAGCACACTTCACTGCATCCCCAAACCATGGATTCTTAACAGGTGGCAGTCTCTCTCTTAGCAACATTTGTTATAGGCTGTCTGTGCGAGTGTATGAATTATCAGGGGGTACAGTTTCCAACCAGGTAACCAGGGGAAAGTCAGGATTGAGAATGAAACCAGAATAATGAACGGCCTAATAGACATTTTAATGAGCGCAGAACAGTGCTGGTGGAGCTGTGTCTGTAGTGCCATCATCTGACTGACCAGCGCATTTCAGCCAAGATGTTTTACATGCTGTCTAGATCTTTTGCACTAGTAAAGCTGCAGAGGTAAAGCTGGATATGGTTATGGCAGTAACATATGGTACATTTATTCCACAGTTTTAATGTTTTGATGCTGTTCACTCCCTGAATGATGGCAGAAGTAGTTTCCAAAATATTAATTTGTCCTTATTTTGGAAACCATTTTAGGGCCAACATGAATGCTTCATGCAAAGATATTTGGTGGTACCACCCACTAAAAGGTGCAGTATATAACTTGCCCTCTGGTTAGTTTGTACAGCAGCTCTCACACCTGYGCTAAACTCCTTCACCTTTTGAAGAGGGAAAAGTAAACCTGTAGAAGTTAYGAATCATTTTACACAGTAAAGAACAATCCTCATTATCAAGTTATTACTTTATGTTTCTCTTCACCTTGTATTCAGCACTATAATGCTGGGATGTGAGCAATGATATTGCAGTTAGTGGCACCTTATTTCCAGAGAGAAATTGATGGCAAATGCAGGCCCTTCAGAAAGCTACAAAAAACTGTGATGCATCCCGCAGCCTACGCCTCAAGTTGTGTGCTGCATGCACAGTGGGATGAGAACACAAAACAGATTTCAGATAGTCTGATAAGTAGAGAGATATAAAATGGTGTTGAAACTACAGAGGCTAATGGCTAATGCTCCAGACTGCAAAAGCACTTCCATGCTGTAGGGCACTGGTGCCTAAAGCTCTTGTTCTGGTGGCTCCACTGACTCCACTGGAAGTACTTAGAGATGACCCACTTCCATCTCTTTGTCATCATGCAGCTACAGATATGTTCACATGTGCAATGAAGCTGAAGTTGATTTGAGTTTGTGTAGTTAACCCAGTCTAACTGGGATATATTGACTACATATGAACTGTGTATGTAGTATCATACAGGTGTATGAAGTATAATGCACACACCTTCCTACTAGGTAAAAGTATGCCAGTGCCTAGGAAATCCCTGAAAACAGGATGTTGTTGCAAGGAAAATCCAGACAGCTCACCTGCTCTGAGCTCTATGCATGGGTAGGAAGCAGAGTGTAGGCAGGGTGAATTGCTCTGGCTGGGGCAGCTCACTTCAGTTGCCATATTTATGGGGGCTTATTAGCCCTTCGCCTGCCCTGTGTTGGATACCAGCATTTCAGTGCTGTGCTATGAGGTATGAGATAGGAGGAAGATACCAGGTGGGAGTGGATGGATAGCACCAGAGCCATTGACCTGGTTAGCAGCCAGTTCCTTGCAAAATGTTTGAGAAGCACAAAGGAAAAAGGGAGGCTGGGAGCAGTCCATGGGCAACACCAGTCAAATAAGATGAGCATAGCCTAAGGTCATAGCTTGGACATTACTGGAACATAGCCTCTCTAACATAAAAGTAAAAATTGAGTAAAGGCAAAAACAAGTAAATATAATAGTCGGAATGCTCCCTAGATGTTCCAGGAATGCTCCTGGAGCTACTGGAGAGAGTCCAGCGTAGGGCTACAAAGATGATCAGAGGGCTGGAGCACCTGCCTTGTGAGGAACAGCTGCGAGAGCTGGGCCTCTTCAGCCTGGGGAAGAGAAGCCTGAGGGGGGATCTGATCAGTGTGTACAAGTACCTGAAGGGAGGGTGTCAAGGGGATGGGGACAAACTCTTTTCAGTTGCYCCCTGTGACAGGACAAGAGGCAATGGGCAGAAATTGAAGCACAGGAAGTTCTGCTTGACCGTGAGGGGGAATTTCTTCCCTGTGAGAGTGAGGGAGCCCTGGCACAGGTTGCCCAGAGAGGTTGTGGAGTTTCCTTGTCTGGAGATCTTCAAGGCCCGTGTGGATGCAACCCTGTCTGACATGCTCTAGGTGACACTGCTTGAGCAGGGAGGTTGGACTAGCTGATCTCCAGAGGTACCTTCCAACCTCAGCCATTCTGTGATTCTGTGATTCTGTGAAGATAAAATTAGCTTTTGACAAGTAGAAATCAGTTAGTAAGACAGCATGGTTTGGACTGGATTGTTCATTGGCTTGTTCACAGTATGGTGAGCCTGCAGGATTTTGATATAATTGGTAATCAYGTGGTTTTCCTAGTTATGTCTATACTGACAAATTAAATGGAGCCAGAGCAAAAATACGGGCACTGGAACTCAATCTTCTCTAACGTTAMATTTTTAGAATATTCTCTGGCATGTTTTTAGCTTCAGTTAGTGAGCACTCTCCCAGACAATTTCTGGGTACAGTTCTAAAGTCGATGTAGACCAAGGACCATTCCCAATAAGCACTTTAGGGCTGTGACTATCTTATTTTGGAGTTCAAGAGAATCTGATAACATTAATGTAGACAGATGATATCAGCTGCAGGTTAGTCATTTAGCCCTCGCTAAAGTTCCCTAGTTGAGGTGTAACAGCTAAGAAAAGATTGTCTCACGAGGTAGTAGAGAGTTCTGCCTCTAAGCAGCAGCACTGAGCTCAAGTGAGTAAAAACTTTCCATAGTATTGTAGCACCGTGCAAGTTTTCCTTTAAGGAGAAACACTTTGTTGTGATATGTCACTTTTTTTGCAACTGCATATTATTGAATTTGAGACCATCTCTGACCTAGCCATGTCCCTGATTTTAGAAAAAAAGTTTGAGTATGATGTGATGCAAAGAGGTCTGTAGGTGCTTATTGATGGAAAAAATACTATTTTTTTCAGTGTCAGGAGATAAGGAGGGAATGGGAAGGTTGGATTTGCTCAGTATTTGCAGAGAGAGTATCATTTGTGGAGAGATATCACCATCTCTAGTAATAAAGATATGTTTTCCTAGAAGAACATACGTCTCTCTGCCATTAGGAAAGTAAAGGCAAAGCACAGAATCAGTAGGCTCCAAAATGAAACAAGTCAAGAAGGATAAACTGCATTTCCCAGTTTTTTAGTCATGGGGCTTTCTTTCCCTCCTTTCCATCAGCTTTTTCTGTCTCTCATGGAGATAGCCTGATTTTTGAGATAATTGAACCAAGAGAGTCCACCTAGTTTCTAGGAGCTAACAACAATACTATGATTTCCCTGAGAGATGCATTTRAGTGTTGAAAAATGGGCTCAGGAAACTGAAAGTAAAAGTATGTGCCTTGGACCACATACTCCCAGTTGAGTTTCTCAGCTTCTGAGTAGTTCTGGGTCACTTAATTCATTTTCATCTGTTCATATCTGAGTTTTCTACCTCTAAATTTAAACTCTATATGTCTCCTTCATAAAGTGTCTTGAGATGGATGGAAGAAAACATTATGTGTCATTTCTTATTAGAGGGTGTCACATCATCAGAAATAGTGTCATCAAGTTAGTCTGTGTTAGTATCTGATACCATCCTTAATCTTCTGTCTAGCACTGAATATCCAAAGAATTTATGAAGATTCAATTCTAGCCTTTGCTGATGCTGAGAAGCTAAGGACCTCCCTTTCCTAAACTGGTAGGGAAACATAGACTCCTGTTGCTTTTTCAGCTCAGGTTCATTGCAGCAGTTTCAGTATATTTTGTWGGAAAGTGCTTTCGCACAGCCAGCTGTCCCATGATACCACTATGGATTGTATACTATATTCTTCCCTGCTTCCTAGATCTTAATATATCCTTTGCAGCACTTTCGGCTCTAAATAAAGTGTATGACCTAAAGTCTATAGAATAACATGAATCACTGGACAATATTTATAAGGTCACCTCATAATGACTATTGAGTATAACATAACCCTGTTTCTTGGAAAGTAGGTAGGAAGAAAGTTGTATTTAAAAACTTTCTTGTTCATCCAAGCCAACATTGTTCTGAAGAGATTTAATGAAAACACATTAAAAATCATCATTGTCAAAACGAGTGGGAAGAAAATTTTTGAAAATGGTAGAATCTTTCTGCTCCTGGAGCTTGTATACAGGAARGTTGGGGAGCCATTGCTCACTTGTGGCTTTTCTATAAAAGGTGATTTATTTTCATATATAAAGAACTGAGATCTGTTCAGGGATCTGTAAATAAGAATGAACTGGACAGATGATAACAAAACACGTTGTATGTTGAAGTTCCATAAAAACATGTTGTATTTGGAAAGAAAGCAGGTTAAAGAAAAGAAGAAGCCAACAATATAAAGGGAGAAAGTTATGCTTTGGGCCTGTTCTGTAGATTCTCAGGTTTCCACAATTATTGCCCTTAAGTTAGAAGCCCGTTGCCCTTCTTGAACCATAGAATCAGCAGTGTTGTAAAAGCGGTGGTCAGACCASTGCTGGTTTTGTTAGTAAATGTAAAAATCTTTCAGCAAAACATTTCTTTTTGTATTATTTTGATTATTTGGCAAACTTTAAGGATTTGAGGATGATTTTTTTTTTTTTTTTGTGATCATACGTAACTTTCAGATCCGCCAAGATCTCTGTGGAGCCCTGAAAAGACCTAATCCTAGTATTTGTTCCATCAGTACTCCTGGTGTTCAGGCTGGGAAGGAGGAATTTTGGTAATTTTTCCAGAGCTCAGGAGCCTCTACAGCATGCAATCCAAACTGTCCCCCTCCCACCCTACATCCAGCTCAAAGCTCCTAGTTCTGTTAATTGCTGGTAAAGAGGAACATGGACATGCCACTGGCTGGGGCAGGGAGCGTAAGAAACATGCTGGGCGTGGGAGAAGATGTGAGCACCTCTTGCCATTTTTGCCTGGGCCACAGCTGCAGTTACAGTAGGGGCTGYGGTGACTCTGACTCTGCTATTAGAGCACTACAGCAGCAGGCTGAAATGTCTGACTGGTGTTTGAGTAGGACTGTGCAACCTACTCGGGGAACACATTTTAGGAGATCTCTAAGAATGACTCTGCATGCAGGCCAGCTGAAGAAAAGACCTCACTTTTACAGGAGAGGTGCGGTTCAAGTCTGTCTTTGGCATGTGTTTGTGGGAGCAGAACTACAGATATCATCACTGAATTCTACTAAGAATTGATGAGTTAAAAGCACCAAGATATTACTTCACATCAGAGTAGCAACCACAGTGGAATGTCAACTGAACAAAATCAAAGCCTAGGCAACAATTATAGTAAGTCTCGTGCTTCAGAAGCCCAATTCGTTGCTCTTCTTGTATTCAGGCTTTCCTTACACCATTGCACATTCCAGATGTACATTCCAGACTACTCAATTTCTAAAAGTATGCTTGGCTTGACCAAAGACGGGGAGTTTTATTCCAAGTAGAGATGTACTCATTTGCATTCATCAAAAAATGTATATTTATGGAGGAAAGCTTGGGTGCAACATGCCAACATACTGACTAGGAGTGCACATACTGAAGAGGTACTGTCAGGCTACATATGTTTTACATATCTAAATTGAGAGACCCAAATATGTAGGGACACAGATTAGCAGCACATTCAGAAAATTATGGGTACATCTATCCTAGTAAATTAAACAGTGTCAAGGCATGGGCACAGGCACTGGAACTTATTCGTCCACAGTACTCAATTGTTAGAACAGTTCTTGGAGTGGTTTTGGCTCAAATCAACTAGTAATCTCCCAAACAATTCCTAGGTATCATTTGTGAGTTAGTACAGGCCAGGGATCATTGCCAGTAGGCAACATGCAGGCGATTTCCCTGTTGTAGAGGTTAAGAGAGTTTAATATTATGGATGTGATCAGATTGTTCCAGATGGTTTGATGGCCCTAACACTGTTTAGTTTACTAATATACATGTAACCTTTACAGTTTTTTATACTCATCCACTTGGACCTGTGACTCGCACACGCCAAACAAGCAGCTGCAGTGATTTAAGATGTTATTGCACCTGAGCTCTTTGTTACTGGCTCTTGCTGGAGGTTGCTGACCCCACTGTAGAGCTGCCAAACGCAATGTACTTCAARTATTTTAGACCAGTGAAGGTCAAGCCATGATGTGAGGTCTGTGCATTTCCTGAATGTGGGGAAAAGATAGGTTTAAGAAACTGCTTCCTTCTTCCATTCCATTCATACATTCATAAGGCCTTAGCTAAGGCTAGAGCATTCACTGGAGTCATAGCTATCTCTTTCTTTGGCACAAAATGCCTTTGATGGTGAGCGACTTTTTGAATAATGCTCCTTTCTCAAAGCTACTATTTGGCTTTCATGGGCTAGATTGACTTTTCTTTATCTGTGCTTTTATGACTATCTGTATTCCATAAGAATTTTGCACTCTAAAATCTATAAAATGCTGATAATTTCTCCAGCTGCAGTCACAGTGGCTTTCAGACACAAGACAGCTTTAAACAGTTCAATGTCTTTCACTTATGCCAGGCAGATTTATTGCTTAAATAGCCTTAAATATATAAGACAATTCTATAGCTCTTTAGTTGCCTAAGTGCCAAATTTAACTATCATAGAGACTTTTTTAAAAAAATTAAAAACTTCTGCTCAAATGTTGTTTAATGATAGAAGGCATGAAGTCTTAGCAGTATGTCAGATTCTACTGATAGCTTGCCAACATGCCTAATTTTAAGTTCTTATTCATATTATCTATGAACTTAGACCATCTATGAATCTAAATTTCACCAGGTTTCAGTAGATTTCTAAGTCACTCCTGACCGGTCTGAATATTTTAGCCAATTTGGGATATTTATTTTAAAACTATCTTTTTTGTCCAAAACTTTTTGCTGTAGAAACCTACTAGGAACATTGAAGATGTTAAAAAAGTAACTTCTTTTTCTTAACAGCCAAAAGTTGGATATGCAGACTAAAGTTTGTTCCAGCTGATAAAGCAAAGTAGACTGCCTCTCTGTTTGTAGCTCTCCCATTGACCATTGTGCAAAACAGAAGTTATTTCCTCAATCTCTTTCTCTTCCTGTCTCATTGTCATCCCCAGGTAAAGTTTTGGTGCAGGGTTCACGGTCAGGCTCCAGTACAGAATGAGCTATTCTTTCTAAACGTTGAGTTGTGTGCACCCCTTATAGTGGACCTTTCTAGTGATAGAAAACCTGTCAAGTGTCATACATAATGTATGAAATGTGCATTTTTTTAACCTGCACCTAATGCCCTCTCTCCCTCGCTTGGGAGCTTTGTGCAATAGGTACAGCCAGCTGGTATCTTTGCAGGGGGGTTTATGGGTCTGGGAGGGAGACTGCTGAGAAAGAAGTACGCTTAGAAACACTATGGAAACAACTTAGTGTCAAAAGCCTTCTTCTCAGTGGGATAAACCTCCACTTTGAGGTGCCTAATTTTTGAAGTTGACTGACAATAGCTGTGATATGACAAGGGCTGATAGTTTATGAAAGGAGGATGTAAGACACAGAGATTGTCTAGCATTAGGGATATATGGTGGAACTCTAGAAACAAAGTGGAACAAAGGACATTGTTTTATACATATATATGTGTGTGTGTGTGTGTATGTGTGCGTGTATATATACATATATATATATATATATATATATGACCTCTGATAAGAAGGAATGAGAAAAGAAGTCTTAAAAAGAGGAGCTTGCCATAATATCAGCCTATAAAATCAAACATGCATCTCCTAATTGCATCCAACCCAGAGTCACCTAGCAGGGCAGCAAAGTTACATGCCAGAAAGAAGAGATGAGACCTGTGAAAACAAAAACAAAAGAAAAAAAACCCACAGCATTTAGAAGAACACACTTCGAGCAAGTATTTAATAAACAAATGCTTGGTTGGACAATCACTCACTGCACCTTTTGGCAGCCAGATCAGTGGCTTAGAGGCAAAGGGTAGAAGATGGCAAAGCTCCCGCTGGCTTTGTAACAGAGACTTCAAGGGCAGCGTCAGGAGGACTGTGAAAAGGACACAGCCAGATTCAAATGCAAAAGATTCCCAAGCAGTGGTATGCATATTGCAGCAGAGGTGCATAGTGCAGTGCTACAGACACTCCTTGAAAAAAGTGCAGAAATRCATGAATGCCCTCTTACTATGTTTTTTTTTTTCTCTTTTTTTCTCCAAAGGGCACTATCCAAAGCAAACTTTCTTTCATACCTTGGTCTTAGAAGACAAGCTTACAGATGAAATTAATTGGACCATTTATCTTGCTCAGAGTTTCTTTGCTTTCTTACAGTGCCTGTTTGCTTGGAGAAACGCAGAGCAGTAAATGTAATTTCAAAGGCATCCTCAACATTTCCAGCCTCCTTAGCATCACAGCACATGCCATTCTTGTCCTTCAATATATGTGGGGAAAGTGTGGTCATCACAGACAGAGCAAAGACAGCTGCTGGTTAATGGTTCTGCTAATGACAAGTACATTCTAACAACAAACAAATTCTACTACTTCTTATTTTACGCCAAGTTTATGTGTTTATTTTAAGAACAAAGGCTCAATTGCATAAAGTATCAGTGTTACTCTAGCCAAAAATATGTAGACATCCCACCCCTCCCTCCTCCAAAAGAGAAAAAGATGCCTTATCTGGTTGACTGCAAGAGCAACATTCTTAGATTAATCTCAAAAAGCCRTTTAATGAGTAAGAGGAATGCATTACGTCAAAACAAAAGATCACAGTTATTGGCCTATCTTTTCCTGAAAACAGTTTTTACATGTGTTGAAGATAAACGACAGCAGCAAAGCAGCAGTCTATGACCATGAAATGTCATGTAAGATCATTTTCTGGAACTTCCAAGGTGAGTGGGAACACACTAGCTTCCTCCACTTATGCTGTGCTAAATAGTTTTAGGTGCACAGACAGTAATGAAGGTAGGTTACATACAGATTTGTGTTGCATGGTCGATTACAAGTTCCRCTAGAAGATTTTTACGTATCTGGGGCATTCATATGCTTTCCTTTGGGGAATTTCTTGCATTAAGTAAGTGTGAACTCAGAGCATTTCACTTTTTTGAGGGGTGGTTACTGGGTCTAGGTCTTATCACAGAATCAAGAAATTTAGGGAGGAAGGACCTCTGGACATCATCTGGTCCAGCCATGTACTCAAAGTAGGGTTGACTTTGAAATCAAATTCTGCTCTGAAGTTAGATCAGGTTCCTCAGGCCTTGTCTGCTTGGGTTCAGAATATCTCCAAGGAGGGACATTCTACAAGCTCTCTGGGCTCCCATCCCAGTGTTTGACCACCCACATGGTGATTTTTTTTCGTAATACTGAATTTCTACAACTTTTATCTTATACTTCTTGTCTTTTCACCAGCAACCTCTGAGAAGAGTTTGTCTCTGTCATCTCTCTAACYGCTGAGTTTGTAGCGGATGAGAGCAATAATATCTCCCATTAGTCTTCCCTTCTTGAGATTGAACAGACGCATTTCCTTCTTGTTCGTACACCCTCTTCTCCAGCCCCCTCAGCAGCTTGGTGGCCTCTGCTATGCTCACTCCAGTATGTCCAAACCTCTCTTGTGTCTGAGAGACCCAACCTGGATGCAATAAGCAAGATGTGGTCTCATAAATGCCAAATAGAGGGAAAGGGTCGCTTTGACCTCTAGCCACGACTACTAACACAGCTTCATGTGCAGTTGGTCTTGGGCAAAAGAGGGCACTGCTGACTCATGTTCAACTTCTTGTCTGTCAGAACAACAGAGATAGGTAGATATATAAAAAATATATATTATATTTTGCATACTACATATTGTATGCATGTATAGCCATACTTTCATCTTCCCCAATGGAAAAAGTATTTTTGAAAAAGATCTGATGCAATTTTATACGCAACGCGACAAATGGTGCTATCTGCTAACTACATTATGCAGACATCAGTAATCACTATGGGAGTACTTGACTTCAGAAATACAGACTAGCTGCACACCACATACAAAGCCAAGGTGGAGACAGAGGTGAAGAAGCAGCTGAGCTTAGCATCAGACTTTCCAGTATATAATGATTTTTTGGWTGTCAATCATTGTAGGTTATGCTTTTCCACTTTAAACCTTTCCTGTTGCAAGCATTTTGTTTTTTAATGGAGAAAAGTAATGTAATTTTATTAAATAAATCATCTTCTCCCTGTAATATCTACTAGTTTGCATGCCTTGCTAAATATTAAACCAGATGAAATGGGACTTGGTTACACACAGTTAAGTGGCATGCTTTWTGTGAACTGTAAATGAGATAACTATTTGTTATTTTTAAAACAAATATTCACCCATAAAAAGAAACATCTCTATTAGACAGAAAAGTGACTTCACAAAGGTGCATTATGTGGCAGCCAAAAACTGAAACGGGTGGCAGATTATTTCCAAAGTTAAAAGTTTATGGAGAAACCACGATATAAATTAACTGCTAGCAGCCGTTGAGTCCATTCCTCGGATCATTTATCTGTATGAGAGTGTTATATGTTTGATGCGTAGTATRTATGATGGTTTTGGGGTGGACTAGAGTGTTTCTGAGTGATTTAGCACGTAAAATCTACTCCAAGTTTCTAAAACAATAAACATAATGATGGGAGAAAGAAATCAATACATGTTTCTTGATTTCTTGTTGCCTTTAAAATGGGTCTACCTACTTCATGACCTTCAGCACCACTAGAGTTACTAGATTATCTCCAAGTCATGAATTCATTTTATCCTGACAACTCCATTGAAAAGTAGAGAAGTATAATTCCTGTTTTACTGTTGGGAAACTAACATATGAGAAGTGAAATGACGTGACCAAATCATGCAGTGGATCCAAAGCTGGCCTGAGAACTGAAACCCAGTCCAGAATGTTGGCTAATGAAACTAGATTCTGTCTTGGGTAATATGTTGTAAGGGTAGTCAGAGATGGAGTATGCATTAAGAAGATTTGCAGAAACCAGAAAGATGGTGACATTCAATGGAACCTTAAGAGGAAGGACACAGAGATCCAGATGATACATATACGCATGACCACAAAGAAGTCTCTGGCTCCTGAGATCATTCCCTGCCAGTAAAATATCAATGCTCATTTTAAAACAAAAGTATGTGTCTAAGAGGGTTGGAAACCTTTCATTTCAAATCTTTTGGAGGAGGAACTGGCAAATGTTGAATCAGATCCACCATGCCATTTCAAAAAAACTGTTCATCAAATTCATCAGGTTGTTTGAGCTAAAAGAGGAGAAAAAATAAACTGGTTCACTGTAACATTTTTTAAATGAAATCTTTTTTTTTTTGTTTAAACAAAAATTGAAGTTGACAATCTTGGTGGAACATCATTGATGAAGCTACTGAACTAATGGGAACAGAGTGGGAAGAGTTGTCTGACCTGTCTATCGACAGTCATGTTTGGAAGTCCTGGCTGGTTGAAAGTGCTGAAATGAAGGGGATGACCTAAGAATTAAGGTTTACCTTTAGGCTTTTAACTTGACATTAATGTACACTGCACGCGAGTGTGTGTGTTTGCATGGATGTATACACATACAGACAGATGTGCCTGAGAGAAACACAAGGTGGGGTTTGTACTGCTGTAAAACATTTGATTGCACAGCTCTGTGTAGATGGACTTTGTGTGAGGGATGTGTGTTCTTTCAGATTTGGCTGGTTTTCTGTTCTGCAACCTTAAAACGAAATATTTTTGCATAACTTTCCATACTGTTGGTAAGTAGTCATAAGCCAGTCATTACCATACAGCAAAACAAAAGCTTATTAGAGAAATAAATATAATTAAAACAGAGAAAAATCATTTTGGACAGACAAACAGCCTGTTAACAGTRTGAAATGTCTGAAGTGTCACAGAACACAAACGCGGTAGCTGCTTGTGAGATGATTTTTTTTTAATCTCTTTGCGAACATACAAAGGTAGTGATCCTGAAGTAAATCAGATGCAAGAAAACATATTGACACCCATATTCAGCCTCAGAGACACAGATACCAAGTCACCACTTTTCTTCTTTTTTTATAATGAGAGTGTGAAGTGCAGGGAGCAGTGAGCAYGCATACGAGGAGTAGGAATTTTGGTGGTAAATGGAAAAGCTTGATTCAGTTATCTAAACATAAGGGCCTAATAGCCTCTTGTTACTGGCTTTGGGTTTTAACTGCCTTCCAGGCTGGCTGCCAGCTGAAAAATTAAGAGTATTAAAGGCTTCAGAAGCCTTTAATCAGCCCTCTGATCATCTTCATAGCCCTACRCTGGACTCTCTCCAGTAGCTCCATGTCTCTCTTGKMCTGGGGAGCCCAGAACTGSACACAGKACTYGAGATGAGGCCTCCCCAGGGCTGAGGAGAGGGGCAGGATCACCTCCCTYSACCTGCTGGCAACACTCTTCCCAATGCACCCCAGGAGACCATTGGCCTTCTTGGCCACAAGGGCACATTGCTGGCTCATGGACAACTTGTCATCCACCAGCACTCCCAGGTCCTTCTCTGCAGAGCTGCTCTCCAGAAGGTCAGACCCCAGCTTGTACTGGTGCCTAGGCTTATTTCTCCCCAGGTGCAGGACTCTGCACTTGCCCTTGTTGAACCTCARGAGGTTCCTCTCCGCCCAAATCTCCAGCCTGTCCAGGTCTCTCTGAATGGCAGCACAGCCCTCAGGTRTRTCAGCCACTCCTCCCAGCTTGGGATCATCAGCAAACTTGCTGAGGAGGCGCTCTGTCCCCTCAKCCAGGTCATTGATGAAGAAGTCGAACAGGATGGGACCCAGGACTGAGCCCTGGGGGATGCCACTAGCCACAGGCCTCCAACTGGACTCCACAGCACTGATGACGACACWCTGAGCTCTGCCTTTCAGCCAGTTCTCAATCYACCTCACTGTCCACTCGCCTAMCCCACACTTCCWGAGCTTMTCTASGAGGATGTTATGGGAGACAGGGTCAAAAGCCTTGTTGAACTCAAGGTACACCACATCCACTGCTCTGCCCTCATCTACCCAGCTAGTCATTCCATCACAGAAGGCTATCAGATTGGTTAAGCAGGATTTCCSCTTGGTGAATCCATGCTGGCTACTCCTGATCACCTTCTTCTCCTCCATATGCCTGGAGATGGCATCCAGAATGAGCTGTTCCATCCCCTTTTGAGGGATGGAGGTGAGGCTGACCAGCTTATAGTTGCCTGGGTCCTCCTTCTTGCCCTTCTTGAAGACTGGAGTGACACTGGCTTTCTTCCAGTCCTCAGGCACCTCTCCAGTTCTCCAGGACCKTTCAAAGATGATGGAGAGCAGTCTGGCAACAACATCCACCAGCTCCCTCAGTACCCGTGGGCTCATCCCATTTGGGCCCATGGATTTGTGGATGTCTGGCCTACCCAGAAGGTCTCTAATCCTTTCCTCCTCAACCAAAGGAAAGTYTTCCCTTCTCCAGACTTTCTCCCTCACATCCAGGCTACAGGATTCCTKRSGGCTGCCCTTAGCAGWGAAGACTGAAGCAAAGGCGACATTCAGTAATTCTGTCTTCGTTGTATCCCTTGTCACCAGGACCTCCGCCCCATTCAGGAGCRGGCCCTCATTTTCCCTATTCCTCCTCTTGCTGCTGATGTATTTGAAGAAGYCCTTCYTGTTGTCCTTAGCATCCCTTGCCAGACTCAGTTTCAGCTGGGCCTTAGACTTCCTCACAGCATCTCTACATACTCTKRCTGCATTCCTATAATTCTCCCAAGTAGCCYGTCCCCTCGGCCACATTCTGTGTACTTTCTTCTTCTCTCTGAATTTGGCCAAGAGCTCCTTGCTCACCCATGCAGGTCTCCTGCCCCTTTTGCTGCACTTCTTACTCATAGGGATGCAGCACTCTTGAGCCTGGAGGAAGTGATGTTTGAATACTAGCCAGCTCTCCTGGACCCCCCTTCCCTCCAGGGCCTTAACCAATGAGATTCCTCCAGTTAGGTCTCTGTAGAGCCCAGAGTCTGCTCTCCTGAAGACCAGGGTTGCAGTCCTGCTTGTTGCCTTACTTCTTTCCTGCAGGATCCTGAACCAGTAGAAGCATGGTGGCAGATCCATTAGAACGGTTTACTAYGAATTGAAAAACAGAAGTTCAAGTATTCCTGAAAACCTGAGCTGAAAGTCACCTGCACTTAGTTTAGCCAAGACTGGGTAACAGGTTGTTTGAACTGGAGAAATAAGGAGGAATGGATATGGACTTGTGTGCCTTAATCAWACTCTTCCAATAATCTAGTATTGAAATATGCCTTAATCATACTAGTTCAATAGTCTTCAGAAGTTCAGTTGATTGCTGAATGGGAGCTATAAAGTTATTATCAGCAATACATTCTGAGGTGTATGTGCTGGATGAGGGCAARCAGTGGTATGGAGGTGATGATAGAAAATACTCAGATTGGTGGTAGCATCTGAATGTGGTATTGGGTCCTATGCCTCGCAGTTGCAGTTAGAATGACAATGTCTTTACATACACTGATACGTTACAAATTCTTTCTTTTTTAACTATATACTAGAATCATGCTGAAATCAGTTTTCATAACTCATTTACCAAAGGATGAGTATAGTGTTAAGTTTGGTGCCCCAAAGCCATGCCACTTTACTCACAGAGAATCACAGAGTAATTCAGGTTGGAAGGGACCTCATGCAGTCTCCTGTTCTACTTCCTGCCCAAAGCAGTAGCAACCTCCAACTCAGACCAGGTTGCTCAAGGCTTTGCCCAGTCAGGTCTTGCAAACCTCTAACATACTTACACAGGCTCTTGTTCTACAAAATCCCAGCTTAATTCAGTGCCTTGGATGGATAGTGAAATGAGGGAGAGATGGCGAGAAGAATAAGAATGTTTCTATATTAGAGGCTCATGTCTCAAAACTGGAAAACAAATCTACAAAGCATAAAGTAAGATTCTTCGCTCTGACGCACTTTGTGATACTAGGTAAACTGCATAACAACATGTATGTATATAAAGAGGATCCAGTTACCTTCATGAGGCAACCTTCTTCTGGTACTTCTTAAATTTGTTAGAGATTATTTTTCCAGTCTGTGTTACTTTTTATAACAATATACCTTTCTGCCCTACAGGATCCCAAAGTGCTTCTCAAGTTATACACATAACTGGCCAAAGCCTACTCCTATTGAGGCCAATAGACATTTTGCCACTGATTTCATCCGGGCTATGATTCGTCTGTGTAGAATACAAGCAATTCTGTACGTCCATAGGTCTTTAATGAATTCTGGTTCCCACCTGAGCAATAAATCTGCCAGCAGAGTACAAACTTTGGTGTCACTTACTGAACAACTAAAAGTTTCAATTTAAACTTTATAAGATATCAGTAGGCATAGTGACAGTTGCTTACAAATATCAACAGCATAATTTAGGGTTGGAGATTGATCACGCACTATATGGTGTGTGTGGGTGTGAATGTGCATGTATAATTCAGCTACATACAGCAAATGTATACATACATTTTTAAATCACTTAACAGAAGGTCAGCACTAGTTAGTTGCATAATCTGAAATTCTGGAACATTTTTGCTGTCCTGCATCTGCAAAAGTTTAGGAACACACACGTTTCTTGTCAATGTTATTTCTACAATCACTTAGCTGAGAGCAGGGCATATTGTTCTCTGAATTTCTTGTTAAAATGTTTCATTTAATTAAACTTTTACAACCAGTTCTGCTCTATGTTTGATACTTGTTGTAAATTATAAAGAAAAGCCCCTCTGGCATTTATGAGAATTCAGATGATGAAGAATATAGGAAAAAAAAAATGAAGCAATGTCACTGAGTTCCAGATAGCTCATTCCCTGTTATCTCCCACACAATTCAATTTAATGAAATATATTACTTCTTATTATATAAACTAGACTGAAAAAGAGGCCAAACTTGAACTACCAATATTTTAAATGATTATGTTGCTAAAGTTTCGTAAGTGGAGTGAATTGTACCATAATTTGAATAATTGTGGTTTAGTCTACATTTCTGTAACACATTACATGGACAAAGACGGTTAAAATTTGATGAAATCTTAAAGAAAAATCAGCAAAAAACCACAGAATTTAAAGTTACWCTTAGTTGTACACTCTTGTGGCACACATGTATGGTACATATGCAAAGCACACCCGTTCCTATGTARAAACATTAAAAGAGTTTCTAAAGGGTGCTTGAGATGACATCTTTGTCGTGGAAATTTAACAGCAGTTAAGTTATGGCGAATTTAGTTTTTTGAGAGCAATGTTGTGCTTCCAGGCACTCCCAAACCCAACGTGGAATGACTGCAAAATGGCTGTCACATCGATTACCTAATTGCGAGCTTTAATCCAACTGGCGGCAAAGCTGCTCTGCAGCTTGGAAATCTCCAACCTCAAACYACAGTTCAGCATGTGAACTATTGTGTTCGCTCTTGAGCAGCTTCACTTTCGCCAGGAGGAACCAGTATTTATGCTATTTGGCATATTTATTATTCAGTTAACCCATTTCTTATAGATCCTTTTCAGAATTTATAACYCTCCCAAGAGCTAAGGATGATGGACAGAAATAAATAGCCGTAAGGGGGAAAACAAAAGAAAATAAAACTTTAAATCTCTCTCTCTCTCTCTTCTCCCATATTTTTTTCAATTGTCCTCAGGACTATTTGTCGTGATGGGGAGAAGCAAGAGCTGGACTGTGTCTGAGAAATCTCATTATACTTAAACATTTGTGAAACTCATGGAAAAGAATTGTGCAATCTGACATCAAATAAAGATCAGACGACCCAAAGGTCTGAATCTCCTTGTGAACGAAGGTGAAAGGGCTCTGCAGCCAATATCTTTACTTAGATATTCAGTAGAACATGTAAAAAGGGATTTTTAYATCTCTGGTTTCTGGGCAGGATGACACATGCAGATTAGTTCTATTCAGAATGATCCCCCCCCCCCCTTTTTTTTACAGTTCACAGGGGACTAATCCATCTCTTTATCTGAGAACTATTGCTTTACTGAAAGCCCTGACAACTCTGGATCTAAAGAGATGACTGATGCTACCATACTTCCTGCGAGAYGCCCACTCCCTCCTGACAGCTAGACAGGTGTGGGAATATTACTGTGCTTGACTGGGTTTTAAGGTTAATTTAGCTCATCAGAAAAAAAATCATTCATGGTGGACTTTCTCCAGTAATAATACTATCTGACACTAGGCATGTCAAAGTTGTATAGTCCATCTTGCACCAAGATCTTGCTAGAATCATGCAAGGTAGCTCAGGAATGGCGAGCACTATTGCTACATAAGCTTAAGGCAGCATTGGGGTCTCCTGTTTCCAGGAGCTGAGTTAGCGTCTTTGCATGGTGCTTGAACAGGTATCTGCTCTGTGCTTGAACAGGTATCTGCTCCCACAAAGCTTACTCAGGTATTTGTAAAATGATGCTCCATTGATTCAAGTACTTAGCTAATCATACCATGAGACGAAACCAGACTCTGAAAGATCATGGTTGCACATAAACAGATGAGATAATCATTGTTTTCCTAYTAATGAAAAAGTAAAATCATATTGCAGAGTGAACTGATTGTATCAAAATAAACAAGTACACAAAATTTCTTGTGTTGTTTGTTAAACAGTTTATTGTAAAAGAGGCAACATTATTTCAGCCTCACCAGGCTTTTTTCAAGGAATATCTATATCCAGCAGCTGAAAATAAATGTGAACAGCTCCCCACATTTTCCACTCAAAAGAAGTATTATGTGAGTGAGTTCTGAAACAGTGTTTTAAATTAAGCTTTAAATTTGAGAATTCATTTAAATGAGGTCTAGGCCGTAGTCTAGGGGACTGAAGGGAAAACTCTTTTTGACTCCCATCATATTCAATGATGTTAGTGAAACTTTGACAATTAATAAAACCTATGATAATTAAAAGTTAGACAATTTGATGTGAAACCAGAAATATCACTGGAAGACAGTTGAGAAAATCCTGTATTTCAGAATCATAAATTAGCCAGGAGGAAACAAAGAGTCCATCTGAAGTTCTTGGCACAGTATTCTGAAAACAGATACATACACAGATTCATCTATTTTTAACAGAATAATGTTATTATCTTTAATTTTCCAGGAGTTGGATTTCCATATAGTGATATTCTTTTTCMCTTTTTGATATTATTTCCATAATTCTTTCTTTTTTCTTCCTTATTTTGCATGTTATTCTCCTCTTTTTCTCCCAAACTTATCTATGAACGTACTTCTATCCCAGGAAATAGCTGTGTTTTCAAGTTGTTCTTCACCTGGCTTATGAATATGACCTTTATCTTATAATCTGTTTATACTGTGTATTCCATAGCTTTTGTGACTATTTACAATATGTATTGCACGTTATTCACTTGATCCAACACACAGTGAAATCAATGCAAAGACTTCCATTGACCTTAACAATTGTTGGATTAAGCTGTATGGTCCAAGTAAAACTACCTGGAATAAATGACACAAAAATGTAATAAAGAATTCATTTATTGGCTTATTAAGCTTATTAAAATAACCTACTGTAGATTATTCAGTTTCCATTTACAAATTCAGATTCAACAGTATCTACCTGAAGTTCCAACATGTTGATTGCTGTTGTCTTTAAATATACTGTGGTACAAATTCCTTATTTTTCTTTTTTTGTATGTCCATTCAGGTCTTCAGGTGCTTCTGTATTTTTTCCACAATCTGCTGAACACTCAGCTGCTCAGTGGCAAGTTGTTCATCAATAAATCTTTGCATTTCTTCCCATTTCCTGGAGCCTTGCTCAATGCCTTGCTGAATCAGTGTGCGTGTTAGTTCCAYTTTTTTTCTGAGTTCCTCTTTGCTTTTTTGGGGCAGTTGGTAAATGGACTCCAAATCAAATGGTTTGGGCACATCTATTCTAAGCTCTCCTTGACGAACAGCTATATATGGTTTTATGCTGTTGGCTGTTATTTGCTCAAGCCAGCGAAGAAGCTCTGAAATATATTGCAGGAATGCAGAGTAATTTTCTATAGTTAGATCAATTAATTTTTTAGCCTCACTAATTAGCTTTTCTTGGGTATGACTAAGCTGCTCATAGATCTCCTCAAGTTTTGCTTTGACTTGCCTATTATATTCATCAATTTTCTTTTTAGCAGCAGTAGACCAGTATCGAATTTTTTCCTGGGCAGCAGATGAGAGCTCCATGACCTTCTGTTTTCCTTTTCCTTCAACATCAGAAATAAAGTCATAATATTCCTGACTGTAGTTTTCTACTACTTCTCTTACTTGTTCTGTCAGGCGTGTAAYGGAATCAGCAAGATCTCCAACATACTTCTTGTGCCAATCCACCAGTCTATCTATTAGATTCTTCAGCCATCCTAGTACTTTGTCTTCCACTTCATAATATTTAACTGACCATCCAAGTGTAGTTGGATCAAAATATTCCTCCCGCAATGCCTTTACGTAGAGGAGCAGCTGGTGCAACTTTTCTGAAAGCTCCTGGAATGTCTTCTGGCTAAAAACTTTCAACTGAGAAATGTATTTTTTAACATCTTCGGTCAGTGATCTCAGTTTTTGTGCATAGTCTGAAGCCATTGCRTCTTTGTACAGCTGTTGCGTTTGGACTTTGATGTCTTCAAAATTTTTGGATTGCAAGCTTCTAATCATTTCTTCTGCCTTCTGGAAAATTTGTTGCACTCTTTGCTCCAGTTGCTTAAGCTTTCCTGCAAAGTCAGCTTCCTGGAGAGTAGCAAATGTCTGTCTGATTTTTTCCTGCAGATGTTTCAGCATTTTTTTGATTTGATCAAGTACATTACGGCCTTTGAAAATTGTTTCAGAAGAAGGAACTTTGACTTCCAGCTCATTGATAGCTGCAATCAAAGCATCAAAGTACTCCTGAAGTTTTGAAAGGCATAAATCAGCAGTTTTTGCCACCTTCTCTGTAGTCATAAGATACAATTCTTCACCAGTATACTYTTCAGACAGCCCAGGGACCTGGAATTTTGTGATCTTCAGGAATTCAATGGCTGAGTCTATCAGGTGTTTTATCCTTTTGTGGTATTCTTCTATTATGTCAATTATAGCATCCAAAAGCTTTGTTTTTATTCTTTGATAGTCAAACTGCTCAGCTTGATCTGCTGCTGTTTGATATAACTGTTTAGCTTTGACTTTCATCTCTTGGTATTTGTCAGAGGCCTCATTGGCAGCTGTGCGAAGCTGAGCATCTATTGCATCTATTTGTTTTACAGCAAATTTGTATGCTTTGTCAGCGTTGTTCTGCATGATATCCTTCATCTTTAAGGTGGCAGCACTGATTTCCAGTCCCATATGCTCCTTATGATACCGATTAACACAGCTATACACTGCATTTGTCATTCTAGGTATCTTTTCTTTTAGACCCAAGAGCAAGTCTTTGGCAGCATCCTCTTTCCAGTTGAATTTCATTTGAATCAGGTCTGGTTTCTTGAAGGATATCTCACTTTTTAATATGTCAATATCCTTTTGAGGGGCAGACTGAAAATACAAAATGGGATAATCAAATTCAGCGTTATCTATAATGAATGTATTTCAATATTTGTATTTTGCATCCCTTTAATTTTATTATACCCTCAGACACATATTCTATGAATCATTTTTGTCTACTGTAGATTTGCTCCCATACTGAAATGTTATTTTGGAACAAATGTTATTCTGCCAAGCTGCTTTATGCCTCTCTGAACAGCAGGATCAGTACATAACTTAGTCTGCTCTTTTTTTAKTTGAATGCAAAGATTTTTCTTTCTTTGCCTTAAAGGCCTGTCTAAAAGACAGGCATGTAACGGATGTCTAATAAAGCATGTGAACTACTTGTGAAAATGATCCTTCTCCTTTCATTTTTGAAATTATTTAATGTGAATTTAATTCACATTATTCACATTTCTTAATATAAAAACATTAGAAGATTTCACTTAGCAATCATTTAAATCAGTGAGAATTTAGTGTGAGAGTTACAGTAATTAAGGTTCTTCAAATTAGCATCTATTAACATAAATGAATTTTCAAGTTTTCCGTTGTATACAGTGGATTATGAGTTATTTGTCATACCTAAATTAGTATAGCATCTTGGAAGCTAAGCTTTTAATTTGGAAATTATTGTACTAYGTTATATTAATGGGTCCAAAAAAAGGCACTCTACAGATGGTTTGACCTCTTCCAGTGGCTCGATTCCTATAACGGCCAGTTTTAGAGTAAATGCAATTATTCTGATGGGTGTATACTGGCTTATCTAAAACTAATTTTGTACTGTTGGTTCACTTACAGTGTGTGTGTTTTCTTTATCTTTAGGAGGGGGCAAAATTAATTCTGTGGAGAAGACGAAATAGYCTCTTCACAGAGATGCTTCTTTTAGTACTGGCAAGACCAGTTTAGGAAATAAAACCTGCAATTACTCATCATATATTTTTCCTTTAGACAACAGATGCTTAAATTATTTCATAAGACAAACATACACACATTTTAAAAGGGAAACTATCCTCTGCCCACTCCGAATCTTTTTGYTTTTTATTGCTCATATCAAGCTCACCTGAGTTCGGTAGTAAAATTTCGCCTTCAGAATGTCAGTGTCCATTTCAATGAGGTAGCCCAAGGTCCCAGCAGAGGGTGAAGATACTGAGAAGGATAGTCTGTTGTCAGTGCCTTTACAACGCACGTGAACATCAGTAAATGTTGGGCTGTTGATGTCTAGTGATGCACTGTTTTCCAGAATTCTAAAGTAACAGCAAATAAACAGTTATTAAGGAATGCACAAGGATGGCAAAAGTCCTAAAGAAGTACACAATGAAATATGCACAAATATAACAAAATTTATGCTTTTTAATATATATATGTAAGCAAATAATGCCTTAGACATCAAAAGAAAATGCAGGGTTTTACTGTCCACATTTCTGAAGATTTAGCCTAACACATTCAAAATTTAGGGTCACCCCCGTTTTCCTTTTTTAGTAAAACTATACTGAGATCTGTTGAGAATTTTAATTAAATTAGGATAATAAAACAAAGCCTGTAGCTGCACCATTGTTAGCTATCTACGGATTTCTACAAGCTGATTTCCAATTCTTCCATGGAAGAATTATCTAGAAGTATAGGCAGTAATCTGTATCTGCATTTGCCCTTCCTTTCACTGACTTCCGCCCCTTGGATATGGTAACACAATCCAGGTCAAAACAGTCAGTTAGATGCCCATCTCTGTAACTCTTACTACTGTCATTTGTGGAAAAAAATAAAATATTTCTTAATGACCTGTGTTGATAGAGAGCTCCAGTGAAAACTCTGTTAATGGTCAAACCTAGAAACACTCTGAGTATAAAAATCTTTGTTTATATCTCAGCAGTTTTATGAAATAAGGCTGCTGAGAAAAGTTATGCTGGAAATGCGGAGGGTAAATAGCTTTCCAGCTATGTAGGGGGAGGAAAAGTCCCAGCTAATAATGGCAGGGTAGCTACACTGGGTCTTGTTAATTACAGCAAAGAACTGTAGGGTGTTAGAGTTCAAAGAAACAATACAGTATTTGCAATTTAGTCCAGGATAAATGATATTTTATATCACAGATCTTTATAATCAAAAAAAACTTTACCTAATTCCCCGAGCAGTAAGATCTTCCTTGTAGTTTACACTCATGTCACGATGTGAAAAGCTGCCAACTGTCTTCATGACAAACATGTCTCCTTCATATTTGTAGTTTGAAACAACTATAAAAAAGATTTCAGTTGTGTATATTTACAGAATTTATCAGCAAACAATATTAAATACCTGTCCAGCTTTATGTTAGTTGACCAGTTGTGAGGTGTTTCAATAGTATATGAAATTATGCATCAAGAAACTAGATGCCCATAATGTACAAAATGAAAAGAAATGGAAATATTTGTTCAGACAGTGTATTTTAGTATTCAGTTTTGCACTATATTTAGAATAACATGGATATAACATTTTGCATGCAGACTATAAACTGAGATTCTGATTTCTTGAGAGTCTATACTTGACATATATGGTTTTACTATAATTCTAAAGTCTAAAACTCAACACCATATGCTGCCATGGGACTCCTGAGTTTTCTGTGCTGAAATAATTTTCAGAATGAAACATACTTAGTTTGAAAGGAAAAAAGATGAGTATTTCTTTACCTCTAATCTGAATCTAGTGCCACTCAGTCTGCTTTCTCTCCCTCACATGAATCATCATAAGTAATGAGGGAATACTATGATTTCTGTGCACTTTAAAGAAAGAAACAGGTAGACGGAAAAGGGATTTCTTCATCTTTTCTTAGAGTATGCCATCAACTGCACATATACCTTGCCAGTAACCTTCAGGGTGACTGCCTAAGACTCCGATTGTAGCTTTCAAAACAATGCTGTTGATGATAAAAGAGGTTCAATCTAATGTCAGYGTTAAATAGGGAGCAGCACCGTCATAAGCAAACCAAATCCTAGAAAAAAATTCTGAGCAAAACACTGTATAGTATTTCCTCTAAAACTGTGTCATATAGAATTTAAGTTGTCTTACCATTCAAATCATATTCCAGGAACTGTAATGTTGAGCTGCAGGTAGAGTCAATGGACTGCTCAAAGGAGTCCTTTTTATTCATTAAGTCTGTTCTCCAGGTGGCATTGTACAAAGGTGAATCAACTTTGAAAGACCCAGTTAAGGCACCAAATGATGGGATGTAAATTCCAGCAGGCAAGGACATTTTGAGAGGGGGGATCTCAATTTTCTGTTCAGGAATTGTAATTGTAGGCAGATCAAAATCTGCAATCTTATTAGCAATTTCATCCAGGTTTATATGCAGATTGCCAAGATAAATACTCTTTGGAAGAGTGAGTTGAGACACAGTTATTTGGTATTCAGGCACTGTCACTTCAAAATATGGGATTTTATATTCTTCTACTGTAATGTAATTGGCTCCTACATTCACTTTGGGGAATCTTAGCCCTGGCAGCATGGGTAAATTCACATCAAATGGCATTGTGCTTAAAGTCTGTGGAATTTTTATGTTGTGCAAGTCAATAGTATATGATGGAATCTGGAGAGTGGTGAAAGGTACTCTAAATCCTGGAGTGCTGAGAACAGGACTTAGAGACTTTAGGTTTAACTCAGGAATACTGAAAGAAATGCCATCTGTCAGCTTATTCATAGGTATGGGGATAAAGTAACCATCTTCACTCTTTGTGTACACCAGAGATGCTGAAGTCTTTAAGTACTGTTTTCTGTCAGTGCTGGTAGTGACATCTAACTTCAAGATATCCCATAAGCTCTTCTCAGAAATGGGACACTTCAAGTTTTGGAGGAAGTCTATGTATCCTTCTAAAGATCCAGAAACATCAAACTTTGCTTTTGATTTTTCATTTGATAATTGCATATCATGACTGAGAGATAATGACTGAATTTGGCCTTCACCCTTCCAGCCAACTTTCTGGTTTTCAGTATTGATTTTCATTAAGACAACTTGATTAACTGAAGCTGTGTCCAGGAAGGAATTTGGTTGAGTAGCTTGTATCTGAAGATCTGCTGACATACTCCAAGGAGCCAGTTCTAAGGTTGCTTTGCATTTCTGACTCCCTGTAGTTGTGAAAAGAGGTGTACATCTTGCATAGTTTTTCCCACTGTGCTCCCAGACTGCATAAACACGACGGGTAGATGCTTCAACTGCAAGTATTTCTTTCATTTCATTGTTCCAGAGTCCATCTACTTTGGAGTTGGCCTCAAGCTTGAGAGATGACCGAGCTCCATTAGCATTCAGATAGGTGTTTGCTTCATGATCTACATTTCCAGAAAATGAATTTCCTGTGTAGAATACTCCATCAATATTCCCCTTTGTTGATGTTTCCACTGATATGTAAGATGTAAGGCTTTCTAAAGCGAGTTTGTGAGCAATTCCTCCCTTGGCACTGGTGCCATATTTGGGAGTATTAAAATCATACATTAATTTTAGCCCTGATGAAAGAGTAGGTTTGGACTTAGTATTTCCAGAAAGCTCTTGGCTAAAATTCATTTTTAAAATGGGTGTGTTGATACCTGCGTGTGTTGTCAATGAAGCTTCCATGTTCCTCCTTGTGAGACTAATAGTGCTGTCATGATTTCCTCTTAGAAATTTGTTATTACTCAGGGACAATGCTGTGGCAAGTTTCAAACCCCTTTTTCTTGTCAAAATTGTTGAACCATCCAGCTTAAATTGCAGTGAATCAATGACAGAAGAAGATGAGACACTGAGTCGCCCAGCAATATCTGACTGATTGAACAGTCCAGCATTTGCAGTCAAAGTGATCACACTGGATTTAAATGAGAAGTCATAAGTGATGTTCCCCATTGCAGGAATTAATATGTGATTTGATGGGCTGTTGATTCTGAATCTAGGAAGCTTAAGAGTGCGTAGATCCTGTGGGACATGAAGGACTGGAAGCTCCAGAGATGGTAAGACTAGTGTGTAAGAAGGTACTGAAAAGCCAATAAATGGGACTGTGAATCCTGTTGTGCTTATTTCTTTGGGGAGCATGTAACCAAAGGCTGGCATCTCAGCAGTAAAAGGAGAAACCTCAATATTCACAATGGGAATGGTGTATCCTGGAATTCTGAAGATGCGAGGTAGTTTGTTCAGTGATGTTTGTACTTTGTACTTGTCAAATTTTGTTTTAGCTTCGTTATATGATTTTGTGAGAAAATCTAAAGCAGCATTTCTTCCTTTCTCAAAATGCTTGTTGAAGAAAATTATATATTTATTAAGGACTTCATGCACTGTTGCCAAGGGAAGTGGGATCAAGTGCATGTCTTTGTTTTTTTCATATTGAACATTCAAATTTAAATCGAATGATTGTCTTGTAGTCTTCAATAACTCCTTCAGGCCTACCTGTTCCCACAGGGAATAATCTTTCAGTTGAGGAGTTTTGATTTTAGTATAAGGAACATGAAGCTGAGGAATGCTTAGAGGAATATTTAGGAAGTCCAAGTTGGCATCTCCACTCATTTCAATGTGAGCTTCAATTCTGTCATCATTATTGCCAGCAGACATATTATGGGAATATCTGTATTGATTGAACCTGCCAGTAGCTTGCCAGCTGACCTGCTGAATAGAGGAACTGAGTGCAAGACCATAGTTATTCAGGAAGTCAATTTTACCAGTCAGTTTCATTGGGAAGCTGATTTTCACGTTTCCATCATTGTTTGTTAATAGACGAATTTCAAAAGGGTGGGCCAAGAAGAAAATCTCGTTATTCACAGTTCCAGTAATCCGTCCATTAAGCCGAGCATTGTGAGAGCCTGTTAATTCTACTTTCATGCCTCCAAGCTGTCCTGTGCCTTTTACGTTCAGAACGCTACGTCCCACGGGCTGTGACTCTATTTCAGACTGAATCTGAAATGTTGCATAATTTAGGAAACCACATTCATATTTCATAGCTTGGTTGACTTTCAGATACTTATCATTTATTCTGTTGTCAGCAGAAAATATAATAATGGGGCCCTCAACCCTGAAAGTGGCATGTGAATCATGAGTCCCTTCATCAGAGAAATTAGGATAAGCCCATTTCCAGTTTCCTTTACCAGTGGAGGTAAATGATATGTGTCCGGCTTCTAGCTCTGTTGTCATGTTATTGATCAGATCAGCCTGACTGGAGAAGGCAGCTTGTGGAATATTCAGTCTGTGGGAATATGTCGTTCCACTTTGCATCCAAATTTTTCTTTGCAGCTTAACTGTTAAATTATTCTGTACTTCAATTGAATTTTTTGTTGTATATAAGTTTGCTCTTGTTTCAGCTTCACCTTCTATGGAAGTCCCTAAAAATACCACTTCATTGGTGTGATCAACTTTAAGAAATCTGTGATTGACCTTCATGGAATTTTTTAGATTCAGCTGCTTCATCTCAGGGGCTGAGAGACGTGAATCTGCAATAACACTAAAAACTAGGAAATCTAAATTGGATGTTGTTTGAGCTGAAACAGACGTCACAAATTCTGGACTGTTTGCAGAAGCTGTAGTGTTATGAAATTCAGCTTGTGTAGATAGTGTAAAGAATGGAGAGGTAACTCTGAAAGCACCAGACAATTTGCCAAATGTAGGGAAAGTTGCAGTATGTGGGATACGTGGAAGTTGGAACTCTGGTATCTTCATGTCAGGAATCTGGAGCTCATTTAGATTTAGCTTAGGAACTAATAATTCCGGTATTTCAAACTGAGGCATTTTTAGTTCTGGGAAAGAAATGTCAAGAAAAGGCATATCTCTCATCTTCAGATCTTTAAAATACACATCAGTTGCTGGCAGCTGAAAWTCACCAGACATGAGTTGGTCTATTATTTGCAAAACCTGAAGTTTAATCTTCTGCAGGTCAATTGTATAGGAAGGAACTTCAAAGGTATTCAGAATAGTAAATGTTGGGGTAGTAAATTTCGTTGGGATTTTTATGTCCTTTAGTTTCTTAATGTTGATCTCATAGGAGGGTATATGCAGATCAGTCAGYGGGACAATGAAATCTGGTGTTTGAAATGTTGCTTCCCTCAGAGCTCGCAGACTAACCTCAAAGGCCGGTATAGTGACTATAGCAGTTCTGATTTCAGGGACTTTAAATCCTGATTCAACAAACTGGTTTAAATTTTCAGCCCAATTTTTGATACCATACTCTTCAGCCAAAGTAACAATCTTCTTAAAAGCAATATTCCACTGGTCAGAAATGTATATGACAACAGAATTGTAGAACTGGCTTATCTTCTGAAGATACCACTGGAATTCTTTGGAAATATCCATTTCAGAAATCCTCTCTCGCAGATCTTCCAAGTGTTCATTTATCTTGGCTTTTAGATTAGCAAATGTTGTTGAGTTTATGAGGTCCTTGAGCCAGTTAATTATTGCAGCAAGCTTGGTATCCCTCAGTTGTTCTATGTATTTTGAAATCACAGCACTAACATCTCTGATATACTGTTTCAGTGCTTCAGCTTTCTGTGGAAGTTCTAGATTTCTGAGTTCCTCATTTATTTTCTGAGTCAGTTCTCGGATTTTGTTATTTGTGTCATCAACAAACTGGTTATAGTCAAAAGACTTGAGATTTTTTATAACCATATCAAGGAACTTGTTGATTTCCTTTATCATCATTTCATAATCAAATGTTTGCACTTTCTTAACAGCATCATCAATAAAAGTAACAATCTTCTCAAAGCACGATTTCATATCAATTTTTTTCAGGTAGGAGGTTAGTTTCTGGACAGTCTCTTTTATTTTGTACTGGTTAAGTAGTTCCACCATCCTATCCATTAAAAAATATACTTGCTTATCAATTTCATATTTTACAATCAGTTTGTGCAGGTGACCTCGGAAAGCACTGATCTTCTCAGACACTTCATAATCTTCCATCCAGTTTAGAATAAAGTCTTTGATTTGTTCAAGAACTTCATTCARTTTTTTAATTGGTAATGAACGCTTCAATTTTTCTAAAGCTTCTTTAACATCAATCATTTTAATCTGCTGTTTCAAATTTTCTACACTACGTCTGACATCAATATTCTGAATTTGAATCTTCAGTTGTTCTAGCTTCTCTTGTATCCAAGCTGTGATCTTGTACTTATCATCTACATTTTTAATCCACGCCAGAGTGCTGCTTCCAATTTCACTAGGGTAATACTGGTGAAAAAAATTTTGTAATTTCTGAATTGTATCAACTACAGTTATTCTTATCTTATACTTGTTATCTAGAGCTGTCACTTTTTCAACAATTTGGTCAAGAAGCTGTGCAATAAGYGCTTTAACATCATACTGCTCATAATTATCTTTGATGTATTGCTCAAGTTGTATCAGATAGGCCTGCAATTGAGACAGTATTTCTTGAATATTGACCATGGCTTTTTCCAGTGTAATTTGGAGATCATCAGCTGTTATGCTATAGTCTCTTGTGAAAGCAATCAAATTATTTTTCATGCTGCTAACTCTGCCCTTCATATCCAGTTTGTCCATGTAGTCATTGACATGCTGTGGCAGCTTATCCAAAGTTGCCTTGTACTTTCTAATATGCTGATCTATGTTAATATTTTTCAGGTACCTTTGTATGGCCTGTAGTGTGGATAGAATGGTGCCTCTGATTTGTTCAAAATAAACTGGTAAGTGTTCCAAGAATGGCAGGTTGATAACATGCATGTCTTTATTTTTGTCATACTTCACAGAGCCGGAGATGCTGAATTCCTGAGGCTCTGACAAACTGCCCCTGAGTCCTAACACATCAATTAAATTAATTGCTTCAGATGTGAATGGCATTGTGATTGATGAATCCATTAGAGAGAGATCTGCCAAAGCTCTTCCACTAAGTTCCACACCAGTCTTTTCTGCATTGTTGTAAGCACTGAGATCTTGTGAATATACATTATTGTTCAACTGACTCTTCAGTTTCCAAGCACTTGACTGCTCTGATGGAGTAAAAAGCATATGGACTTTATTATCAAGCAGTGTAGTGTACCTTTCTTTAGACTTCAAGCTATGTACGGTAGATCCTTTGTAATCATGGGAGAAAGTGAAAGCAAGAGGCTCTGCTTTGAACATGAATTTGCTGTAAAGGTCTCCAGTGTGTTCACCCATAGCAATTAACTTTCCATTTCCACTAGTATGTATATCAGCAGTCATAGTAAATGGGGCCATGGTGGAACGTAAAGCATTGCTGAAACGGAGAGATTTGGAATCACAATTTGTGTTGATAGTAATTGAGGAAGCAAGCCCTGCCACATTCAGATTAACTCTGTGACTCACTGCTGTACCTTGAACATTTGCAACCGTATCTGTTTTAAAGTTTGCAGTTAAATCAGCATATGTAATAGTGTAGGTATGCCTTATTTCATCTGCTCCATAGGCTCCTCTCACATTGCCACCCAAATTCAGCTTCAGAGGCTCAAGAAGTAATTCTGCTTTGTTGGTAACTTCAGYTCTAGTGTATTTAATATTATTGCTCAGCTTAGCTGTAAGTGATCTAGGTTGTAGTTGTAGGTCAAAAGCATGCTTGTGGAACTTGTCAGAGCTAAAGCTGTTGTCCAATTTTGAGGCAAATGTTAAGGATAAKCCAGGAATATTCAAGTCATTTGTGTACTCCAGTTTAATTTCTTTGAATGATCCTTGCAAGTTATTTGAAAACTTGAGTCCTTCTGTATTAACTCTGAAGTTTAAAACATGTTTGTTGTCCATACCCAGAATTGTACTCTGATATTCACTTCCCAGTGTTATTTCTACTAAGCTCACTCTTCCACCTAGATTGAATTTTGCATTGTTTTTACCATAGCGTCCAGAAGAGGATAGTGACATGGAACCTCCAGAAGTATCAAGTTTGGCATTCATTTCACTCTGCATTGTCAGTGGACTAAATTGCACATTTGTGGTTGCACTGCTGGCTAGACCATATTGGTTAATATTCAGCGAGGACTTATGGGCAGCTCGATTCTTTTGATCAGTCATAGAAATATCAGTGTTGAAAAYGAGATCCTGGGAATTGAGAGAACCTGCAAATAAGGCATAATATTGGGTTTGCTTGTAAGTGGCTTGGTACTCAGAACGAAGTGCAGCTGTCTTCTTTGACAAAATTAGCTCAAGCTTATTGACACCTGCAAGGTTTCGATACCTCCCATTTGTTTCAGATATCATTTTCAGCTGGCTGTTTTCATATCTCAGTGAAGCTGTGTTCCTTAATAGTCCACTCTGTACATCAGAGACTGAAGTAATGGAAAGTACATCATCACTGTATCTGCCAGATACCTGATTAGTAGCCTGAAGGTAAGAAGAATCCAACTTCAGATTTGATTTCCCTTCTAAAATCCGTCTCTTTTCATTGTATGAGCTTGACAGAGTGTAAATACTTCTTGCAAAGATAGATGCTACTTCCAGTTGGCCTTCCATCTTGACATTATTGATATTCACATTATTTGTCTTCTCAGAAACAATATCAGTGGAAAATGAAAGCTGAGGACCCAGGGTACTGGACGCCATAAGTGATACTGTGCAGTTTGCAGTGGAACTAGGTTCATAACTCTTTGTCCCGGTCAACTTAAAAATTGATGTTAATAGTATGTGTYTCAGGTGATTTTCATAAGCATAGATAAAAGCAATCCTATTATAAGATGCTTCTCCAGAACCTGAAATAGGAAAAAGGAGAMAAGAGGTAAATATATACATTTTGTCTTTAAAACTGGCTGATGCCACTAAGCTTTTATTTTACTGCTTGAATTTTATTAGTGTTACTACACCATTTTGCCTTAAAGGTGAAAAACCTCCTGGTAAATTCAAAATATTTCTGCAAAAACTGTWATCATTTTGATATTTGAGGCTAAACTTTCAAAAAAAATTAAATCTCTACATTTCTGTATTAAGTATAATTATGTGAGATGATGCATTATGCCATTAAATTACAGGATGGATGCTCAAGAATTACCCAAACTAAAGTGTAACTAACATTCCTTTATTTAACTCTTGTTTTTATTATATGTCTTTGTTAACTTCATTTATGGTATGGAGTTTGAAAGAGACTAAATGAGTTTGTTTCTCCTTTCTCATTGCAATTTGAGAGGAGCTACCTTAAAAATACCTACTTTAAGACCTACTCAGTCTGTGTGTGGAATAACTACTATGTTGTTATGGCCATATATAAAGGATAAACAAATATACATTTTTATAGAGAGAGAGAGAGAGAGAAAGAAAGAAGCAAATTGCAGACAGACACGCCTGGTTTTGAAAACACGTGACTTGTCAGGTACACAACTGTTTATAGGATTCGGCCTTCAGTCCTGAAGGACCTTGTCCTCAGCAAGGAGTATCTTGGAATATAAACCTTAAAAGTCTTTATTGAACTATCTGATTCCATCTTTACTGCTTAAATAAATGGATTTACAAACTAACTTCAAAAAAAGGGGGTGATTTCAGATTATAAACTCTGTTCTTTAAATAAGCAATATGAAAATRGATGTGCTGTATCTGATGCATGTAAAATAAAATAGTTGTGCCAGCACTACAATATCAACACATGTTCTTACCTTTTACATTGTAAGAAAGCAGCTCAAAAACTGAATCAGCGTTCATGGTATAAGTAGTTTTTATGCTGGATGCTTTCTCTGTGTTGCTGTTAGCCAAAGTGTATGCTGCTGTCCAGTTGTAATAGTTGCTGTGCACATTAGTAGAGAYCTCTAAAGTGCCAAGCAAAGGCACATGAAGTGGATAGGATTCTGGAACAGTAAATGGAGGGATTCTGTATTCCTGTGATGGTACATTTATTCCCATTGACTCCACTACCAGAGGAGGTGTTTTAACAGTTTGTGGCACCTTTATGTCATAGGATGATCTTCCACCAAAYGGTAATGGAATATTAATTAGAAAACTGTTTTTATTCCAAATGTATCTGATCCGGCCATCACTAGAAAACAAAAGCGACTCCATTGAACAGTCTATATAAAAGTCCATATTACATAAAAGTCCATATTACACACAAAGAAATGCCTGTTATTCCATAAAACTGAACTTATACCARTATCCTTCACAGGCTTATAACAATGTCCTGACTTTAGTTATAGAGAAAAATATAAAGATGATTTATTCTTATCTCAGCACTTTTGAAGCATYTGTCTATCAGAATTTACTGCAAGCACTTTGGATATTGGTGAATACTGTTAACTTTCCCCTTATTTCACAGTCAGGAAGACTGAGAGGGCAAATAATCCAAAAACGGACTATTTAGGTTAGATCTTACATTAGAATTCAAAGTTTCTTGATTCTTTGTCTAGAGTTACTAACAATAACTCATTAGTGGAGGGMGAGTGTCATCATTTTTCTGCAAGGGGCTAAACACAAGACTCATGAATCTTGTGCTTGGTTTTTCTATCCCGAGAATCCAAATTTGCTTTATGAACATTCATGAACAGGTGTATTGGYATGAAAACAGTCCTCTACATTAAGGAAATTAAATGAAAATAGATGACATACAGGAAAGAATAATTCCTCTAAAAGCACTGMCATGATTCTGCAATGTGTTATGCTGAATACCAGAGAAAGGCAAATTTTCTTAATATTAGTAKTAGGATGAAATATTATATGAGGTACATGTAACTTATAAATATGCATACTATAAATATAATATACATTAATAAACATCAATATTTATAAGTGTTGTATTTTTATACAAGTATTCGAAAAGTCTATTAATATTAGATATTGTTGTAAGAACCTAAATTATCAAGAATTTTTCTTTCTGATGATGTATTTCAAAAGTTTCATGCAAATATTCCGTGCTTCATTTATTCTGAATAAAAATAAATAAAAATCTAACCATTCAACCAGAAGCTAGGACTCGTACAAATGGATTGACAGATGAAAAGTTTGTATGGAAAAAGTGTGATTATGAAAAGATAAACAGGAGGAAGCTCTGTCTCAAATTGTGCAAGAACAATATGCTGGCAAGATGCTTTTGTTGTTTGTCTAACTTGTCTTTTATAATACACRTTTTTTTACAAGTAGAGTTACATTTTTAAGAAGAAAATTAAGTAAATAAATTTAAAAATAAATTTTAAAAATCAGTTCCATTCCGGTAGGATGGAGTAGAACAGCAGACATTCTTTTTATTATTATTCTAATGTGCATTGTTTGTCAGGAACACTACAAAAGTAAAGAAGATATGTGTCATTATCATATTGTTTCTTACTACTACAGTGAAAGACAGTACATGGAAAAACAGTGGTAGGAGAGAGAAAATACCAAATTCTTTTCTTTTCTTTTTTTTTTCCCTGTAATCCAGTCTTTAGAAGCTTCTTTACTCCTTTCATTTACATTAATTTCAGTCCTCTAGTCCATGAGAAAACTATACAAATATGTTTCTGTATACTACCATTGTAGCTGTGGGAGCACTCTAAAGATATTACCAAGTAATAATTTTCTTTGAATTCTTATGCATAGGCAGAGCATCAATGTGATAAGAACACTAGTTATCAAGAGCATCAAGTTACGACCAGCAAGGAGAGCAACATCTAGGCAGGTACTAAAGCATTTTAAAGTATAGATYCACTCTGGCTGATTTATAGCTTAATTTCCTAGAGACAGAAGGAATACACTATTTATCTGCCTCTGTCTCTTTTTCCTGGTAAACCTTATTCCTTACAGATTTTTAACATATTGGACGACTTCTATCAAATTTGACAGAMGGGTAAGAGCCTCAAAGGTAATTAGACTCATACAAGTTCTGTGAAACTTTGTAGAGGGTGGAGGAGATTGACTCAAGATAATGCAAGTGTCTGGTCCATACGTGTGCAACTTGTGAGCTAAGCATGGCRTGCATTGCCTCTGACCAAATGACAGCTGGAGAAGGAAGAGAATGGAGTCAAAGTCTGCTGTATTGGTGAAGGTTAACCAGTATTTGTAGAGGAATGGGAAGAACTGTCCAATAGGACTGTACAAGAAAAAGTGGAATAGAGATAGGGTTATGACCCAAAAAAAGGGGGTCTGTATGAATGCAGGACACAAATCTATGTGAAATTTAGGCTTCAGTAGTTCTGTGCCTCATGGAAAGACTGTTGAATGCTGTATTTTTGTCACTTCTCATTGCATCACGCAGTACTYGAAGACACGTTCATATGCTGCAGGAGTGATTGCTGTAAAATCAATTCTGTCTTATTTAGTATCATACATAGTATCTGTCCTACCTAGTATCATTACCACTACATAATTTTTTCTCTCTGGTTTATAAAATAACCTAAAATTGTTGTAAACAATTGCATAAAATTAGAATCATAGTAACGAATTTTAAGAACAAACACAAATAAAATAATACAAAAACATGAACAAATAGCRATTTTCAGTTCCCTGTGCAACTATACTCATTTATCTCCCTACCTTTTCAGGAAAAGTTCTTCGGGAATGGTGATAACAGGTAGGTTCATTTTCTGAATGGTCAATTCCTGTAGTCCACTTAGTTTGTCTTGTAGAGTCTGAGCATAGGGGACATCTTTTGATGCCTTTTGCAGCCAGGTGTTGGTTGCCTGCAATGAAAAAGTAAGTTTTTTCAAAGTAAAGGGACAAATAACAAGCAAATGTTAAATCATAGGTTTTAGGACTTTCCAACAGATTTTAAGTTATATAACAATCATCTGAAAGCAGGTGCAACCATCCATACACACAGCACTAGGCATCTCATAAAGTGGCTGGCTGCATCAAAGTAGAAAATATAAACTGCATTCAATCTCACTGTTTTTACACATTATCCCCATAAAGTTCACTTTGGCATTCTGGAGGGAGAAAAGAATTCATCAGGGCTATGTGGTCAAGCTGTATTATCTACTGTAAGTTGAAACATACCACAACAAATTGTGATACGATATGTCGCAGTGTCATATCTGTGTGAGCTACTTTCCGATCCAGCAGTTCATTGGCGTGCTTCTCTAAAGTTTTGGGGTAGTCTGAAAAATCAGCTGTGAAGCCAGAAGACATTTTTTTCACGGCAGCACTTGTTCCTGAATTCCACTCTAGCTCAACTTTCTCAGAATCTGAAAATCATGAATTTAAAAGAAGAAAATGGTAAATATTAGAGATATTCTTGTTATACTTAAAGATATATTATAAACTAACGTAACAAGCTGTTTAAATTAATAGGTTTTTACACATAGATCATGTTTTTGCCCTTACCATATCTGAAAACAACTCTTCCTGAAACTGAGTTCCCATGAGATGTTGCAGCTGAGTTCATCTGAAGATATCCTTTGGTTGGTGAATAATTAACCAGCGCTTCAGTTCTAAGTTCAGTTTGCAGGCGAGGAATAGAAATGGTGCCTCTTAGCATTGCCTCTTCTATTCCAGCATATCTATGAAAGTGAAAAGTCAGTATGCATACAAAGCATTTCATTTGTGTTTCAGGAGCAATTTCAGCATTTAAATCCAAAGTAAGAGCATAATAGGTGGTGTAAAAAAAACGGAATGAAACAAATTTGTAGGATTCCTTCTGATTCAGTGAATGTTTTCAGATCCTTCTGGTTACTCTGGGAAATCTAAGGTAAATTGTTTAAATGCTGCTGTGCAGAAACACCCCATAATAATCCAATATTAATTCTATAACATTGAAACAGATGGAAATATCTACTTGTCTTGGTACATTTGTACTTGAACCAAATCCTTATCTCCTTRCTTGAGCCACATCCTCTACTAAGAATATGAAGCACAATCATTTATCAAATAGAAACAAAACACTTGACAAAACATATTATGCGATTGGAGCTCATTTTCCTTTATTCGCACTTATTTTATATCTCTGTAATTTTGAGTTGAGCAAAATTCTAATATTATGTTAGTGTAAATGTAAGGCAATTGAGGTCCTTGACATCTGTCCAAAGCTCCCACTGATATCAGAGGCAATTCTGCATGAACAGCAAAGACAAAGACTCCCTGGGGCACCATCGGGATCACAGAATTCCATGGAAGATTGAGGTTTATTAAAGAATGTGATCAGCTCATTTCACCATAGGTTTGTGAGGCAGACAATTTTAGAAACCCTGGAAGGCTGAACATTTTTGTTAGCTCCCCTGTAGATGTTCCCGGAAATATTCCCATCATGAAGCGTGGGAACTTTTACAGGAAGCTCTCAGTTACTTTTCATTTTGTTGTTTATTGAGTGTCACTAGATTTCTTCATGGGGAGACGTAATAACTTTTTTAGAGCTGAATATATCCAATAAAAGATGATACCTCTCTCAACAAACCATGCCTTGTTTATATTCTTGAACTATCACACCTGCAATAACACTACTACAGTGTCATTCTTGCAGTCATCTATGTGCAAACATCGAAGAACTACCTCAGTGATCTTGTAACACAAATTATGTATAGACTGAATTTTTATAGATTACATATATTTACTTTAAAATTAATCATTATATTTTATATATATATTATGTATTCTTAGTGGATTACAAATAGAATGCTTCAAGTGTTTTTGAAAGAGGATTTGAACGATAAGTTTATATATGTATGTATATTATGTAATTTCTCCAAAACAGAATATTATTCCCCTAAATTTTCTACCTTTAAGAAGACCTTCAGCTATCTTATTCAATGGTATATGGAAAAGCTTAAGTGGTTTTCTCAGTTACCTTATTTGGCCAGTAAGAGTAACTTCAGAAATCTTCTTGTTGTTAAAGTCTAAGATTAAGGTATACGCTTTCTTCCCAGAAACAGATTCATCAGTAATTCTGAAGTTTGTGCCAAAGTCAACATCAATATCTGGAATGCGGACATCACTGGTCAAAATTTTCCTGTCTCTGTTGTAGCTGAAGGTCAATGTGGCCTCATGCTTCTTCACACCTGAAAAAAAAATACTTTAGTTATTCACAATTATAGTGGTTTTTCTGACTTTTCTAAAAAGGAAAATTAAAAAAAAAAATCATCCTGAAAATATAAAGTATCATTCTTCCCTCTTGGTACACAGTATAACCATATTTCACCAGAAATACCATTTTTCTCGTGCTTACATAGAATCCCTTATTTTTTTCCTTTTCATTGCTTTCATTCACTGATATTACTGTTTCATTTAAAACATGGATTGGAACTGCATACATGAAATGAGTGAAAGTGTCGGCATATTTGGGTGAAATGGTATTCTATTTTATATTATAAATAATTCTATTATGATTTATTAATTAAAAAAAAATTCCACTTCAATGTAATTCAAAACTGAGCTAAATCATATTGCTTTCAGATTCTTACCTTCTGCCTGGACAGCAAACTTTAAGGTGTCTAACAGGTCATTTCCCTCTCTCTGCAGGTTATAGTTAGCACTTGCAGAGTATTCCTTCACTTCTCCTGTGGAAACTATTTCAACTTCAAATCTAGAGAAGGAGTAAATAAACCTCATGTAAATAATTAATTTGGTTATTACAGACAGGAAAAATCATACAGTTCTCACTAGCTCTCTTTCTGAGTTGCTCCTGCTAGCCTATTATTAGAGAATGCGAGAAGGTACTGTAGCTACTAAGCCTTAAAGGGCTCAGTAGATTTCTTACATAAAATAGACACTGTCAAAGCTCGTATGACTTACCTGGTTTCTCCAGTCAGGGGATAGTACGGAGTTGACTCTGTGGCACTGGCATTAGAGTACAATAMGCTAGTGCAGAAACTTAGACCAGTAATGAAAGGCTTGCAAGAAGTCCATGATTCTCTGTTCTCAATCAGAGGTGGAATCTCTTCAGTTTTTGTTGGAGATACCAAATGTAGCGTGTTGCTGGAACAGGAAAATGAACCTATTATTCCCAGAATAGGTATTTAGATGCTATATGTAAGTTGGTAAGTCCTATTAATGAGGTTACTTTCTGAAAAAGAAACATTTACCCTGATAGGGGCCTAATAAAATAACCTTTAGGGCTTAAATAATCAAACTGTGTATTATTATCATAAGTACCACTATAGATAATTAGAATTCTGTGCATTGAGAMATTCATCCGCTCTGAAATTAATGTAAGCAGTTCATTTAAATTCAATCCAAAATACTTATTGCTATGACAATCGCTTTATGCAAGAGAAAAATATAGATTCAGAAATGGTAAGTGTCTTGATGCAAATTACAAGACTGAATCATAAATTGAAGAATTTGTAAACCCTKACTCTCAGTTGCTACTATCTGGGCCGTCCACTTATCTTACAAAAGAAGCTCTCCCAGTTTTACAATGTCTGGGATTTTTCTGAACTGAAAACCTCTCTATGCCTGCCTCTACCCCCCAGTTCCATCACAATTAGAATCAAGACGAGAAAGGGAGGACAGCAGCTTGGAAGTTCTCATTCAGATCCATTACCTGATACTGAGGAGCTTTGTTGGAGTCTTTGGAGCAGGAATACTGAACTTTAGCTGTCCAGCTTTCATGCTAACATGGGCTTCAATTCCAGACTCATGGAATATATTGGAATTAATCTCCACACCACTTCTAGCAAATTCAGGCATGTTTATTCCCAGGTGTGTTACAAACTCTATTGCTACTGAAGGTTTAGCAATGAATTCTGCTTGCATCTGTTTYGTAAAAACAAAATGATACATTTATTTACCCAATGTATTTCTTATTAATTTTATAAAAAATATAAAAACAGTATTTTTATTCTTGATAACGTAGAGCTGGGTTTTGTACAATTGGTACTGCTAGTCAGTATATTTGATGCTAAGTCACACTATAAACTGAGGGGCACAAAAGTGATAACTCTAATGTAGCAAATACAGTAAACTGATAACCCTGAGAAAACTTACCTACACTATTACAGAAGTACTTCTGCTGCAGATTTTGCACACAGAACTATTTCCATCTATTTTTAAATCTGATGAACTAGTTTTTCATTGTAGAAAAATGATAGTTATTYTCAAAAAGAATGACTGAACTATTTGACAAAATAGAAATAGATCCAAGATTTGAATTTCCCTAAACAGAAAATAACTTATTTTCAACCTTTCGGTTTGGACATTAAAGAAAAAGGGGACACAATGCTAAATTCTGGAAAAGATTCCAAAATAACTAAAAGGTAGCCAGAACTGAATATGAGCGTGCACATGCGCGCACACACACACACACACACACACAAACATATGTGTGTGTGTATGCATATATATATATGTATGTATGTATGTATAGCAGCATATCTGGTGGAAAATAAAAGGTTAAGTCAGCTGAAACTATTGAGAAATTTATGTTAGATTTTGAATAATTAGGTCAAAATAGTCATTAATAATATAAAAATATTTTATTTATAAATGTTCATTTTAACCTGAGAATTCATTTAATTTCACCTAATCTTTAATTTTTTGAATTTTAAAATAAAGATGTTTTATTTCAGATCCCAATTTTTTTCATTTAGTTTCATTTTCAATATTTCTTTTAACTGAAAATTAGTATTTTCATTTTGAGTTGACCACATCAATATTTTTTATTRACTGTTTTGAATGGCAAATTCACATACTATAGTTCACTAGAGAACAGAGAAACAAAGATTATTTTATTATGTAGTCATTAAGGTACATTTATTTCATAAATTTAATAATCTCATACTTAATATATKCATTACTTCTTACTTTAATGTGAATGTCATCCACAGATTATCTGATGATGTCTAATAAGTGTTTTTTTCCATTTCAGGATTATTTCAAAACATTTAAAATTCTGCAAGTGTTACAGTTCTATTCCCAAATAARTTTGTAGATTATTAGCAGGAGGACTATTGAGACTTACACTTTTTTGATGAAGCTTCACAGCTACTTTGGCCCCAGGTGTCATTATTCCAGACAAAGCAAACTTCAGCTGCAAACCTGCTCCAGTTGGGAGCTCAAACTCATTGTCCATGAACATGTAGTGGACAAATAAGTCCCTGTCAGCACCTTTTGAGATGGCTTGTGCAATCTATGAATCAAAAAAGGAACTGGACATTAACAAACCTACATACTGAAATACGTACATTTTGTACTTTAAAATTGATCTAGATACGAAGAATTTTGGGGAAATTTTATTTCAGTTGTAACTGTATAATCCAATAATTAATTTCATACAGGGTATAAAAGCTAATTTCTACGGATTTTTTACTTCAAAACAGGAAAAAAAATCAAGTTAGAGATTGCTTATCAAAATCTCATCATTAAATGAATACTACACTTTATCATCTACCTTGATACAGATATATAATAATACACCAAACTGAATTGGATTGGATGACATGTGACCTTCTGGCTTCCTCAAAGTCACTGGCAAAACACTTTTTGACTTCAGTAGAAGCAGGACTTTTCCAAATGCTCTTAAAATGTACTATGTCTCCTTTTCTTTTTAACATAAATTATTGCTTAATATTAATACACGATATTTTCATATTTTAAATTATAGCAATATAATACACTGACAAACACTGAGATTTTGGGCATTGTTCAAGTAGATATCTCAGTCATGCAATAGGATCCAAACCTTTCCTTTTCCCTTCCCCTCATCCATATTCTGGAAGGATTCCATTTTGATTATGCAACGGTCTTAATGAGTTTCTTAGAGTCCTTCAGACTAAATTTTGATATTTTATTTTAAATAATTTTTATTTTCATATGACCAGCACCATCACCTAATATCTGCTCTTTAAATAGTATATAAGCGCTGCCTATAAGTACAGCCTAAATAAAACAAAATATTCATTGGTACATCAGAAACATACCATTTCTGGAACACCCTGAATAGTTTTAATGCTCTTCAAAATCATGCTTCCCAGCAATTTGAAATCATTGAGTTTCAAGTATCCAAGTTCTTCTCCCAGGATTCTCAGATATGCTCTTCCTTCAGGAACTTCCTTGTTGCTCAATTCTTTTATCAGTTTTTCAAGGTTAAGCATTACTCCTTTCATGATATCCTGAAAATTCAGTCAAAAAGTAGCATAAAATGAAACAGATTTATGAGAAATCATATATCAAGAACTGTTACTTAGTGACCTAAAGCTAATTAACACACGCACTTCTTGTCTTCCTCAAAGGCCCATCATAAATATGGTTACAAGTCATAATTAAATGTAATATTTAATATGTTATAAATATGATAAGAAGTTTTCTTTTAGTTTGCTAGAAGAAGAGAAGGTTCAAGGTTCAGATACTATAAACATTGCAAGTGCTGTAACTAGTGTGTACAGACAATAATGCAGTGCTGTGCAGAGAACATTTTCAAGCCGTACCTGCTCCTGTTTGCCATCTTGGGAATAACCAAAATAGTCAAAAAGTGCCTTGGAAACCTGTTCTGGAACTCTGCCGTCAACCCAGTACAAAGCCATGCTTGTGGTGTCTGGGAAAAATCCCCTCTCTCCAAATAAAGCTTCCAGTGTTGGTTCAAAACCCTTTCCATCCAAGCCAAGCTGAAATGTATAAAGCAATGTCATAACTCAGAGAGCTTCTCCTTCAGGACTTTACAACAAAAAGATTTGCTCTGGAACAAACAATGCATTTCAAGTGTATACTACGCTTCTGTGATTCTTGAGGGAAGATATGCAGCAGAACAGAATGCTAGGTTTTATGATTAATTTTATCTCTGTGGAGAGGTCCAACATAAAAGCTAAGTATAGGCTGGATCTCACTTAAAATCTACTATGAGTGCTTCAGTAGTACCAGTAATTCATGAGCATGAAGTCGATTTGTTACAGGTGGGTTCAGCCCTACCCTAGCTGAGGTCTTTAGTGACTCCAGCAAGGTGGTACATCCATCCAGCAGCAACTGACATCACATAATGGATGGCTTGCTCTAAATCCCACTGAGGATCAAATCAAAGTCTCCTTGAAAGCATAATGATCACTAGATTTTTCTCCAAAGCTTGTAGAAATAATACATCATTCAAAATAAATGTTGTTATAAGTGAACAGAAATGAAAAAGGCAAAAGTTGAATAATAGCGAAAGTTTTTGTTATACCTCAAAGATATCACTTGGGTGAAATCCATACACATTCAGGGTGGTTTTTAGCAGAGTCTCTTTAGGAACATAAGTGTTTGGATCAAATATCACATTTCCTTCTACTTTTGCAGAGACAGGATCAAGTCCAGGTACAGAAACTCTTTTGGAAATCTGGTAATTTTGTGAGAATTTTCTGAAATCTTTGGCTGTTGGAACCTGGTTTCCTTTCAGTGCTTCCTCTACTCTGCTTTTCAGACTACAAAAGAGGGCGGTAAAGCAAATACAGTTAGTACACATTCAAAAAAACATTTAGCACTAGTTCTGAGACACCTTGTGTCACTTRTAGTTATTCATACAATTGATACAATTGCAAACGGCTAGCTCTGTACACATCCTAACAGTAAAAATAAGACTAAAGGCAAGATTGTAAGCAGTCACTGCTCTGACAAAGCCACAGATTTACCCAGCTGATGTTCTATTCTTTAGTCAGGTTACTGCTGTTAATTTGTTTAAAGAATGAAAATAAACATGGAAGTAAACATAAAAAATGCATTACTAGACAAAAAAAAAGCACACTACCACTGCAGTTAGGATTGGAACTTTGTTCTTCCTATGTGATCAGTATCTCATCTAATTTTACTTACTCTTCAATGCCTATTTCTTCAGAGTCTAGGATGTTGGCAATGTGAGAGGCAACAAAGCTTTTCACTTGCTCATTCTTCTCCTTTGTGAGGACTCTTAYAATCTTAGTGAGATCACTTTGAGAAGGATCTTTCATCAGTATGAGATAAGCTGCCAGACGTCTGTCAGCAGGTGCATCCCCTTCATTGAACACTTTTATAAGTGCTGAGCGGTCCTATGTTAAACAGAGGAAAATATATTTTGCACTAAGGAGCTGGCTAGTAGATGATATTGCTAAAATCTTTTTGGACTATATTGGGTCAAATAATTTCCAGAATTCATGCAATTCATACAATTTTTTCAGGACTGCAAAATCACAAAGGACTTTATTTCTGTAAATGACTAAAACTGTTTTCATAGAAAACATTTTCATTTTCATAGAATTTTCACAGAAATTATGGTTTTATTGAAATTAATTTTTTCATCCTATATCTAGTAGCTTTTTCTTTCGTTTGTTTAAAAAGCTGAATGTTGGGAATAAGAAGTGTTCTCATTGGCAGAAAAATTCTCAGATTTTGGAAAAAATAAGATCATTCACTTTACGGAAATAAGTAGATCAAAATTTTCTGAATAAAAATGAAAAACAAGTTGAAAATGATTGAATATTTAATTTAAAAATGCTTCGAATGAAACTGAGTCTGATGACCTCAACTCCAAGTATTTGAAGGCTCCCAGGTTCCCCAAGTCTTTCTCACCTGGTCTTTTATAGTAGGAATTTGTTGATGTTGAAACTGCTATTTACTATACTAAGCTAAAATGTTCTGTGTAATGATACCCATTTTCTAGAAGATGCTTTTATGTTACTCTAATGTAAACCTAAATCTAAGTAGTGCAATAATGACAATCAATTGCCAATCTAAAATGGGGAACTGGAGTAATTCCTTAGCTAAAAATTCCTTAGCTAAAACCACCTCTAAATGGGCACAACTCCATTTAAGATACTCTTTGACAAGAACTGATCCAAACTTCCCATTTAAACTGAAGCTATGTAAAGCAGCTACATCTCAAAGGAGCAATATCCACTAAGTCACAAGCCTGTAGAACTTCTCAGATGCATGGATGCAAATTAAGTGAACTCATTAAAGGTATTCCAGAAAAGCTGAGGATAGCTAAACAGGAGATAGCAAAAAGACGAATTAATGGGAACATTTTGTTTCATTCAGTTATTTAGGTGAATAGTTAATTCAAAGTGAATTGTAAACAGTTTCTGCCAATTTTTTGTGATCCAAATTACCTCTTCAGTAATAGTCATTTTCCTGAATGCCTGGATGGCTGCTTTCTGAACTGAAGGTGATGCAGCTTCACTTCTGATACACATCTTAAGGAAAGATTTCAGGTTGGGTTTAGCTTTCTCCATTACTGTGCCCATGTTTCCAATAGCCTGTCAGAGATGAAAACACAGAAAGATGATAAACATTTTTTGTCCATCAACAGAAAAACAGTAATATATGAGCAATAATCTATAATAATAGCATGCGTAAGGAAAGAAACAAATAAAAATACCCTAAGTGTGAGGTATGTCAGCTCATCATCCCCAGAACAATCAGTGCCAAGCAGTGATACCATGAAGTCTGCAACATCTGTTATTTCCTCTGTCACTGTTACCTTCTCATTGTAGAATCTAAGCAAAGAGAGAAACACATTGGAAACCAAGTGCTTTGGAAACAAAAACGCTTTTGTATTTTTTAATTCCAAAGGAGCAAACTCATAAGAATGTCAAAAAAATCTCCAAAAAGTAACTACTCTTAGTGTTTACTCTAGGGATTTTAATGCCTTGTTGAGATTATTTCATAAAATTAGGGACTCTCTTTACTCACTTAGTAACGGAATGACTCAAGCCATAAAAAGAAGCTCTACTTGGCCGATACTGGGCCATGTTCAGAATTTCCCGCACTCTTTCAGCAGTTGGAGAAGGCAGTAGTCCAAGGGTATATGTGACCAGATCGACCACGAAGGGATTCACATCTCCAGTTCTCAGTATCTGAAGGACTGCACTATAGCACTCTGGAGTCCCGCACTGAGTCAGGGCCTGGACTGTGAGGGAACTGAAAGGAAAAGAGATGGCTTAGATCACTTCCCTGTTTGCGGTTATCTGTACGTTTGAAAGAAGCTGAATGTTTGAAAGAAGTATTCAATACATTTATTAAGGTGTGTTAATGTAAGCGATGCATGCTTATCTGTGCTTGGAAGTAAATCACACAACTGTTTATCAAAAAGAAGCTTCTTAGTTTTACAAGTTATGCTAATAACATGACTAGCTATGGAGAAGAAGAAAGTATTAACAACACACTACACAGACAACGTCACTACAAAGATATCTTTTTTCTCCAAAGATCTCACGCTTTCCTACACCCTTAACTATTCTAATCTAATGAACTAGATCGAGGCTTTAGWGTCTCTACTGACTGAGGACAGAAATTCTGTGTAAACTGAATTAAGCTCCGATAGCAGAGGAACAGCAAGGGTTGGGAGGTGGAGGATGAGGGAAGATGAAAGAAATATATCCTTCCATATCTTCAAAAATCTCACTTTCAGTGAGACTTATTCTTCAGTATAAGTCAGACTTGGAGTTCAGAATTAACATCATTTCCCTTCAACAAAACTGGATGACTTTTCTGCAGGTATTTGGTTGTATTAACATCTTTTCAGGATTGTGTCAGGCATACACCCTCCGTTGGGGAAGGGGAAGAAAAATCCACTGTTGTATTGGATTTTMAGCCTATGCTATATTCAACTGCATTTACTTTTATTGTTCATCTTCTCCAATTAGATAGAAAAATTTGAGCAGCTAATGATCAAAAAAGACAAGCTCTTTATGGAAGTCTAGAATTTTCAGACCAATTTAAATTCTTTTATTATTTACACCTATTTAATGCTCATGTTGTTATTACCATCYGAGTACTTCTCATGGAAAAATATTAAATTCAAAGTTTTTTTTCTTGTCCTTTCCTTGTTTCTTTTTAGAAAATTAATATGATATTTATCTTTCTGAAAAACCTATGTTTACATCTCATTACCCTATATTTTAAAACCATTTGTAGCAAGTCATCAACTTCAGAAYTGATTTGCTATGAGATGGACATACTGGATTGGCACAATGCACTGTTGTAGCGTACCTTGAAGTTTCCATCATCTTCGGCACAAGAGAGCCGAGAGTGGCATTGTGTAAACTTCTAAGTCCAGAAACAAATTTGTAAAAGAGTCTTGCTCTCTGCTGGTTCTGCTGGGAGGCTGAGAGTTTTTGCAATTCCTGAAGARTTTTGAGAACAGCATCCTCCTGCTTGGGAAATTTTGCATCTGTACTCTCCAGCGCAAGTCCTTTCTCTTCCAGTTCATCTAGCAATTAGAAAAATTACATTTGATATGTCTTTATCAAGGAGGTATGCTCATGTTTACCTTCTGACATACACTTAATATAAATATAAGCTCTCTTATATGTTAATTGTTGAAGTTTAACAGCTGAACAGTTTCTAAAAATAATAGAACAGAATTTAAATGTAATTCTCCCAAAAGTAGAATAATGATACCTATTTGCATAAATTTTAAATTGTCACAAAGATGTTTCCCTGATACTTTTTAAAATATCTGGGTTTGATTTTGTAATTTTGAATGAGCATATCTTATGAGAAACGTATGCTATTACTAGGAGTAACATCTGCTCCACGAAGAAAGTTGTTTCAGAACCAAAGGTGTAGTAATCATGGATCATCTAGATTTGGTAGCTGAAGATAAAAAATGCAGAAAAGAATTACAGCTAACTAAAAAAGTATTGTTAAACCCATTTCAAAAGATTAATTTTCAAGATATATTAAATATGTTAATTATAAATATTAAATTAAAAATTAATATGAAAAGACTAATTTAATTTAAAGTAATTTAAAACTTTTTTCCCCAATTTCCTCCCAATATTTTCTGACTATATTTGTCAAATTYCAGTAAAACTGAATTGTTTTGCYCCCCTCAAATGCATTTTTAATGGATTAATTGTTCACAAATGTTGTCTCTGTATTTTTATTTGACATTTATTCAGAACTGCAGATTTACCTCTATCAAAATTTCTATTGTTGATCTTAGGAGTATCTTCAAGTTTCAGTGTCTGGTTGACTTCTGTCATCACTCCATAGCGATTTCTAATAAACAAAGAAAAGTACAGTGCTTTAGTTGAGCCAAAATAGTTTTTAGGGATCTTGTCATGTCTGCTGTCTCCTTAAGAACAAAGGGAATATTTGGGAACTAAGTCAGAATTTGATGTGTTTCTATTCAAAATGAATTTATACAAAGAAAGTGTAATGATAAGTAGCATGCAACCTACTTGTATGAGGAAGGCAAGAACAGATGCTTTTCACTGCAGATGGCATCTCTTATATGTCTTTTCTTTGCATCAATATTGTAATGACAGAACTGAGTGCTCCTTAGAAGGGTAGATAGTGGGATGTTCTATAAAATAAATAGTTTGGCAGTCATTTTGCTGAGTATTTGAAACAAATATTTTTAAAGGCTGTCGTATTTGTCATAGTCTTCCTCTAATATTAACAATTATAACATGTAGAAAATGATGGTGCATAACTAGAATCATTCTCATAYCCAAAAAGAAAATTGTGCCAGTATCAATCTTTATTCTTAACTCTCTTCAGAGGCAAAAATCCCACTGAAATTTTCCCTCAGTCTTCGGTGAGGTGTTTGCCTTAGTGRTTACTTCATGATTGAGCCCCTGCTGTCTACAGGAAAGAACTCATTCAGTTAAACTAATCYGTAATTTTTAGTAGTCCAGGTCCCTCATAATAGCTGATGTTCTCTATATTTTCACTCTCATTACAGACATTCTAAAGATTTCCACAACAAGCTGTAAAAGCAGCAGGAATTACAAAGTGCGTTTTGTGATTCACTGAGTTTGAACTGGGGTAAGCTAAGCYTGCAGTTCGTGCTTCTCTCTTACTCAGTATTAGAGATCCACATGGAAGATGTGCATGCCTTAACTGTGGCAAAAGCGTCATTTAAAAACTACATTTTACTAGATGCCAGAGCTCTATTGACCCATGCAATCAAGGATCTTTCTGAGTTCTTTGGAGTCCAATAAAAGCGAAGCACATTGCCTCAGCTCTCCATTTATCTGCCTAGTTCATAAAACTTGTATCAAATATATCGGAAGCTTCTAGAAATGTGGCTGAAAAAGCCCTGTGCATGCAAAAGTTGCAGAGCGCAGGTGAATTTCACGTGTGCCACTCACAACAGCCCACCTACTGGCATGGGCGCAGCATGATTTAAAATCTCGATTTACTTTTTTTCAGGAAAAACACTCAAAAGCGCAAGTGATCATGATACCAGTAACAAATCTACAAACATTCACGTAAACAACTGCATATGATTAGTATAGATACACAAGCAGCCTGAACATGCCTCAGAAACTGGGACTTGTCAAACCATTTAGAGCCCCTTCCTGTACATCGCATACATATCAGGGTTCTGGTGGACTATATGGTTTACTTAAAATGRGAATGTTTAAAATTTTGACCCACAAAACAAAAAATTGGTATGTGATCTAATACAGTATTGCACAAGCAATAGTACCAATTCTGATATAGAAAACTGCCTATGAAAAGCTCTCCTCCAAAAAGAACTTGTCAAAATTCATAAGAATATGAAAGAAGGTCAACATACTCTTTTTTTCYGCATCTGTTTTTCTCTGTTGACTGGCACCAAAACTACATTCTGCTCTTACAAAAGAGTACAAAAAATCTACTGAAGCTTTTACAAGATAAATGCAAAATTAGTAATTTTTTATCATTTTAATTGGATGCTGTAAAGAATGTTATATCATAGAATTTTTACAGGTATACTTACTAGTCCCTTTATAATGGCGATGGGGCTGACATAATTTCTGATGGGACTGAAGTCATCACAGGCTCTCAGGTCCCTGTTAATTGAAATATCCTCAGCAATATTTCCTTTTCTAGATTTGAATTCAACTTCACTATCGCACTTTCCATACACAGTGTCCTGGAAAGAAGGAAGAAATTAGTATCTTTGTTCATGCTGTCAGGCATTTTCTGATCTAGCTGAAATGTGCCCTCTCTCATTTGAATTTCTAAGTCTTTTGAATATGATGTTTGGGAGTAAGTCTGCTAGGTGAGGTTTGTTCCATTTGTTAACGAAAGAAGGTGAATATTTTTAAAATCACTTACCATGGATATTGTTTTTACATTTTCTACTGTTTCTGTTGGCACAAGGAGAGCTGAAATGATCCCTCTCTTGAGATTCAGGACATTCAGAGGTTCATCCTTCTCGGGATACAGCTTGACTTTGGTTCCATCCTGAATGCTAAATTTTAGTTCATGCCTAAAAAAAAGCTCCAGCATTAGTATGAAACCATGTTAAATTCATCAGTGAAGAATTCATCATTAATAAACTGCTGGGCTATAGCTAAAGCATCACATTTATCTTGGTTTGTCATTACTTACTATTCACTGTTATTACTATTATTAAGTATCATTACTATAAAGTAGGAATTTCCCTGCAAAATCCTAGCCAAGGACATTCTGATACCACCCAGCTATGTCATCTAGGGCAAGTAAATATCAAGAGCAATGGCTGGAAGTTGGAGTTGCACAAATTTAGAGATGAGATAAGTAAATTTTTAGAATGAGATAATTATTAACTACTGCAATAGACTACAAAAGAATGAGAAGATTCTTGTCTGGTTGAAATCTTTAAATAAAACATTTTTATAAAACATATTTTAACACTGTCTCAAATTATTCTGAGATTTTATGGCTTGTTAACCCCAAAGGGAGTGGATAGGGAGGCACTGAAACRAGTATAAAGGTGCATGAGTAAATCACGCATAGACAAGGTGGAGAACTATCTGGGYGGACGGAGTAGCAGCAGTAAGTTACGAAAGCAGATAAGTAAGGAAAAGATAAGTTGTATAGGTCATTAAAGATCATGATCTGGACTTCAGTCTCAAATGCCTTTCTATTGCACAGTCTTTGTATCATGTCAGCAGTGGAAAATAATCTTAAAATGGATCCAGAGAGTCATTTGAGAATTTGCTTACACGAAGGAACATTCCATATGCAATAGTCTTTCAGGGGACTGTATAACAGTCTCCTGATATAAAAGATATAAATAAAAAAGAAATTACAGGGGAAAAGTCTGGATGGAAAGAAATCCAGAGCAGTGACATGTCAGGACTAAATTATATTAGAGACAGTTTGGACTGGAACCAGCTTATAAACCTGTTATGTTAACATCAAATGTGCTCTAARTCTGGGACAACATAGGCATGAAAGACTGTAACATTACAACCCGCTTAAAGTTAAGGCTACAAGTACTGAAGAAGGCTGTTTTGCTTACTTGGACATGGCATTTGCAAAGTCCTCAGAATTCTTTGACTTTTTTAGCAGGGCCCTGCCCTCAGTGTCAACACCAAATGTCTCCCTCAGGGAGCAATGCATAGTCCTCAGGATGAAGTGGCATAGCTGCGGTACCTCCAGTTCAACCTGAAAACAGAAATATTATGTGTTTATCCTYTTCTTGTTATCATTTTTCTAGGATCATTCAGTCCTTGTCTTAAAAAGTCTTCCTGGAGTTCATCAAGCGTCAGAGCCATGCTGACACCAGCTCTTGGGAAAGATTCCAAAGTTCTCTAAGCAGTTTAAGGTAACTTGAGGGAGATGGCAGGAAAACAGTTATTTGTTTGGCTAAAGGTATGCCGTATACTACATACATTGCAAATAAGCAGCCTAGGTTCTGGAGCTTCATAGTGCTACAAACCCTGTTTGAAAATTTGAGTAATTATGCTGATTGATGTTTAGATTCTGTCAGAATACTGTGTGCTAAAAAAGAAAAAAAATCCCCAGTTACTCCATTTCAGAAAAAAAAAATGTGAAAGGAAAGTTTTGGGGAAGATGYAAGGAGATTGTGATAGGCACACAATAGATAACCCCGATCCTGTCTTGACTGTCATCACCAACAGGCTATCAAGTGGTCTTCATGGAATCAATGAGCTGTCTCAGTTCAATCACTAGAATTGTTTGATGTGCACTGCTATTTGGTAGACTCAGCCTGGGAGCCAAGTGAAGCTGAAACACCAGATCTTGCCTCTTTCTCCCCTAAAAACCAAATAAGTATTAAATGCATTAATTCATATAGTGGTATGAAGGACTTCTGCCATCTTCAGTGCCATCTCCTGTTTACAAAAGGAAGCACTTAGACTTCAGGCTTCAAAAAATTCCAGAGAATGGCCCTGTTGGGGAAAACATTGAAGAACACTCCCCACTTGTCAGCTCCAACATTCTTAGGTAAACAGCCYCAACGGGTTGTATTTACTCCTGTCTTCTTACCTTGCAGGTGATCTTTGAACCACTTCTAGAATCTGCTGTTCCAGTGATCCCATTTGATGTTTCTGCTTCATATGAGTAAATATATTTCTTGAGGTGTTTAAATCTGGTTGCATCTTCTGTGATTAGAAAAACAAATATATTTTAATGACTTCTGTAGGATATGCCTATGTAGATCTCCGCAAGGCATACTTAGCTACTGACATGTGTGTAAATTGAAATGAATGAAATATGGAATGAATGAAATAAATGAAGTATGAGGACTACCCAACTGTTTTTTTTTTCATATTTGCTATAAGAGTTTTCAGACAAAGAAATAATGTCTTCATGTCAGCTGGATACTTTCTGAAGTGTAAATTAGAGCTCAGACAGAAATTGTGGGCTGAAACAGAAATTTCTGGGTTCAGTGCTCTGTATTAGTGAAGATCTGACAATAAGACTCCATCTGGCCTTAAAATCATGCCTCATTAAAATCAATGACAAAAATATAAACGAATAAACATAAGATGTGGATAGTTAGCAGAATTGTTTTCAAAATGACCACATTGCTTCTCAAGTAAGCCAAGCAAATAGTAGTTTTAAAATTGCAAATAAAATGATTCACTTCAGCTCAGACTACTGCATCATAATTTWAAAAAAATGCAAGCAGCTGATTTATCTAAGTCACATGGCTAAATTTGAAAGCAAAAAAGCACAGAAAAGGATGGAGCATCAAAACCAGCATTCCTCTTTACCATTTCACTCAAATCTACAGAATATCAACCTGCTCCTGAYTTTTCTGAAATATCATCTACTCTAATGAATTCACTCATTACATCAGTGAATTTCACTAGAGCTGACTTTTTAGTGGAGAGAACTTTTTCATATATAGAGGGAGCAATCAGAACAAAGCAAAATCACTAGGTTCTAGAGTAAGAATTTGTGTCTCTGTTAAGATTAAAGGAAGCCTAAAAACCTAAAATGGCTGTTCTCAAAGGGATTTATGTTTAATCCGTTTTTGTTGCTTTCAGAGGCAATTCAGCTACAACAGTAAATTATACGAGCATGAATGAATGTGGTAACAGAGACATAAAGAAAAGAATATTTTGGCTCAATATCAAATACAAATAAGATCTTTTGGTGTCTGAAACATATAATGTAGGGCAAATAATGCTCTCAGGTGCATTTCACTCCCATTATATTTGCAGGCATCATTTTAAACTAAAAACAAGATCAGGCATTTTAAGTGATGGTGTTAGAGTAGTTTAGCTGATTTGCGACTAGAAGTTACTACCCTCTCTGTCGAGACTGGGCAACTCTCTGGGACCGTGATGCTACTGTGATGCTGAGTGAACAGCYGCTTTCTCAAGTTGCACCAAGGAAGTTATTTGTGACTGTTAGAACGTATTTGAATCCTGATCTACTTTTACAGAAAACAAAGGTAAAATTATCTTGGTGTAAACTCACCTGGCTACCACCAAATCAAATAGTTTTGCTTGCCTATGCCTGCCATGAATGTACTTATCCTTACTCATCCTCTTAACTCTGTACTTACTCATCCTCTTAACTTTCTGCTATCCTGGACTATACCATTATTTAACAAACATTCTCAGAAACTTTTGCAACACTAATATCTAAATATACTAAAACTAAAAGATTAATTATTGCTTGATTTCCTGCTTTGTAGCAGAAATCAAAGGAAAAGGAATAGGGAAATAGTAAAATTAGAAATGCAAATACCAAAGAATTTATCATATTAAAACTACACAAGAAATTGGCAGAGAAGCCCAGAAAAGTCTTCTGAGTTGGTTCAAACAGTTGAAATAAACTTGATTGCCTGGAGATGGTGCTAAAGTATCCAACAAGGAAAAAAAAAACTTGAAGATCATAAGGGCCAAAGAACAAAACAACTCATTCAATACTTTGACCCTATGGTAGAACATTATGTGTCTAACCAAGCAAGTCAGGGTCAGCTTATTATACAGACAGGGTATAATGTCAGCATTTTCTGAGTCTCGACTTGTTTTAATAAATTGCTGTTGAGTTGATCATTTATTCTACAGATATTTAGATATCCAACTGCAATTCTGTGTGTTTAGCAGCAACTATGAAGGTTAAAACAAAAGTGAGACGCAGCCCAAGGTAAAGTGAAATGTACATAACCTCATTGCTCAAGCTTTGTAACTGATAAGTAGCGATTTCCACAGTAAGGAATTTGCACCTGAGAGRGCACATAAAGAAATCAATAAAAGAATAAAATGCAAAGTTTATTAAAGAGAGCTTTTGAGAAGTTACCAACACAATCTAAACTTTTCAAACCTGAAGAAGTTCCTGAAATTCTGGGCCATGCCTTATGGATTACTAAATTCCTAAAATAAAGGAATACTGCCATCACTTTTGTTTCCGCTATTTTAGAGGGAGAGATTTATGGAACAGGAAAATTCAAGCTGTGAAACATATACAATATAACCATAGATAACAAAAGCATATGCAAYAAATCACTTACTTGAACAGCCTAGATTTCCACTTTCAGGTGTTTCTTCTTCTGTAAAGAATAAAAACAAGAATTAAAAACTGGATAAGCAGTTTATAGCTATAAAGCAAGGACTATGGAAATACAAATGTGAATACTACATTTTCAGTGTAATATCTTGTCAGTTCCCACTAGCTTTTGATGTAGTTTGGCACACTGATATAAATCACAAAGCCCCTATTAATATTGATGGTACAGAGTGAAGACTAAAGAGAGTTACTGTAATTACCTTGATATTGTGAACTAATAGCTCAGAATAGGATCCTGAGATTATGGAATTAAACTATTTTGAATCAAACTGAGAAGGATCAGATTCTGGGTTAACAAATATTTTTAAAAGCCCTGTGATATGTGAAMTAGAAAGTTTATAAATAATGGGCACAAAGGTATACAGATAGACTACACTGCACTACAAAACTGTCTTACTGAAAAGTTTTAGTCTATTTGAAGACACAGAAATACTGCATAATGGATAAATGGCTGTATTTTGCTTTCTGTGCATTGGTAAAATGACGACTTTGATGAGTAATAAGGCTGTTCTCTGGTATTAAATCTTATTTGAGTTTTTTTTCAGGCAGACAAAATAGAAGAAATGGGAATTGCCAAGAGACAGACAAAAAATATGCAACAATATTGATGATCAAGACAAATATTTATTTGTTGAATCTTTTGTTTAGAATAATCAATATGTTATTTCTGAAAATCAGTTTGAATATTGAGAGTTTATACTTCTGAGGAAAAGAACACTGTTTGGAAGCTCATTCCAGTTAGGAGGAAACATTTGCTCCAACAGGTCTTAGGTTCCATGTGATTGTCTATTTTAAATAAAATATAATAATAATATAGTCAATATATTGCGCTCATTTGATGGTAAGTCTTTCCTTGGAATATTACACATCAATGCCAGCACTTTTCAGACTGTTCCCTGCAGACTTTCTAAGTTTCTAAGGCTGACTACTCAATGTAACAACACTAATAATAATGGTTGGAAATAAATGCATCCCATAAAATTGTGTAATGTCAGTTCACTCAATAAAAGTACATTAATCCAACAAAAGTGTATTTATGATGGATTTGATTTGCATATAAAACTAGACAACCTGCCTATTTGRCCCCAGAGCACATTCACCCCTTAAGGTTCCTTACATAACACTGCAATGTTGTATTCTGAAAAGACACTTCCTGGGAAGCAAGAAGATAGCTTACAATCCACTAAATCGTACTGATCCAGGCTACGTCTCTTCTGGTCTTTTTTTTTTAAAAAAAAGCTCTACTGGCATACTACTTCTGCTGCTACTGATGACTATCTCACTTTAATACACAATTGTATTTCAAATGTCAGTACCACCTGCCAAATAAATTTTATTTTACCAGTCCCATTTTTTTTAAAGTTGCCACAAAAGAGATTAGCAATAGCTGAGGTAAGTCTGAACTGTAAGCCACAGTATCTTCATGGAGGTGAAAAGGATAACATTATGAAAAAACAATTAGGCAAAAATAAGGTACAAGAATGCTTTATAAATTCCAAAATATATCAAATCTAATCCAAAGACACCAGACAACACTTGCAACTTTTCCTGCATTGGGATCCTCCTATGATTGCCCAGTCCTATAGAAAGATGACATCTTTCTCACACTTTTCCTCTCTGATTGTATAGTCCATTGTCCTGCTCATTTTTGCATTCTTACTATTTCAACAGGTTCAGTAAACCAAGCATCTAAAAGTACCGACATAAAAATTGGTACTTACGTGTGAGAACACCACTGCTGAGCAACAGAAAGAGCAGCAAGAGCTGCACAGGGCCCATGATGAGCCCTGAACCCTCTTGCTCTCCCCTCCTCTGCTTTTCCTTCCCTCCCCTCTTCACCTCTTTGCTAATGCCTCAGAGGTAGAGTGAGCCTTCCGACTTGGACCTCCTTTTATATAGTCTATAGCAAGCAGCTGAGGCAAACGGTTTAGAAAGCTCAGAGCAAATTGCCAAAGGTCCAAAGGTGAGAGTCCCGGATCCTCACTATGTTCCAGACTGTGCTCTGCTTTGGTTGCTGGGAGTCTCTGAAGGCAAAAGACTGAACATATACCAAAGATAAGTTATTCTTCCAGTTCACGTTTTTTTAAATTAACAGAGTTTTTAAAACAAAATGCCTCAGTTAGAGTCTAACAATCTATTCAAATAAATTTCCCATGCTTCCATAGGAAAATTTACAATGTATAAATTATAAATTACGGCTGTAAGAATTTATCACTGCAGCATATTGTTAGTTTAGAGGTTGAGAGGTTTGAAGGGTACATGATATTTTTAGACTCCTTTTTCTTGCTTGTTAATAACAGCAAAAATATGAAAGTGAGATGATAAAGTTTATCTGCAGAAATGAAGGCTAACCTAATGAACAAATGAAAAATCTTTTTATGAATATGTTAATTAGTAAAAAAGACTGATTTTATACCATGAAAAATTCTAGTAGTTTGAATTCTCTCTCAACTCATATCTATCAATGGTAACTGCAGTAAAAGCATCGACTATGGAAATAGTTAAGAACTTTTTTCTCAATAAATTTAATTTTCACATATCTGATCAAAATGAAGTGTTATGACATTCCCAAATCAAAGCATTTCTGCTTAACTTGTTGAACTAAACATTAAATTTTGGCTTAGCTAAGCAGTAATTTGTATTCCTTTGAGATGTCACCATGCATCCTTGGAGCTATCTTTAAAGTATATTATTTCTTCATTAGCATTTCTCTCTTGGACTTCATGGCCAGGTAACACTTCCCAGGATGCACTAAGACCATGTAACTTCTAAGCAGTACAGCATCAGTTCAGCCAAATGGAAAGCACTGATGTAGCATGGGACATACATTCCAATAAGGGACATATCTCCTTTATTGTAGATAAGATCTTGTCTGATGGCATTGATAAGAGTATTCCACTTTAGAGAGATTTCTTACAGAAATTTTTTCTCTTTTCTGGATGCACCAACATTGAGGGCACTGTGAAAAAAAAGAATTTCTTACATTTTTCCATTTCTGTTTCTGTCCTTGGTTGATACCAATCACAGATATGATAAAACAATTAATAGACTATTATTTTTACTTTCAAAAAGTAATATAGTTTTTAACATTTGTGTCCACAATTGCCTCAGTAYGTACTGTGATATGTAACAGTGATATTACTTCATAATGTGATTCTACTCAATAAGAGACCGTACAATAAAGTCCTATTTTGCTCACGGCATTTGATCCCTCTCTGCACTCAGATATCAAGAGGTTACCCAGTCAAGGGCCAGTGGTTTTCTTCTCAACAGGTGCCACAAAATGCCACACACTGCTTTATCTATTCAACCACCAAGGAATTCCCATTCTCTCAGTTAACTGGAACAAGTTATGTGTCACATGGACCTAGACAATAAAAAGTCTGTATTTCACCTATTTCTGTGAAATTGTCAGTACTGGCCTCAGAACGAAATTCATCTTCCAGATCAGTATATTTTAAATTATATCCCTGTGTCATTCTTTGTATTTCTCCACTTACTTTCTGGCCAACTCACACCCTCCTCTAGGATCATCTTTTCCAAATGAAACAAGAGCTTGGCAGTGGAGCCATTCTGAAAGCTGGTGACTGGGTGTCATATCTTGGGATCTTCTTTTTCTCTAATTGCATCTTTTGTACTATCTGACAAAGAGAAGCAGATGGATATTCATGCAGATCTGAAAATAAAAAGGATGACAGATACATCAAACTTAACAAAACAGAGTTTGATGACAATACAGATGTTACTTCATCCCCCAAATGGAAACCTGGTGCCCTACATTGAGATTAGCTCCAATTTTGAATAAATGCTGTCTGTATAGATATACTCTATACAGATCTGATATAAAATCCATTTACCACAATGGGATTTCTCCAATTGCCTTTGGATCAAGCCATCTGAAGTGAGTTTTGTACTCACTGATTCTTTTAAGAAAATATCTTTTTTTCTTCAGTCCACAAGACTTGGAAAGAGGGCCAGTCTGGGCCTTGGTGCCCACTACAGTAAGTTAGCATTACTGAAGCACTAGGTACTTCTAGATACCAGTAGGTTTGTTCATCATTCCCTTCAAAAAGCATTAATTATTAATATTAAAAAGATCAAAAATAATGATAAGATTATATTTAGAAAGGAAATTATCCTGTACATTTCTCTTCTTTTTCTTATGAGATCCTAACAAGGGGAGAATTCCCTAAAGGAGGTTATAAAGTCGTCAGTATCTGGTAATTAACCATTATTGAAATGAAGTTTCATGGCACACCGTGGAACACGAGGGACACTTATTAATGCTGATGAAATAAGAAAGAAATCCAATTAGTGCTTTCTGGAGCTTTCATACACATCATGCCTTTTCATAGCTGTCAGCTTTTTTTCTTGAAAATCTTGCCATCAGTTTGGGATGTTCTACATGTCAATACTTTGGGACGATCTAAAAATGCAAGATATAGGACACTCACAGATTCCTTTTTTTTGTACATAGAGTAGGTCATATACCACAAAGAAACACTGATAAACAGAAGATGTCAGATGTACATGCACAGATCAGGTACTCACAGGGTCCAGTACTTCTTGCACACATCAGAAATATTGTGTATGGATTGAAACAATGGTCTTATGAAATGCAGAAAGTATGAGAATGCTTCAGATATGCTATATTAATTTTATGTGAGTAGATAATTTGGGTATAAGTGTAGTGAATATTGAAAATCCTTGACATTATGTGGAAGCCTAAGCAATCACAGAATCATAGAAACATAGAATAATTTAGATTAGAAGGGACCTCCAAAAATCATCTTATCCAAACCCGTGTTCAAAACAGATCTAATCAGATCAGGTTACTCAGGGCCTTGTCCAGTGGAGTCCAACCAAATGCTGAAGGCACAAGCCTTTTATGTTCTGTCCTTCATGGACTTCACTCTAGCTRCAGTATTAAGAGCCTACAGCCTCCTCACACATGCAAGAACAGAAATTTTAAGTCCTATTCCATAATATTGGTTATTATGTTTGACATGGCCTGTATTTTTGGTATTATACCTGATGGTCTCCACAGTATTACTACTCATTGATCTCTTTTTCTTTTCAGTATAAATCTCCTCTATGTACCTTAGTAATGTTTTTTGTTGTATTTAGGAATAGAGAATGGTAGGAATGGTCATTTGAGTACCTTTAAATAGAAAAGCCACCTAACACTGAAACTGATAAAAGGATTTGGGCTTGGAATTTGTTTGTTAGCCATATTGTTCATTAACACAACATTTTTTTTTGTATCCTTAACAGTCTTTCTGGCTTTCATAGTCTAGGAATAAGTTATTTTATCAATTTGTAATCTGTCTTCAGACTTTACTTCACTCTACTTTTGTCCAGTGCAATACTAAATCACACACTTGAAACTGAACCCTCTCCTTCCTACACTGTTCACTTCCAGGGAGGGAACTGGTTTTATTGGGCCTGTTTTGGCAATGCCAACAATGACTTATACTCAGTTTTGTTAATGCTGATACAAATATATATAAAAAAATCATTAAGCTTTCTTTAATTATGTGTTAATACTATGGCCTTTGATGATATTGACATTTCCTTTTTCCGCCACGTGAGACTGGTCAAATGTTTCCACAGTACCGTTAAGAGAGGGATATGGTAACACTTCCACTGAATACATCTACCAGCAATTTAGTCTGGCACTTATTGTTGCACTGCTTCAAGACAACAGCCTCTTCAATTAACTCTTCCAGATTCTTTATCAAATTTTGCATCTCCTTTTCACTCCATGTCTTTTGCCAGGTAGCAATACAGACTGCTTATGAAAGCAATTAGACTAGGTACTGAATTTCCTATATTCCAAAGAATCCTTGAGGACCTTCATTTACACTCCTCCCTTTTCTCCCTCTCTTTTTTCTTTCCTTTCTTTACTTTGTGTCTCTCTTTCTCCTCCCTTGCCTTGCCTTGCCTTGCTTTCCTCTTCTTTTTTTCCAGAGCAAATATGCTGGTAGTTGTCTCACTCTTACTGAGATCTTTCTGTGTACTTCTATTTGAAAATTTCTTTTTTGAGAAGTACCCACTATATGGCGTTCACTTTTTTCTTTTTCTTTTCTTTTTTCTTTTCTTTCTTTCTTTTTCTTTCTTTTTTCTTTTTTTCTTTTTCTTTTTTTTTTTTAATTCATTCAGGTCAAGGCCAGTACTTCTGGTTCTTTGGGAGCTCCTTGGAAACATTGGCCTTACTCTTCTACTGTATTTCCCAAATCACAGTGTCATCTGTTCAGGTCTTAGCATGTCCCTCATCAGAGAAAAATGGTTGTATTTTCTGGCATAACACCTATGGTGCTAACTATAACCCAATGGCAATTGGAGGAAACTGTGTCTCCCAAAGGAGGTGTTGGAGGTGCATAAACATCTACTCTGTTTGTCTAAGAATAGCTGCCAGAAGCCTGCTGAGGCATCAAGAGTAGAAAAATATTTGGCCTAAGCCACCTCCTCCAGAATTTCTCTCCTTGTAGGTAGTGGAAAATGTTTCCGTTTTACATATTTATTTAGTCCTTTTGAGTATATTCCTCAGCAAAGGGTCTGTCTTCTTTTTGCACTAAAACAAGAAAATGTACCATTCTGTTGAACCTCTTATTCACACTTTCTTTTTAAATTATTAAAGTTCCCAGTTTCTTTCTTTCTTTTTTTTTTCCATAGGGAAAGAAATATACCTTTGAACTGTGGGTTGGTTTGGCTCTCTAAATTCAGTTATGAATTCTGCTGACAGATGCCTTGAAAGATGTTGCAAACCTCTACTTTGTTTCATCTCACCAACAAGATGACATGATAAAGTGCTTAATGTATTTCTAAAATAGTATTCTTTTCCCACAGTTTCAATGTTTTTTCAAATTTTCTCTCTATCTATAATTTCCATTCAAATGTTTCCTTCCAATCTCACCAATGGAAGTCTGAACTACCGTATATTTTAGTATTAATAGTGTTTCTGGTAAAACTTGTCAGTGTATCTGCAAAAAAGTTGAAAATAGGAAATAACTGATTTTCTTTTAGTGTGACACAATTCAGGGACCTCCTGCAGCAAAATTGCATACTGGTATTGTAATAACTTCTTTCAACCAGTGGCACTATTTTCTCCTTTTTGTCCAGGTTATAATATTCCAATATTACCAACTCTGCCAAAATGTCATATGCCACTGCTGTGTCATGACATGTGGTTCAGTCAACCAGGGTTTTCTGAGAACTCCAACTTGAAGTACCTTTTTGCTTCATCTCTCTCATTGTCTCAATCCTCCATCATGTTCATACCATCAGAGTTTATGCTGTCTCCACAGACTTTTATGTACACAGGATGATGTCTCTGCAAAATTCTGTTTTCCCAAAATAAATTCACGCCGTCACAGCGTCTTCTATGAAGCTTTTTCTCCACTCTTCATCCACTCTTCATCTCAGAGACTCAATTTGTTTTCCAGAATTACAAGTTAAGTTAATCAACATAAAAACAGCTCCTTTACTTTTTTTATTCTTTCTTTCAAATATTTGTCACTTATGTCCATTTTACACAGAGTATCATGCACCTCAAATATGCACTCTATAGTTTAATGCTTAGCCTTCTGCACTTGAATTAAATGAATGTTTTCAAAGGTAAAAAGATATTGGTTATAGAGGTATTGCCTCACTGTTTTTTTTCATTGGCTTCTATTGCTCACAAATACACTGAGGAGTAATGTTTAAATCTTCTCCCGTTGTCTTACACATTTCCAGGGAGTTTCGTCTCTCTCAGGAGTTCATTTTTCCATCACTCTGAGTGGTTCACTTTTCTCTATGCTCTGTGAGCAGTTCAATAATCACTCAAAGTCAAACACTCTGACAGTCTAGCTTCATTTAGTGTCTGAGCTGATACATCACTTTGGCGGTTTTAACTGATTGGARTTGTGCAACATGAATTTCTACAAAACACCATGGTTAATTTAACCGAGATTGTTCCAGAATCTTTTCAAGGGACTGTATGTAAAAAATTCTCTTTTCACATTGTAGTTGGGAAATAGAAGTGCAAAGGGACTAACTTGCCTAGCATTACATAGAAGGCCATAACTATTAGCTTTCCCCTAATATTAGATAATTAATACTGCATAAGTTGCATCCTATGACATACTAGCTGCTAGATAGTCACAAGGAAGGCTTCGTGGACTTAGGTCACACTTGATTGTAGCTAAGTTTACCTAGTGTCTCATCTGAGGAGAGGTAAGAGAACTTTTTTTCATTTTGCTAAGGTGGTGATGCTATACAAGGAAGAAAAGAGAGTGAGTCAGTGCTTTCTGCATGATATTAACAGAAATGATAACAAAATCTATGAAACAATGAGAGTAACAGCAGATATGGCTGCTAGGCAGGGACTGAATTTTAATCTATATATGGACCAGGTTATAAATTTCACTAGTGGATGATGAAGCTCCTGCTAGGTTTGAGGCTCTGAAGAGTTAGAAAGGAAGGGGACATGTCACTCAGCTTATTGGTACTGACATCAAAGGCTTTTCACTTTCTGATCACTTTTGTAAATACAGCTTTAATGAGCAGCAGGYGCAGCTTCCTTCCTGGGATAAAAATGTTTTCAAAATTGGAAACCTTACTGTAGTGGTTATGATTTTTAAATTCTGGGGGAGACCAAGGGTTACAGAGATCTGAGGAAAAAAATCTGCCTTTTACCCCTAAAAGAGGCTTAGTACATATGTACTGTACCACGGAAATGGCTTAGGGTTGCCATACGCTTAAACATTTTGCTGATAAAGAGCACAATTCTACACATGGTAACCAAAATTATTAATTTTTTAAAAAGTGTTTTTTAAAAAAAGGTCTACACGGGTCCCTTTCTTAACTTGATATAACAACTTAGGTAATATGCAATCAGCAAGAACCTCATTCATATTTTAATGACAGATATTGAGATATGTATCTGGGCAAAATTGTGGAGGAGGAGACTACTACACATTCACTCTTCACAGAGACAACTCAACTAAAATGTGCTGCCAAATCTTAGACATTTTTCACGTATTTTTTAGAGTAAATTATTTGTCTTCATTTATCTTTCAGTTTACTAGTAATAGCCTCTTTTCTGTTCTTTAATTTCTTAGTACTTGTGTCCAGATAAATTGTGGTGGCAAATGTTACCTCCTCATATATTATTTTTCTCCTAGCAAGCCCTGGTTGAAGTCATTTTATGGTCAGTTCTATTATATTCTCTTTTTAAGGACTTTAAGTCCCTATAGAATATTTTCAGCTTATACATGAGCTCTTATTTGTTTCCAAGTTCTCCTTCATTCTTTTCATTCATTCAAGAACACTATTCAATATTAGATATTTTTCTACTTGATAATAAGCCACTAATACAAGTAATGATAGAAATACAGTATCAATAAGCAATACAAAGAAGAAAGGAAGAGAGGAAAGAAGGCAAGAAGGAAGAAGAGTGGAAAGGGAAGAAGGAAGGAAGGTAGGCTATTTTTATCATCTACACTTTCTGTTGAGGGTCTGTGGAGGGTCAAGTGAAATATACATTCCTAAATTCAGCCTTGCCAGGGGCCATAACCAAAAGAAATTCATTGTTCTGAACAGAGTGAGTTCAACATCCTGCACTGAATACTGAATATACAGAAAGACCAGCTTGAATCAAAAAAGGAAAAAGTAGTAGTCTTCTAATTAAGAAGCCTCTTTTTTTCTTTTATCATTTGGAATGCAGAAGAAAGAAATGTGTCTCCTAAAATCAAATKAGTAAGAGTTATATCATTGCAATTGAAATTCAATTTTGCATGGAATATAGCCTTGATGGGTCTCCAAATCTTAAAATTTGATTGAAAGCTATTTTCAATATTAGTGCATTCTTATTAGTAAAAATATGCTATTTTTATTAACTCCACCATAGGATCTGAAAAAAATGAGATGGACATAATCAAGCTGTCCCCTGGTGGCTTTGACTACATATTTAATGGCCTAGATTGACAACAAATCATGATTATAATTTAAGGATGAAAGTATATGGCCAGATTCCCACATTGGGCACTGAGTCCTTTCTGTATCTGGCTTCTATTTTGGGGTCTGAGAGCTTGAAAATCTGTCCAGAAAGTCTTCGGAAAATGTGTCCATTTCTGATGATAATGGATTGCAATCAGTTACCATTTAAGCTAAAACCCCTTTACATTAAGGCTTCAGTGAAGATGCAGCACTGGGTTTTATGTTGGTGTACAGCTTTATCCAATGCTCTCTGCTATCACCAGCACTGTGATTCATCGTGCTGATCATTCAAATGAGCCAGCCCTTATTTAACATGGAGATAACCTGCAAAAATAGGTTAGAGTTCATCTTTCAATAGCAGTTGGGGCTCAAAAGGAAAAGGGAACATCCTGTTGTTCAGACGTTATTTAGTTCAGATGTTATTTAGTAACATGAGGAAAACTTCCAGAAGTTAATTTTTTTTAAGTTCTTTGAAAACATGCTTAATCAAGTTAAATAAAACATCCATATATTTATTCAGCAGGCAAGAATGAAGATTTGTGAATTATGCTTTTTGGCATTTGAATTTTAGGAAAAAAAAATAAAATCAGGATATGTCATACCAATTATGACCTTATTTTCTGAAAAAGCAGGTTTTTTAGAGAAATGTAACACTAAGAGTCAGTCTGTCTGCAGGAATGAATTGGCTGGCAATGATGGAGTTATGTCACTCCGTCTGATATGAGGATTTGGCTCAATTTTTCAACTGTCTCTTTGACTGTTCTTATTGGATCTGTTGGTCTCAGCAGCCCTTCTCTGCTGACAGCTCCAAAATTTGCCTTCTATTCTTTGACCTTTCACCATCTTCCTCATTCCATCTGGTATCTCTGATTTTTTCAGTGACATAGTTGCATTTAAGGGCTTTATCTTCTAATGTTATATGCTCTTTCATTTCTTTTCCGATCATATTTCTTTGTTTCAGCACATCACCTGTACCCCATCACTTTATCTCAGTGACCCTTTCATTTTGCCCTCCTCATAGTCTGCATTTTGCTAACTCTTGCTTTGGYAGTAGATTGCTGAAATCTCCTCTTTATCTTCCTGTTTACTAAGCCCTTGTAATTCACCATCCTATCCAGAATTCCTCTGTGAGAACAGCCTAGCAGATACTCTTCACACACCACTTAAGCTCCTTAAAATGCCCACTTTTGTTGCACAAAAATATGCATAACGTCAACGTGTTTTACTGTGTGGCTTTCTGCTACCCATTTCCTAAGCTCATGACGAAATGCTTGTGCAATGGCAATATATCTGGCAGGTATATGCACTGTTTCCTATTCTAGCACCATTTTGAGTGTCAGTGTAAACTTCAGGCCCACAGTGTTCAGAAGGTAAGTTTGGGTTAGATGAATTCCATTACCAGGACTCTGGGGAAAAATATGCACATAGTTGTGAGCAGTTCAGAATTGTGGTCAAATTCAGGAAAAAAAGCAAAACAGTAACATAACTAAGGAAGAGAATGGAAAACAGTGTCAAAATATTTTAACAGTATTATAATAATATATACAGTGGTTTGTTCTCAGCAGAAACAGTAATAGAAGCAAATAGAGCTATTATTCAGTTCCTGTGGTTGCAGTTCAAAGAAGCTATAGCAGAAATTGCAAAGGATAAGAGATACGTAGGTCAGAGCCATGGAAAATATTCTGAATAGACTGAAGAGACTGTAATTGTTTGCTTTAAAGAGGAGATAAGAAGAGATAAGATAAAGGCACACAAAGCAACTACAAAAATATAGAAAGAGGAGAAGCATTGTGATTCTCCTTTTCTCATAGTACAAAATCGCATTTGGACTGCATACAAGTGCATGTGTGGGGAATCAGTTGTTAAAACACAGCCATCCAATTTTAGTTTCTCAAAGACATCCAGGACATCTGTATGATGCTTGGAGATATGGCATAGACCTTACAGGATTTTCATAGCCTTCTCAGATAGCAACTGAAGATCAGAGAGGAGATTCTACTGGGTCAAAAATGATAACAGATACCCACGTCCACTTAATTTTGCTTTCAGTGAATTTGAAAGTTGACAATAAATCCGAATGAAAAACCTAAATTAAATGAACAGAACCAACAACTAAACACAATCCACAGCTAGTGTTGGAAATCTCTGTCTTAAGTTTATTCACTTATGATCCCTTGGTTTAGTACATCTCTGGATATTCTCTTCTGGCTGGACTGGGACCTTATCACAGTAAGCATCTTACAAGAATAAAAAATAATACTTCTTTCATCCACTGAACTGATGATTTTAATATAAACATAAGAAACGGACGTAGGCAGACAGGATAGTACAAGGATACATGAAGGATGTAATTGTTGTATTTGACAAATTTGGGCATCTACTGTCTCTTTATACCCTAGAGTATCTTGTTTGATCTTCAGCTGCCTCTCCAAAAGGGCAAGAACATCTTCAAGGTATTGTATCATACCTACCATTACTGGCAGGTATTACTTCAGTAACAGAGAATCTCAAAAAGCACCAGGTGCCCATGTTCAGAGAACTGAACACAGTTGTAGATCTCCACTGACTGTAACAGGAGCATTAACAGTTAGGTTACATGCAAACACCTACRCTATAGACAACATGGTTTTGAAATGATTCTAACCTTCACGTTTAAGCATATGAGCATTACTAAGTATTTTCCTTCAGAGGGAAGTAATTCCGTAACTTCTTCTGACAGGTTCTAGCATTTCTCTGTGAATCATCTGGCCTTGTGGGGACAGAGTATCACTGTTTCTGTACGGCTGCACTATATTCTATTAATATCTACCTTTCAACCTGAATAACTATTCCATGAGGCATGATTCTAGCAGGATTTGGGCTTTCTTATTTGTTTACTGGAGTAAATAGAAAATAATATTCAGTGATTTAACTATGTTCTCACATAAAATTTGCTTTCACTGGACACATTGTTATATCAGATAGACATTTCTTTTCCAGTATTTTAAATTATTCCTGATACGTTGCAGCAAGAGTGTAGAATCTGCTCTTTTGGTGAAGGATGACAGAGTCAGAAACAGGTACAGCTGAGAATGTAAAAAGCTGCTCCAATCCTTTGGAATAGCAGTTGTGCTTAGAAATTTAGTTATTAGCATTTTAATTATGCTTTTTCATGGGATTCATAYTAAACCTAAATTTGAATTGTAATTATTGTAGATATATTTTGGAAAAGTGTTTGTTAAAGTTTTCCCATGATTTCATGGTTTGGTAGAAAATTATTCTGAAATGAAATTACATGTGGGCTTAACATTTTCACCTCAGCTCAGCTGAGCTYGTTTTGGAAGCTTTCTGCCTTTGATAACTGCTGATGGACATTTAACTCACCYACAGCACACAAGGAGGGTTTAATCAGGCAATAGATTGAAACACCAAATAGGCAGCAGTCAAATAGACCATAAACAGGAGACTTTGGATAGGAATTTTTCCCTATTTCTTTTCCCTGTTTCCCTATTTCTTCAGTTAGTGTCCAGAGACAGAAGATGACAATGGTTAGTAGAGAGGAGTATGTCCAGAAAACTAGAATGTATATTATCTTTGGATGGGGATCTGAATAAAGCTGTATACTAAAAAAATARATTATATGGAAAAAAAATCTCAGGACTAGGAAAGGCAGTGCTCAGGCAGGGATGGAAGAGAGAAATTAGTAGAAAGAGCAGGAAAATCAAATATTTAGACAACTAAACAAGAGGCCCAGAAATGCAGACTGCAACTATCATCAAGAAAAAGGAAAAGAAGAAACCCCTTACTAGTGAAAGAATGGTTTGACAACAGATCTGTTGTAGTAGAGAATAAGAAAGAGAAGTAGACAGAAAATGGTTGGCAAAGAGGAACAAAAAGGAAATTAGTTCCAGAGGGGAAGGATGATGGAGACGATCAGGTTTGTTGATGCTAATAATTTAAAATGGGCCAAGGATCCCACTCTAGCTCTAAGGTATATTCCATGTCCCTCAGATTAATTTCTCTCATGTCTCCAAACAAGGTGATCACATTCAAACTGCTTACTGGGAATGGTTACTGACTTGAGCTATGTCCGAAGCTGTGTCTTCTGAGCTTATTGGGTTGACCTAAAAATGTGTCGTCGACAGTACTTTTTAGCTTTAAGAAAAAGTAAGGTCCATTGTCYTGGCTCTGCTTAGTTTACTAGTGTAGGTGCAGTCTGAGACACCAGTGTCCAAGGAGACATGAAGATATTATACAAAGAACTGCAAGATTAAACAGAATGCAAAGATCTGAGGATAGAAGAAAAGCACAAAGGAAAAACCTTGAGATTCATATTAACTCCTGGAGAAGTCATGTCTAAAAAACTAGGAACTATCTCACTAGGAACAACGTGATCGAAGGAAAACCAGAGAACAGAAGAATGCAGCATTTGCCAAAAGCAAGGATATGAGATGTGGATCTGAGGAAGAATGAAAAAATCTCTATTCATTGTTAGGTGTGCTGGGAAGCAATGATACTGCTATTTTCTTACTGGAACAGATCTAGACTAGTCAGTTTAGGGAGAACACTCAAGGGAGTGGTGTTATTTTCAGTGATTCCTTCAGCAGAATTTCAGAGTTTTTTTTTTGCAAAAAAGGAAGATGAAGATTTGACAAGAGAAGTAAAGTAGGTAGATTTCTGATTAGTACCATCAGGAAAATGTAGAAATGTTCAACTGCTGACACGTGTTTATGAAAAGAGAATTGTTCTCAGGGGAGATACTCAACCCAAGAGCATGAATCCAAGAGTATGTAGAGGAAGACTGTAATTTCTTTAGTGCAACACCACTTTGGAATTTCCATATTAAACACAGGGAAAAAACTTGTAAGGAAGAACTCCAAGCCTAACTGAATAAATAACCTTGTCAGAAAATACTACTAAAATAAGCAGAACATTAACAATGAATAAGAAAAAGGAGCAGATCAGCAAAAAAGTTAGATCTTGGAAGGGTTAAGGGA
>NW_028186790.1:4455748-4464515 GCF_003343005.1 Rhea americana | reverse complement strand
TTTTTTTTTAACAGGGGGTAAAGCAGCTTGGCACTTCTATCCTGGGGAAATTTGACAGGGCTATGATTGATCCCTCTAAATTCCCAGGAAGAGATAAGAACCTTTTAAATTAAAGGATAATGTTATTACAGGCCCAGAATAAAGCAGTCAAAGGCTGCTGAAGACACAAACTTACTTACGTACTGAGGTTTAATATATTTATGAATGGCATACAAAAACAGTTGCTTATGATGGTACGACACTGGTCTTAATGTTAGCAATGGTCCTTTCCATYTGCTCCAGAAATGTGAGCAGATATGCAGAACTTTACTAAGTAGAAATGAATTAAGACATCGACAATATGACACAGTAATTATTTCTTTGACTACATCAGTAGATAAGTTCTGCAGTGTTCTTACAGGGAGAGCTCTCTGTTTGACTAGTTACTAGTGTGTATTTATACCTAAGGTTAAATATTAGCCTGAAAGGTGAAGCCCCTTGTTGCAACATCAGATGGAATTTTTCCTCAAACAGTAATGGATCTTTAAAAACAAAATGACAAAAAAACTCCCACTAAAAACTACACCAAAGATTTCAGGAATGTTGTGTCTAAAATAAGAACTGTGTCTAATTTCAAAGGCTGGCAACTGTGCAGAATAACACAGATTATTCAATTGCTACGATATTCAAATATTAAGGCCCAGTCCTGCACTTCTTATGTTTTCTTATTAGATGCATGATTCTGTCAGAGAATGTATAAATACAGAGGAGGACAAATAGCAATATTTTCAAAGGCACCAAGAACGTTAGTTAATTAATGGAAATTAGGTGCCTGAGGGGTACTATACCTCTGTAAATAGATTCCACAATCTCTGCAATTAGTGTTGTACATGAGGCTACCAGTTATTATGCAAAATGCATAAAATCACTGTAATAAATCTAAGAGTTCTGCCATAGCAACTGTGGTAGCATTGAACCATTCTGCTTCCACTTTGTTTTTGCTTGGATTACTAATATAAAGGTATTTCCAGTTACATAAAAATAAGTACCTTTTAATCTGGCTGTACAAGGACAATTAAGCTTTTGCAACATAAATACAGAAACCTGTAAGAAATGACCTACAACTGGATACATTTTAAGAGAGATTCTCTCTCTCAAAATATTAAAAGTCAATTTTGGCTTTATTAAGGAAATTGGCATCATTGCACCTCAGACAAATATCCATTTATTCATGATATAAAGAAATAATTATACTGACCTGCTTTTCTACAGTGAGTAGGATTGGTAGTAAACATGAGCTTTTATGGAGGCATCTAGTTTAGTGTGACATAGTTGTTCTAATAAACTACTTCATAAGCCCAAGGTACTTGCAGGTGGTTTAGCTCAGTTGGTTAGAGCATGGTGCTAATAATGCCAAGGTCACAGGTTTGATCCTTGTATGGGCCACTTGTTTGAGGGTTGGACTAGATGATCTCCAGAGGTCCCTTCAAACCTTACTGATTCTATGATACTCAGAATGCTTCAAAGCACTCTGCCCACATAACACATTGATTTTATTAAAATAATCTGTATTAATTAATATAGAGGAATGAAATTTAAAATAATTCCCCTAAATTACATAATAATGTCTGGAGTAAGTAGTGGTTGAGATTTCAACATGGTAAGAAGCTACCCCTGGATCACTGTAACTTTCTTTTGCAGGAAGCCTAGCCACCTGTGTTGACAGCCACATCTTCCCACCAGGTCCCATTTTTCCCTTCATTGGCTTTTCTCCCAAAAGCTTGCAAAGAAGTTTTCTTAAATGGGTATATTTACTAAGAAAACCAACATTTTAGATCACAGTTTATTAGACTATGATAATAATAATTTCTATTATTCTGTGGCAAGAACAGAATTACTAGGAATAGAAGGCATTTTAATAAATTGCTAAATTATAGCAGAAATTATCAAGCTCACTTTGGACTTCAAGTTATCTTTCTGTCATAATTCAGGCTATGTGATAGTCATACACACAGCTTCATAAAGTACTTAATGTTATAAATTAATGCTGACCCTTTATTGTTAGACTGTAACTCCYAGAAATTATTTAAAGATTTCTTTCCATTAGTGTATAGTTACTTGTGTCAACCAAGGAATAAATTCAAGTGGTATGGAGAGAAACACGTAACTGTTTTCACTAATACACAAATATAAATTCAACAATGAAAAATTCACAATGTTCAGAACAGTTAAAAGAGAGAAGTTTTAAAGTTAGATATCTATTGGTGGTTGACATAGACAGAATTATAAAAATTAATGATGGGAAAGACCAAAACCAAGATTTTGAAAAATGGTAATAATTAAAATAAGGCTGCTAACTCTGTTATGAGTGCAAATTTAACCCATTAAAATGAACATTTTCTCAGAACTTAGTAGCCTCCATTACATTTTTAAACACTTGATTAAAAAGTCTATAGCTATGAAAATCAGACCACTTGTTTTGAATACTAAATGGAAATTTGGGAGCCTAACTTTCAAAAACATTTGGCTTTGTTAGGCTAACAACCTAYTGCCAATTATAAACTCATTAGTACCTTTCAGTCTAATTTGTGATGGACTTTAAAAAGCATTAGTGACATGCTTTGTGCTTACTAATGTATTTCCTCAAGTATCTGAAATTGCTGAAATTCAAAAGGTAATTCTTGACAAATCACTTCATTGCAGACTTCAGTGCRCCCTGTATTTGACTGGGAACTTACGTGTAGCCCTGGAGAGAGGCAGAAACTCACAACAATTGCTTTTTATAGCAGTAGCTACGTCCATGGAGTATCTCCAAGAAAGCAAGCARTATTGTCATTAATGCTCTGTTTTTGAATTTAAACTTGGTTTGGTACAATGTGTTTCTGCAATTATAGACACTAAGAAAATGTACAATATCATTTCTGCCTCAGAAAAGCTGCTAAGATAATTATCTTAGAGTGTCTTTTTACAGTCAGAGCAGCAATTTTGTTTTTTTAACAGCAAAATAAAGTTAATGGCAAATTTAGTTTTCTGTTTTGAGAAAGACTATTCTTATTCGGAGTTATGCCCAAGCCTGAATACATTTTACTAAACAAGCTGAAACTGGCTTGCTTGTTCACTGCTGCAGTCATCATAATTATGACAAAGCTCAGAGAAAGCAGCAAAACCCACCTGAGAAGCTGGGTGAATTCTTGGGAAGTTAAACTGCACCGAGCTCTGCTCTGGTTCTGACTGATAGCAGAATTACGAAGTTCAAGATTATTTCCATGCACTGTAGTTCTTGTCATGCAGATATAGGCCAAATTGAGCTCAGTGTTATTGAGGAAGGGGTCAAGGAGCAAAGTGCTTGGGATAAAAAGAAGAATGATCAAAGTAAATAAACTTTACATAAACCTGCTGAGCTAACAGATAATGAAGGCATTAAAAAATATGTATTTTGATAAGCAGGAATTTATCAGGATATGGTAATTTGTAAAAATTATTTTACTGGGTAAAATAAGGCCTGATGGGAGGAAATTTGAGAGATGCCATGACAGGCTTCATTACAGCGGCCATGGTCTCACCATGTGTTGCAATACATGGTATCACCAGTATATTCCATGGAAGCAGACAAAGAAGTTTTGYGTCCTAGAAAAATGGGCTAACAAAATACCTCATTACAGTTTTTCCTGTATTTGTTGTCACTGTGCGAATGCATTGTAACCATTACTGAAGTCTCTGGACATTGTTTTCTTTCAAGACATATAATACATTGTTGTCATTTGACAAAAAAATAAACTGAGGACATGGTCAAATCAAAGACAGCAAGTGAGACCACTCCTTCTGTGTTAACACAGTGTTTGGCAGCCCAGCTGAAGACAGCAGATGCCTTGCTTCCAGAGCTGAGGAGTAAGCACATAGTCATTTGAGGAAATGATGCATAGCATCTTGAAAAATGAAGGTAGGTACATGAAAAATGAATACATGCACTATTATAGACTGTTTTTAGAAGCATGTGTGGTGTGGGAGAGGCTGCACTGTGCCCACAGTGAGATGAGGTGATACGGAGCATAAGTATTTTTACTCTTCTGTTCATTTCTGTAAATCTTGTGGAAGTCTTCCTTAACATACCTCTTCTATCAGGACAATATTTACAAGAGGTTATATTATGTTATGTATGTTATAACCTCTCCTAAATTCTAATGTATAAAGAGATTTTATAAAGTCTCATAAGATGCTTATTTTCTCATTTTGGTGTCTAGTAACAACCACAGTATGTCCCTTAGCAGTGTTAAGTATTGCTGAAATTAAACAAGATTATAAATGCCTTAATCACCTAGGAATTATTTTATTGTTTTGTGCATCTCACCTACTTCTCTGATGAGTCACTTAAACTTGATGCCTTACAGTTACGTGATTACAGTGACCTGAGCTGAATCTCACTCTTTGGGTTTTCTTAAATGATGCAAAGTTTTATTATCTCTCTTCCTCCTTTTAAGGGAAGTTAAGGAATCAGATTAAGTTACTGCTCTACTAAAATCTAAGCCATTTTTTGTCTGCTTTGTATGTTTATGTCACAATTCCCAGTTATTTCTAAACCAAATATTTACTGCTGAGGAGATTGAATAAAATGTAAAAATTAAATTGCCTTTTAAAATCTGAAATGGGATCAGTTTACCCATGCCTCCAGGAAAGCAGTGTGAGGGAAATTGTATTGATTATATCAATACAGTGCAGTGAGCTTATTGCAAATAATTATTCAGTTCATTTGTAAAATTTCTGTCTCTTAACATAAGTTTCAAGAGGAGATGTCAGTACTTCCCCATTTACATGCCACAAGCCTCTTTAGGCTGTGTACAAACTGGAAAAAATAGTTTCTTTAAACCGAAAACTGTGTGAGTGCAAAKAAAAGTTTTTTGCTGGGTACCTCCTTCCCTGCTTCCACACAGATTTCTCTCTCTGAAATGCTTKACATATGGAGGCGAGATTTTGTTCCAGGCTTGCAAATGCTTTCAGTATAAGACATGGCACTGGAAATGATTAGACGAAAGGTGATGACTTCATAGGCTTATCAGACCTCTGTTATAAGGTTGTTATCACAACCTCTGGTTAGGGTCATCAGCCCTCTAAAGGTGGGACTAAAAAAAAAAAAAAAAAAAAAAAGCCTCAGGGAAAACAAAAAGCTTACATAAATAGACTTCTCTTTCTCTTAGTGAAGACATGAAGGATCTTTTCTATAGCCCTTAGAAGCAGGAACTCTTTTTTGGTAAGAGCCACTAAAAATAAGCAAACTAAATAATTACTTAGGACAGTTTTCTCATTTGGGTTCAGTTAATTAGTGCAGGTTTGCCTTTGCAGTACAGAGAAAATGAACAGACTACTGCACCAAGGTACACTTAAGATGTCTACAGAAAAGATATCTCAGTAATAAATTAAATCTACAGAATATGTATTATTAGGTTGTTCATAGAAAGCAGTCAATAATGGGATAATCATCTCTAACTGAAATGTATATGCTAAATTGTAAATCTAGCTAAAAAATAGAAAGCTATTAAAATCTTCACATTCTTCCATATCTTTAAATTATGGTTTCAAAACATCCCAACATTTTCATGTGCACCCTGCTAACTCCATTTGTTCTTTTTCATTTTCTCCTGCAAAAAGGTGGAATAAGGACTGTACCAAAGGAATCCAGCTTTCACCTACTTAAACATTAAAAAATAGCTCATAATCACTATAAAATCCTAAGTCATTACATATACAGCACTACTCTGCCGCTTTTTCTTTATTAATTATTTCCTTTTGAGTGGTAATCAGTGAATCCAGATGCCTGAACGTGAGAAATTTTAGCTGTGGCATCTGCACCCTTCACAGCTTCCAAAAGTCTGCTATTGGCATCTAAACTGAATCACACTCCGTCTAAGTATTTATACTGCCTTTGGCTTGCTGTGTTATTGTGCATTTATTAATAAGCCAGTGTGCTTACATTTTGACTTAGGAATACTCTGTGGACTTTGGAAGAAATCCTATCCCCATTGAAGTCAATGGGAGTTTTGCCATCAACTGCAAAGTGCCAGGATTTCACCCTTTTTGAGTTGTTGTTCACAGATGGGGAAGAACAGTTTACCTTAGGCAAACTCTTCAACAGCCCCTGAGCCCTGTGGGCCTTCATTGCTTATCCATTAAAAAGATCCGCTATGGGAAGCTGTTAAGCTTTTAAAAAGACAAAACAAAACAGTTGCTCTTGTTTCGTACTTCTGGCACACTCAGATCCCTCAAATATGGTCAGATGGAGATTCTCAAGTTGCTCATAGAATAGGTAACAACAGATAAAAGCTATTTGAAATACATGCAGTCATATCCCATGCTGCCATGGGCTCTCCCAGTGGCAGGTTTCTACTTCTGCTCCCTCCAACAGTATGTGAAAGCCACATATATTTACAGTTAAAGATATACTAAAGAAAAAAGAAAAACATTGAACTCAGATTGTTTAGATTCAGATTCATCATGTAGCTTGTAAGCTTTTAAAAGCCTTTTAAAAAGGAGACAGAAAACTCACCAGAATACCCACCACAGAACCAGGAAGAATAGAAAACAAGGTATTTAGAGAATGGAGCTCTTTTTCATTAGTTTTAAGACATTATTTTCCATTTTAAAAAAAAATGCTAGGAAGATCTTTGCGTACTTCTCAGTGTCCTGGTCATTCTGCCAAAGAAATCTAGGGCAAATTTATTTTAGTTAAACATTTATTTTGTCATCATTGTTTCTACAATGAATATTGCTACTCTCATCATTGAGTATTTGTTTCTCTGAATGCAAATGACTGTCATATTGTTCACCTACAAATGGGTGTAAGGAAGCGTTGCTTGTTATAAAGACAAATTGCAATACTAGTTTTCATGACTCAAAATCTAGGGTTTAGCAGCTCAGTCTAATGTAGTACTCCCACTGGTCTAAAGTGAATTATGAAACGTATCAAACTGCGTTAGCCCAAAGACGAGAAATAATGATATATAACTGAGTGGCTGTATTTTTTCCTCATGGTTGAATTATTATCCACTAGAGATAGAATGCAGGTTTAGACACATAGCCAAGTTACTGGGGTAATTCTCCATGTGCTCACTACTAGCTTGTAGCAATTGAAAGCTAGTTAGGTTAAGTTCATATTTCCTTAGGGCTTAGAGTATGTACTCCAACAGCTAGATCAGCTTAGCTGACATGAAATCATTTCTGAAGCCAGAACAAAATGTTTGTATATCTGAGTAGAAAGTATCCCAAGCTAGTCTTTACTATTTATTTATTTTAATTTTAATAAATGTATTATTTTAAGTCACTATGAACTTTCTTCCCAACCAGTGAGAGCTTTATGAAATGGATCAGCATTTTGGTTACAATCTTTACGATGTGCTTGCATTTTACTTCTACTGCTTCTCTCAAAGCTGCATAATTTTAATCTTTCTGGACTACTAGTATAGTCAAAATTTATGTATATTTTATCTATTTTAGTATTCTTTTTCTAAGGTACCAAATGGTTTGGTTAAAGAAACATATCATCTCCAGTGGCTTATGTATTTTAAAATTTAATTAAAATTTTTCTCTGCGTCTTGACAGTTTTCTGTGGCATTGTATCAGATTGTCTTATACAGCTTGTCCTTCTCTACTTTGCCCGCTGTCAGCTGTTAYCTAGCATTGATCTCTTTATCTTGCCGTATGAGCTTATTATTTTGTCATTGGCATGTTTTGTTCATTTTTTGCATTCTTTTCTGCATCTCTTGTGCTTCAACWGCTATTTCTGTGAAGACTCAGACGAAAACTGTAGAACAGGTCTACCATTAAAGAGTATTGCTTTAGTGCTCTGTGATAAGGCAGAGCACATTCTAAGGGAACCAGGGAAGCTGTACAGAACTTGTCAACATGTTCTTTTTGGGACAGAATATGTGCAAGTGCTTATCAAATGCTGAAGAAGGAAAGGATAATTTAATCTTAATTTTCATATAATTTCTAACAAGGGTACTCTTGTGGAATTGAACTCTGGCTTTGCCACCGGTCAACAATAATGAGCTGCATGCTGCTGTGGTGGCTAACGACCAAACTAGRAAAAAAAAAAGAGAGAGACCAACAGGGCTCATTCAGCCACCTGTTCTTAGGCACTGAACTGGCAACTCTCCGCTTACAGTCAGTAAAACGATGTACATTCCTCCTGGGCGTGAATCAAGCTATGCYTTCATTAGTGAGGACTGTAGAACAAAAGTAGACATGCAGAGCAAACTTGTTAGTGCTGAGGAATTGACAGCTACGTGGACATTTTGGAGGACTTTAGTTCAGATTAGTCTTGGTCTGCTACCATGGTCTGAAWACAAGTTACTGACCGGACAGCTTAAGATGCACGCTTGGTGTAATTTCACTTGAAAGGAATCCTGTTCCTGCACTCCAGGACTGCTCCATAATGTGACTCAAAGCACAGTAAGTGCAGAAAGCTAGGAGGTTTGCTTCAAGAGCACATGCCAGATTAAGGCTAAAATGTGAATGCAGAAGAATTTTCAGATCACCAGAAGTGATTGGCTCTTTCTGAGATTCTTATCTTTTTCCTTTGACCATTTACAGATAGGGAAAAAAAACAGCTGGGCCAGGCATCTAAAGCTGGGTAGTATGAGCACCTACCCGCATCACAACCTTCCTTCTCCTTCTCCAGTTTCTTCCTCGAAGTACAGATAGCTAATGTAACAACCTTAAGGAGTACCTGGGAAAGTTTAGTTATTTCTCTACTTCCTTGATGCTGCTCAAGGGTTTGGTTGCTTTTTTCTTTTCT